>NW_018745000.1:2588702-2916164 GCF_001683475.1 Chenopodium quinoa
TCTTTTTTTTGTTAGTTTCAGATTCATTTTCTTTTTCCAAATCTTCTTCTCCATCCAAACCTAAAAATTTCCTCCACTCTGATTTCAAATAGTCATCAAGATTAAAGCCTTTCTTGTTTTTAGAAATCTCTTTCACAGGTATATCAGTAAAAGGAATGCCCAAAACATAAGCAATATCAGAACTGTCAATATGAATGGCATGTTCTTTTTTACCAACAATCAGATTTCTTGCCTTAGGATTATAATGAGTTACCATATAACCATACAACTGGTGACTGATATTATCCTTCAATTTCATATTAAGCAACCCACCAAACCCAATATCTTTTACATCCTTTTTTTGATGATCATTTAAATCTTCCATGATTTGACAAAGATGATTAGGACCAGATTTATTACCAAGCTCTAAGTCTTCAATATCATCTTCACTAAGAGAAATGAAAGTTTGAAAAGTAAAAAATCACATTAAAAGTAAGAGCTTTTTAAAACATTCTTATTCATGATAATAATTGTGTTAATGATAATTACTGATTATAATAAACATATCTTTATTATCTGAGTAAAATGAAAGACTAATAACTGATAAAATTTATCTAATATCTGACTAAAACATGCTAATTACTGACGTTTAAATTGTTATTCCTAACTAAAATACACCAAAGCCTGAGATATATTTTCTAACCATTCTAATTCACGACTAATAATATTTAATTCCTGATTATATTAATCTTATTTCTGACTTGAACTTGCTAATTCCTGAAATTTAGAATGTTATGCCAGACTAAAATAGACCAAAAACTTAATTAAATTATCTAATATATGCAGAAAGCAAACTAATTCCTGATTATAATAATCTTATTTCTAGCTTAAAATTGTTAAATACAAAACTGTAACTATTGACATCATCAATTGAGTATTTTATTTTTTTTTATTACTGATAAACATAGATCAAATCCTGATATAAATATGCTAATATCTAACTAAAACTTGATAATTTCTAACTTTTAGAATTATATGTCTGACTTGAATACACCAATTCCTTAAGTAAACTATCTTATATTTGACTAAACCATCCTAATTCCTGGCTAATAAAATATAATCCGTGAAAATAATAATCTTATTCCTCACTTAAAAATGAAAAAATCATAAATATTCACATCATAATATAGCATTATGAATAGTGAAACAACCATATCCATAACAAGGGAAAAATAAGAAAAGATAATCCTGACAAATATAATCTATTACCAAAATACAATATAATAACCACATATGTGTTTTTATTTCCCAAGAAAAAAATATTCAATATGAAACAACAAATACAAAATGATATGTCTTTTTGCGAAATAAATGGAATACAATTTCACACCTAACAGGTCGACTTCGTTTAGACCCAGGTTTAGGACCATGCTTCTTCAATGGTGGTTTTGAATCGACCCTACAAAACGAAATAATAACTTATAAAAATGATTAAAAAAACAGTATAACCCAAAAAATAATTGAAGTATAATAAACCTTTCAGCCATTGCAACTGTATTCTCCTTTTTTCAAGCTTGTTTACTTCGTTTATGATAAACTTTTAAGGGAGAAGAATCTTTAATCGAAAAAATGGTAGACATTAACTGAGTCGAAAATGACGAATGTTAGGGTTTATAATGAAGAAGTAAAAATTAAATACATGCAAATATAATTAAAGCTAGAAAATGAAGTAGTTATGCGAATTATTCGCAAACGTGAAATTAAGTCGATAGTAATGGAGTGTAACTGATAAAAATGGAGTGAAAATGCAGAAAACGTGGGTGAGAAGAAGGAGGAGGAAGGCGGAACGATGGATGTGTTTGAAAAAAAAAAGAGCTATTTAAGGTTCGGGCCGCGTGCGGGCTGAACTTTAATAAACGGGCCAAGCGCGGGCCAGTAAATAGAACGGACTCACATGAGTCCGTTCTACACAATATTTTTCGAAGATGTAAACCATTAGAAGAAACCCTAAGTAGGGATCTAACTTTAACTTCAAATACAAACCATGATTATACTCAAAGCACAAAAAAAAAAAAAAAGAAGCACCCCCAAGCTTGTTTATTTGCTAGGGTGGTGACTAATCATCACCTCTTTTTCTCTCTTTTTTTTTTCTTTCTTTCTTTATTTTTTAAGAGAATTTTTATATTCAAAACAAACTACTACTTTCAATGAACAAGAAAAAAAACTTAAGAAAACTAAAAATCAGATGCCTTCTGATATGTCTATTTTATATAGTATTTTACCCCCGTCCCTTGGTCATAATTAATATTGTTTTTGGCTCTTTAAAGCCACTTTTATTATTAATTGGTGATTTCTAGTGTTTTTGTAGATTTAATTGACTTTTGTAGGGATTTTCAGTTTTGGAGCATTTTCTCGAGATATTATGGAGTATTTACGAGCATTGGAGAAACACGACCAGTTTTTATAGACCAGGGCCGGTTAGAGCCAATGAACCGGTGGTTAAGGGCTTAGAATTTGAGATTCCAAGGCATTTGGACTGAGTATTCAAGACCCAAGGAGGATATTTGGTTTAGGCCGGAATTACGAGCCCAAACGAGGAGTCCATGGTAGCCCAAGTGGCCTTGCCTGGCCAAGAGAGCTGCCGCCCGAAGGCTCGCCTGGCCGGGCGGGGCGGAGTAATGTAGCATCAGTTGGCACCCGTACTCGCGCCCGGCCGAGCGCGAGAGATGTACTTGGGAGAAAAAAGGCGGGCCCGATCCGGCGGTGCCTCGCCCGATCGGGCGCGTATCAGCTTTAGGAGATTTTAAGCGTCGTTTAAGTTTGTTTTAGTTTAGGATTACTTGCTTAGTATAAATACTTTTCTGTTAAGCAAGATTAAGGATCTCTTTTCACTCTTTCTTACTTCTTCTCATAGACTTTCTCTCTCTACTTAGCTTTTAGATTAGTTTCTCTCTCTACAACTTTGTTCTTAACTCAACTCCTCAATTTAGATTATTTTGGTAACGATTTCTTCTACTTTAATCTTATTTCTTCTACTTTAATTCTTTCATCACGTCTTCTTTGATTGCCTTGTTTAAATTATATTTAATTATGTCTGAGTAGTTTCCTTTCTAGGGTTTGTGGGGATCCATAAATAATATGAAGGGGTAATTTATTGTTGTTGATTATCAATGCTAGACTAATTTCCTATTGATTGATTTAATGCTCTGTGACTAGATTAGGCCTGATCTTTTATGCATGAGTTTGACAATATTGATTTGAGATTCGAGAGATGAGAATTAATGTTTAGGTCTAGTTTCAATAGGCAGGTTAATTTATAAATGGTTAAGTCAAGATTCGAGAGATGAGATTTAATACCGGTAGATTAATTCTGTGATTGTAATATGTAGCGAAAGCCCTTTATGATCTGATTAGTTGATGCATTGATGTTTGATTATTATGTTTTACCCTGGAATATTATTTGTTGATGAACCTACGCCCTAGGTCTTTTATTCATTGTTTCTCCTTCTACTTTTATTCTTTCCCACTTATACTCTTAGTATTTAGTTACCTTTTATAATAACAATTTGGTTACTTGATAATTTAGATTGCTTTAATTAATTAGGAATAGGACCAGTTTCCCTGTGGATTCGACCCTACTTCCCTATCTGCATTAGTTAGAGGATTTAGGAATTAATTTTGGTTGGGTGATACGACTTTAGCCTGTCAAATTTTGGCGCCGTTGGTGGGGAAACGGTTTTATTTTTATTTCTGATTGTTTCTGTAGTCTAGGTTATTTCTTCTTGTTTCAGAGAACGTTAGTTCTTTGAGGCAAGTCTCATATTTGCTTTTAGTTCTTTGTTTATGCCTAGGTGTTCCAGATCAGGTTATATCCCATTCGATCTTGAGATCGTACGATCCTTTCATAGACAAAAGAATTTTTACAGGAAAATCCTGGCGGGTTTCGGTGATAATAATAATCGCCGAGATCCTCCAACTGATTGTAGCGATTCAGATATACCTTCAGATCCAGAATCAGAGATGGCGATACCTAAGAAGCTCAGTGATTATTCACAGCCAAAGCTTACAGATTTTCCACACCTTACTCCCACTCCGGCTCTTGATAGGGTACAATTCGAGATTAAACCCCAATTTATCACGATGATAGAAATGAAGCAATTTAGTGGAGCTAAGGGTGAAGACCCAAATCTTCATATTGTAGACTACTGTCAGTATTGTAATACCATCAGGCAAGCTGGGGTCACACAAGACCAAATCAGGGCGATTCTCTTTCCTTTCTCTATATGTGGAAAAGCCAAATTATGATTTAATGGATTAAATAGAACTGCACTTGGTATCACTGACTAGGAGACTCTAGTTTTAAATTTTTATAATAAATATTATCCTGCAGAGAAAACAGCTGTACTACGGAGTGCTATTCAGAACTTTTCCCAAGAGGCCGATGAAACTCTATATGAGGCTTGGGAGAGGTTCAAGGACCTACAGAGTCAATTCCCCCACCATAATATGGCACAATGGCAGTTGATCCAAGCCTTTTACAATGGGATTGAAAATTCATCTAGAATAATATTGGATTGTACAACTAGTGGGAGGTTTATGAACCTTAATGTTGATGATGCAGGTCAAGTTATTGAAGATATGGCAATCCATAATTCCCAATATGGGAATCCTAGAGGCTTTGCTAACAAAGGGAAACATAGTGTCGACTTTGTATCCTTTTTACAAGCTCAATTAACCTCTATTTGCAAGAAATTAGATAATCTTAGTACTACAAATGTAGCTAATGTTTCTACAATTAATAATAATACTAATGAGGCTTTCTATGAAAATTGTGGAATTGTAGGTCATTGGGAGCAAGATTGTAGGAGTTTCGTGGAGCAAGTCAATGCCTTTCAAGCTTATAGGCAGAATGACCCATACTCCAACACCTACAATCCTGGGTACCAGAATCATCCATATCTTTCCTACCGGAGCACCAATGTTAAAAATCCGCCACCTCCACAAGAATCACAGGCGCCACAACAAACTCAACAGAAATATTACCACCCCAATGCTTGCTAGAAGAACCAACCACAACAACCCTCCTCATCTTCCGACCCTACTTTGGTAGAAATTAGAGCGATGTTGGCTAGTATGCAGAAGCATATGGATAGTAGAGATGCCCAAATTTATTCGATCATAGCACATAATAAAATTGTAGACAATCAAATTGCGCAGATTTCTGCTACTCTACAAGCCCGTCAACAGGGAGCTTTGCCAGCACAACAACCAAGGCCTACGGATCAAGCTTATGCAATTACTCTAAGGAGTGGTTCACACTATGAAGGGCCCCCTATGCCTAGAGATGATGAACCTGTTTTAATAAATAATGCTAATCTTGATTCCATTAAACTTGACAATGTAGCTAATAGCCCTGCAAGGCTAAAGAGTATTACTAGTATTTTTGATAATACATTGCAGGGTACGACTCCAGGGAAGGTAGTAGCTCCAGATAAGAACAACAATGCTCCAAAGCCAGTTATTAAACTTCTATTCCCCAATCGTCACTTGAAAACAAATTTGGATAAGCAGTTTGGTAAATTTCTGGAGATAGTTAAAGATTTGCAGGTAATTGTTCCCTTCACTGAATTAATTACACAAATTCCTGCATATGCAAAATTCATGAAAGAAATATTGACTAGAAAAAGGTCTATTAGTGAGGTAGAGACAGTAGCTTTCACTGCAGAATGTAGCGCCGTACTTCAAAATAAATCTCCACCTAAACTGAAAGATCCGGGTAGTTTTTCTATCCCTTGTCATATTGGAAATCTAACGATTGATAATGCATTATGTGATTTGGGTGCTAGCGTTAGTGTCATGCCATTGTCTGTGTGTTCCAAGCTAAATATGGGTAAATTAAAAGCTACTAATATTAATCTACAAACGGCTGATCGTTCTTTTAAATACCCCTTAGGTGTTGTAGAGGATGTTCCTGTTAGAGTAGGTAAATTTTATATACCTGTTGATTTTGTTGTTCTTGATATGGATGAGGATTTGTAAACCCCAATTATTTTAGGTAGACCATTCCTTAACACTGCAGGAGCGATTATAGATGTGAGATGTGGCAAATTGACACTATCAGTAGGGGATGATAAAATTACTTTTAATTTGAATAATACCCCTAAAAGCCCCATGAAAGAAGAGAAGTGTTTTAGCGTTAATGTGGTTCATAACTATTCTAACAAGCCCCAAGCTCTTGTAAAAGATCCCTTGGATGCGGTATCTTGTGTTGCATCTTTTACGGATGAGATAGACAAATGGAAAAAGGAAGTTGATGCAATATAAAGAGCCCTCTACGCTGTCGGTCTTGGCTTTGAAGATGAGAAGGGGAATTAAACAAGCAAGCTATGGAAATTGAGCCTACAATTAGTGTTCCGCCAGATCGAGTTGTAATTGCTAAATCTAGTGTCAATTTGAAGCAACCATCAATCGAAAAGGGGTCCCTAGTGTGTAGTATTAAAGAACCCTCATTCCAAGTCAAGTAGTATCCACCCGATAAGGTGAATTGGCATCCCACAGGGTATGTCAAGAAGCCGCGTCGTGGCCTAAACATCGCTCGACTGGGTGAGAAACCACCCAACTAAGCGTTAGGGTAAGGGTCCTAGTTCTTATACTTGGTAAGAAGGTCGTGCGGGACCTAGATAAACCAGCGCTTTACGGGAGGCAACCCGTATTTTCTTGCTTTTTAGACTAATATTTCTTTCTTTTTCTTGTGAGATGAAAGAGGAGGGAGTTTAACGAGTTTATTGAGTTTTTATACAGGTGTAAGGAAAAGAGTTGGTTAAAATTTGAAGAAAAGAGTAAAAATACCCCCGTACTAAAGTTGTCTCGGGCTCTACCGGGTGAAGCTCGCCCGATCGGACGCAAGACTAAGGGTTCGAATTCATGAATTTTCGCCCGACCAGGCGAATGGCGCCCGATTGGGCGCGAGGTTTGTTGTGTACGGTGGTTTTTATCGCCCGATCTGGCGAAGGACGCCTGATCGGGCGCGAGAGTAGAAGAAATTCGGGGTTAAAGATCGCCCGATCGGGCGAAGCTCGCCCGAACGGGCGTGAGAGAAACGACAAAATAAAGAACCAGATCGCCCGACCGGACGATAGTCCGCCTTACCGGGCGCGACACCAGAGCCCCGTCTTTTTCTTCATATTCCTTTCTTCTTTTCTCATTTCTTTCTCTTTCCTCCATTCTTTCTCTCACTAAAACTCCCTTTTCTCTAACTTCTCTCTAAGTTTCCCTCTCCATCTCTTACCCAAATCCAATAATTTTTACATATTCTTAATCCTCTCTTCACCCTCTACATATCTATACCAAATTTTCCCAAATTCAATCACATTTTCATACCCATTTTTCTATTATGGCTACAAAGAGGTCCCGGTTGATTTTTGGGAGGGGTTCTAGTTCAAGGGAGGAGTATGATCCAGATTTGCAACTTCCTTATTGGCCAACAATTCGAATTGCTACCCAGGAGCAAAAAGAACGGCTACAACACCTTTGCGGGCGTGATGTAATTCCTTCACGGTGGTTACACCGCCCTACCCTTGAATCTTATGGTTTATATGATTTTGTTAAACATTTTTTGAACGATATAGGAATGAGAAAATTTGTTGACATGCATTATCCTACATATCGTGGATTAACGTGCGAATTTTTTTCCTCTTTGAAAATTGTAAATAGTATAATTGGGCCGAACTTATTTTTTAGGTTGAACAATAGGAATATTAGTTTAACTTATGTCGAATTTTGTAAAATTTTTTATTTGAATTCTGAATTACCTCATCAATGGTATGCTGATTATAAAATGGATGATATTTATCATGTTTTAACTGGTTTTCCGACCCCCGACCCCCAACATGCTAGTACGAAACCTATCCATCACACTGTCCCAAAAATCTGATGGCAAAGATTTGCAGGTTATTGTTTTCTTAGTAGGTACGAGCCTCATAACGCCCAAACCAACGAACTAGCTGTTATTGGACACTATGCATGTGGGTTTGGTGAACTGAACATAGGTAGATACATCATCCACCATTTTAGTAGACATGCCACGACAAGTACCCAGTGTAGTAACCCTATTCGTTTAGGAGGCCTGATCACTAGGATAGCAGTTAAAAAGGCCGGTTTTGTTGAGAGTGGACCCCACCAGATGACTAACTGTGGACCGGATACCTATATGACTGCTAGGTACTTTGAGGAGTTGGGTTGGGTATGATTAGATGGTGAGCAAACCCCCCACTGGTGTATTAGGATAGGGATTGAGCAGCTATTGCCTATCTTTCCTTTGCCTAGTCCTGACTTGACCGCTTTTTCCCTCGGGCAAGCATCCTACACGTATGACCTATTAGTTTCCCACTCTATGGGGCAAGCACCACCGGTACCACCACCATTTCCACCACCCAAGCCTGAGCCCGAGGTAGTGCTTTCACCACCTCGCATGTCTCACCCCGTTCCCCATGGTGACTCTAACCTAGTTTAGGACCTCTAGAGTAAAGGTCAGGCCTTAGGCCGTATTGAGCATTCCCATACTGACCTTAGGAGGATGGTAGGCTCCATTGACCATAGATTAGGGTACCTTGAGAGGAACCAGGGTAGACCCCTCTACCCTATGTATGATGATTATGCTCGTCGAGGTAACATTCCTGACGATGCCATCTACCTTGATTGGTTTCAACCTCCACCCCAGGGATACGATAGGGATCCCACTGCCCATGGTATTTATACTAACTATTCTGCCTTCCATGGGTATGGCCAGGATATTCCTTTTGGGGGATCGCCGGGGGGGGGGGGGAGTTTTCACGTTGACTATTTTGGTGGTAGCTCTTCTGGTGCAGGTGGTGCATGTGGCAGCGGAGGAGGAGGGTTCGCCTGGATGGATGAGGATGATGAGGATCGGATTAGCCATGCTAGGCTAGTATGGCCATGCTAGGAGGGTTTGCCTGGATGGATGAGGACATTGTCTGATTATGGCTTAAGGGAGATTTGGATTTGATATCTTTCATTTTCTCATTTCTTTTGTTTTTGGTGTGTTTTCTTAGATTAGATTTATTGCTTTATAGGTTATTTTTATTGCTTTCTTTTATGAAAAATACAAAATAAAAAAAATGAAAAAAAAATCCAAAAATACGTTCCAATGAATTATAAATCATGCTTCCCTGTGCCCCATTCTTGAAAAATATTGTTTTGATACTTGGTATATGATGATAAGCATTATGGATTTGTTGATCATGATTTGAAGTTTGAATTTGAGTATTGGTTTGCAACTATAAGTAATGTTTATATGACTCATTATTATGCACATTGTGGAGGACTAAGGCATTTGTTCTTTTAGGTAGTTGTAGGGAATAATTTCAAGCGTTAATCCCACTAGCTTGAACCCCACTGTGATCATACACTAAAGTACGGTGGCGTCCAAAAGGGAAGAAGATAGAGCAAAAGAGTCGCCAACAAGTTTTTGTAGGAACTTGTAAACCGTTCATAGGATGAAAGTTACACCCCTTAACGATCCAAGAGATCGTCAACTCCGTAAGGTCTAGAACCAAATAAGGGTTCGGGGATGAAGGTACAAATCCAATTTAAAAGAGATTGAACCTGCCCTAATAATAGGCCTCTACTTTATTCTGATCTTATTCATGTGCGCTTTCCAATTAACATGCAATCAATAGGATTAACCCTAAAACTGTTTAACTATGTTGGTTGAATTTAAATGCACAAATAAATCTATTATTGGCGATCACTTGAATTATAATCATATTAACCCTAACAAGATTATTAAATATCTTATTAAGCGTGATTACAAGTACCAATTCCCTTAAAACATGCATAAAGGCGCGATCAAGCAATAACAATATATAATCAAGCAACATGACAATCAATAAAAAATAATAATTATAATCATGACAATAAAATTATAATAATAATAATCATAAAAAATAATAATCATAATCACAATAATCATAACAATCATAAATCATAATTAAAATAATAATCATCATAATAACAATAATAATATTCATAATCATGTTAAAGCATAATAAAAACAGCAAGATCCTAGGCATGATACTAATAAGATTAATAACAAACCCTAGCATGTCACTAAGCCATAAAAATGAAATCTTTAACCCTAACATGATACTAACAATCATAAATATTAGGAAGAACATAGGAAGCATCGTAGCAATCATATTTAATATTAAAGTTACCCTAGACATGATACTAGTAATATCATAATAACAATGTAAACATGATTTCTACATCATAATATCAATAAATCAATTAAAGTACTTACTTTGATGCCTCGTACCTCTTTCTAATAACAAAATACACACGTTAGTAACTTCAAGGAAAATAATAATCAAAACAATTAAATTAAATAATTGAAAGAGAGATTTGGGACCAAACCTCAGAAATTAAACCTTTCACGTCTAGGGCGAAGGCAACTTCGAATATGGCTAGGTGTTTCTAGATCTTGTGAATGCGAAATTTTGTATGAAAACAAAGTAACTTTAGAAAAGAGAAAGAGAGAGAGATGAATGAATTAAAGAATGAATTAAAGAATGCTAATGAAAAAATTGTGAATGAGGAGAATTGGTGAATCTTGATGAATGAAAACGGAGTTTTTAATACGACATTTATAGAGAAAATCAGCCAAAAAGATAAATTAAACATAACAGAGTCTGACGCACAGAAAACAGAGATGGCGCCACCCTTGGCTAACTGGCGCTAGGCACCAACACTAGTGCTAGGCGCCAATGGCTAGCGCCATGCGTCAAGCCTGGTTCCAAGCGCCAAGGCCTGGGGGTTAGGCGCCAAGCTTTTTCCAACGCATTTTCGAAAATCAGATAAATTTACCGTACTGGAGGATAAAATCATATAATTTCCTCGAAAATGCTATTTGATTTTAATTAAAACTCTGAAAAGTCAAAAGTCAATTTATCAATGCTAATTGAATTAGGAATGAAAAGAATCTTCTAGAAGATTCTAGAACACTAAAACCATTCCTAATTGCATTAGGAATGATAAATCATATTAGGCCCTCCCCTAGATCATTGGGCCGTATATAAAGCTCAAACCGGGCCCAGTTTAGTAAATTGGCCATAACTTTCTTAATATTCATCGGAATTGGGCTTATAATATATCTTTGGAAAGGTCTTTGTGAGCCCCATCCAACTACACTACTATTGGACCCATATCATGGACCAACCAAACTGGATTGGCTGTTTTCTTAAAATAAGTTTTAAAAAACAGATAGAAGAGAAAAGAAAATAAAACTTTCCGCAACACTAGACTTTCCACACTTTCTCTTCATTCGATTACGATTCGACGTGAAAGGTACTCATCACCGGGTTTGTTTTTGGGGAGACAAAAATGGGTGTCTACAAAAGCCCCTACTTTGACTGGTTTTGGAGAAACGCAAGTTTCAAAAAACGAAAGCCAAAGTATCGATAGGGACGGAGAATGATTCAGAACGTTCTGCGATCCTAAATCAATCTTGCAACGCCGATACCTGCAAACTAGCGTTAGTTAAACAGATAGAAGAGTTAAGAAACGCGTATCTTGCAACGTCGAGCACACGTCTCTGAAAGTAACCAAATTGTTTTGATGACCTCTACAAGCTAGAGAATGCCATCCCGCTTGAAAACCGCTACGCCGGTAACTACTTCCAAATTTGGAAGATTGCTTCACCTGAAACGATCCTCACCCGCAATGATAATATTCCGCGTCCAAGGAAATACTATCGAAGATTATTTCTCTTGAAACAATACTCATCCGCATTGATAATATTCCACATCCAAGGGAATACTATCGAAGATTATTTCTCTTGAAATAATCCTCATCCGCATTATGACCATCTTCCATGCCTGAGGGAATATGATCGAAGACAACTTCGCCCGAAACTACCTCCAGTTGTTTGTGACAACTCTCTGCAAGCTAGGGAATGCTGTCGAAGATATCTTCTCTTGAAGTCATCCTCATTTGATGCGATAATTTTCCAAAGGAAATTACCGAAGATCCACGCCTGTCGATCTTTAAAAGTTCGCCTGAACTTTGCTCCCGCTATGCTTGTACGTCGGCGCTTATATTGCTTTGAACCTGTACGTCGGCGCTTATATTGCTTTGAACCTGTACGTCGGTGACCTTTTGCTTTTGAACCTATACGTCGGTGCCTTTTGCTAATGAGCCAATGCTTAGGCGCTTTAAGCTAAGTGAGACGATCTTTCATCAGGTCGATCACTTTACATAATCAAGCCGATTACTAAATTATGTCAAATTGCTTAGAAGGGCTAACTGGCATACCAAGGAACCCAAACAATATGTTGCAGAAAGGTAGATCAACCCCACCAGGGGCTGGGTGATCTGTTATCGCTGAAAAGCCATCAGCGCCACTTATTTATCCTTAGCGCCAGGCGCCAAGCCAAATTTGTGACGCCAATGCATAGGGCTTGGCGCCAGCACATGGATTTCCTTAAATACCCTTTTCCTCTTCATTTGTTGCTGTGCGCGTCGCGATTTTGCTCGAAAAAAGTCCGAAAACTTCAATTGCTCGGTTCTTGCTCGTTTCTTAACCGAATTTGCTCAAATTTGTTGCAAATCAAAGCTCTTTTCATCTATTTTCCCGATCTATGTAAGTTTTCTTCAAACTTACATCGGTTTTCATGAATTTTTGGCATGTTCATTCACGAATTTCATGAAAATTCGAAACTTATAATGCTCAATTTACTTTGTTTATCAAGTTTTATGCCATAAAATTGCTTGATTATGTTTATACATTGCCTTAGGAGTAATTTGAGACTTGTTTGACTCAATTTGGTGAAGAAATGAGCAATTTGCCATTGTTGGACCTCTTAAGGTCGTGAAGAACAATGTGACTCGTTCTTGTTATATTTGCTAGCAATTCTTGTTCAATTTGTCACAATAATCACTATAGTGTTGCAAGAAATTGTTTGATTGCTTGAAAAAATGCCGTTATGCTCAATTTGAATTTGTGCTCTGTTTTAGTACTACGTACTCTGTTTTTGCGAACATAGTATCATGCGGCTAGGCAAACCTTAGAAACTATAGAACCTTAATTCATGATAATTTTTCACAATGTAGCATGGCTAGACAACGAGGCTCGGGTTCACGGTCCCGAAACACTAGACGGGAGCATGAGCCCGTAGAGGATGACATCACGCCTTCCACTTTGCTTGGTCGACTTTCGGAGTGGGATGAGCGGACCCTGTTCTTCGCCCCTGTCCACCATATTTCTGAGAGGGTGAGAACGGTTATCGCGCCCGGGAGGACACGACATCATGACTCTGGCTGTGATGGTTTGGGCAATTTGTACAGGATGTACATCGCCAGGGATCTTGAGACGAGACTCCTATGGGAGTCTTGCGGGCTAGCTACTCTGTTTGAGACCTCTGAGGCTATGGTCGCCTCCAGCGGGGGTCATCATGTAGTGCGCGCTTTGGTAGAGTTCTTCTGGGACACTACCAACACCTTCCATTTCCCCTAGGGCGAGATGATGGTCACCCCTACGGACTTTAGTCTCATCACAGGACAAGAGTTCACCTGTGTGCCATTGCCGTTTGACAGCGAAATCGACGTCTTTTCTTCGGAGGTCGAGGAACTATTGGGGCCGATCGCTATTCGGGCCCGAGCTGAGGTCGAGACGACTCAATTTAGTGCTAGAGGAATTCGCCGCTCGACGCTGGCAACGACTCTTGATGACGATGCGACCACCCGAGAGTAGCGGTTGCGCATCTTTGTGCTGATGTTGTTGTCAGGGACATTCTCCCTTGACAAGGGTAGTAGGGCATTGCTTTACTACCTCCCTGCTGTCCGTGATCTCCATCGGATCGGGGCTTATGACTGGGCCAGCTTGGCCTATGCTGACTTTGTTCGTGCGCTGAGGGATTCGTGTCGACACCGGTCCTTTGGGACGAACGTTGCTTTGTCTGCCTTTTGGAAGGTCGTAGAGGTAAACTTTTACTCCCTATAGAGTTTAGCTCTGCATATTAGTTTAGCATTTACTCACACTTTTAGCTCTTTTTAGATTTAGTTCTACGAGTATTTTCCTTCTGTTGCGCCGGCGAGACCATCGCCGCGGGGATTTCCAGTGAGCGCCTCTTGAGGCGGCCACCATGTGGACATGTCCACTGCACATGTCCGGAACCGGATCATCGCGGTACGACTTTTATTATTTATTTTGCTCTTTCGTGATGCTTTAAGTATACCTTCGTCTGATTGATGTTCATTGTAGGGTCCTGAGGTGGTGTACCGGCCGTGGGGCGGTTGGACAGTCCCTGGGTTAGCTGCACAGTATTCTACTGAGCGTCGCTATTTCTTGGGGACTTATGGAGCGGTCGCGTACTTAGGAGAGAGGGCTGCTAGACAACATTCCTCTAATGTCTTCGTCGTTCCAACTCCTCCACCACGTCTTGTGTTCAATGACGCGTGTTTGTCGAGCATGTCTGAGGGAGCTGGTACCCCTTGGCGGTCCTATGTGATCCTCGGGCGGTGCTATGCTGAGGAGCTACTACCTTTGTTAGCTCCAGCCCCCGTACCGGCTGAGGATGTGAGGGTAAGATTTTCAGTTCTTTACTTTCCACGAAGTAGCCGCCAAGTAATGTTTTACTGACCTTTCTGTCTTATCAGGACGGTGCTGCTGAGTTCGTGCCACCCCGTATGTCCATCCACTATCAGGGGATGTACGGGCCGATTAAGGAGATGATTTCTCCAGCTCCCAAGGGTGAGCGCTTCGTAGAGTGGTCAATTCCTCGCCACCAGACTCGAGTAAGCCTAGTTACCCACAAATTTTTTGTTTTTGTCCATATATCACGCATGTTTACTGACTTTTTTTTTCTGACAGTTTTCACGTGAGGTGGTTTCGGCGATGGCACGATGTATAGATGCCTTCCGGAGCCAGCTCGCCCAGATGAGGAACGCGGCCACTTGCCGTCGGGATGACGTCACCCAAGAGGTAGTCTTTATATATATTTCCTTGCATTACTGTTTTAATTTTTCCATGTTTCCGATTTATTTTTTTTTTTTTTTGCAGGGCCAGCCTATCGCTTCTCACACCCGCGCGAGACCTGAGGGGCGGAGGGATCCGGCGAGGTCCAGCTCGAGACGTCGTCGTACTTCGTCAGGGGGTAGAGGTGGTCGCTCCGAGGCTGCCCGTGCTGAAGTTGTTGAGGGCTCGGGATCTTCTTCTGAGGGTGCTCATGCTGCACCGGTAGGAGAGGCTACCTCGGCTTTCAAAGGTGGTGGGATGTACGAGGTAGGATCATCATCGCTGCAGCCTCCGCAGCCTCAGCCTCAGGTTGATCCTAGGTGGAGTGGTCCTATATTGAGTCTTCCTCCTCCTACGGAGGCTGGAGCTGGAGATGGTGGAGAGGTGACTCCTCGTACGGCGCAATTTTATGTTATGATGGGCCTACGTCCTCCAGCGCCGTAGTTTGTTTTTGTGTATATTTTATTTTGACTTTTTTTATAGAACTTTTCCTTAAACTCATTATTTATAGACACATTTTGTATATTTTATCTATTATGAATTTATTTATTGTTATGTGTATGTTTGTGTGTGCAAGAGAAGTGTGACAACAATTTTGCGCAAAAATTTCGTCATTTTTATTATTGATGGAGGGTATCCGACTCTTTCCCCCAAAAAGAAAAACAAAAAGGAAAAAAAAAGTCACATGAAATGTCGGGTGTTGGAATTTAAATAAAGTCCAAAAGAAAGAATAATATAATAAAAAAATGATAGCTATTTTAATTAGTTAAAAAAGGATAAAAAAAAGAAGATGCTTAGGAAAGATAATCGAAGCCATAAAGTCATTAGTCGACTCAAGTTCAGTATTAAAAACACAGGTTAATCACGCGCTTGCTGTGACAACTTGGCGCCAGCTGGCGCCTCAATATGGCGCGTGGCGCCAAGCGTTGGCGGCTGGCGCCAATTACAGGATTTTGACGCCAATTGACGCTGATTCCGTATTTCATTCTGATTAAAACTTCTCGCAATTTGTGCATAAATAGCCCCCTGCCCAGCCGATTCTTCTCATAATTCCAGCGAATAAAATAATTCTCTTCTTTAGAAAAAACAATAACCATGTCTTTAGTCACCAAAACCTTCACCCAATATACTCATGAATGGTGTTGATCTCTTAATGCGAGGGAGAGAAAAGAATTAGATTTATTTCACTTGGCGGGAATTTATGGCATCAAAGGGGTAGATCTTGACTTAGATTTCATACATACCGCTCTAGAATTTTGGAATATTGACACTCATTGCTTCAGAATAGGGTATGATGAGATTAGCCCTTTGTCGGAGGAATTTGGTGCTATCTTAGGCTTCCCTGCAATAGACCTTATAGCAATACCTAGAGTAGATGCATATTATTATAAGGATTTTGAGCGCTTCTTTAATTTGAAAGAAAGGGATTTATCAAAAATAGTAGATGGCAACATAGTTAATTTGAAAGAATTTGCACGCCATTATTTTGATAAATCTCTTTCTGAATCTTTTCATATATATAGAAGAAGGGCGTTCCTGTTTTGCATGCTTAATCAATTTTTTCTTAGTAGTGGTAAAAATAATGAGAGCCAATCAATTATAACCACTGTTTTAGAACAAATTGAATCAGGGAGAAATCCAATGCCATTGATAGTTGGAGAGACTATGATTAGTCTGGATGAATTGAAAAGGGACCCAAAAGCGCCTCTTCGCGGCTCTCCAATTTTATTACAGGTAGAAAAATAATATTTTTAATTACAGAAATCAAAAAATATATTTTTGTATTGTAATAATAATTTATTTGCATTGCAATTTTTCACAGATGTGGCTAATGGAGAGGATAAGATTAATTAGCCCTCCGGACGATATTGAGAAGTATACTCCTAATTGCTTCGTGAGAAGGAAGAAGCGCATCCCTAAAATTGGGCGCTATGGGTGGAGAAAAGTCTTTGAATCACGTGATTTTGCTACTAAGTGGGTCGTCCCATGGTGGAAAATAGAAAGGATGGTTGGTGTTAACAAGCAACCTTTCTGCCGTCTTCCAAGCTTGTCTCGTGTAACTTAATATTATCCCTGCAGGGTAAAAAGACAATACGGCTTGCTTTAGAATATTCCTTCCGGGGATCTTCGTCCTCCCTATGAGTACACTATATCTCAAGAAGTAGATAGATTCGATGCTTACTGGAGCGCTAGATCTTTATGGGAAGTGATTACCCAAAATGTTCCTCCTTCTTTGCCCAATGATGTAAAGAAGTAGTTGCTGAAAAAATCTTCGATTGATCAGGGTAGAACCGATGCGAAGAATCGTCTAGGTGACAGGGTGATTCCCGTCAAGGAACGCTTAGGTGCAAGAATTGAATTTAAAACACCTGCAATGCCTAGGAAGAAATGTGCTACCAAAGATAAAGGGAAAAGGAAAGCTAACACCACAGATAAAAAGGCTTGGGTGTAAAAGAAGCATGGAGTGTTAGCTGAAGGGGAGACCATCTACTCCAAAATTGAATGTAGGTCCTCTAAAGGATGCCTACTAGCTAAAGTTATGGATGAGGAGGAGGAAGCAGACAAAAACTGGAAAAGAGCTAGAAAGGAAAAGAAAGATTAAGAGCATTGCTTAGCTTTAAATTTATTAGACTTAGATTATTATTTTTATTTTAAGTTAATTTATTTCAGCTTTATTTAAATTCCATCAATAATGTAATTTTATTTTATTAATGAAATTTGAGCTTTCAATTAAATTGCTTACTTTAAATTTATTTTATTAAAGCAATGAAAACCGAAAAAATTAATTTTCCAGCATTTCTTCGAGTACGGAAGTCGAAAATTTTCCGAAAAACACCGAAATTCGCCCAGAGTTTATTTCCGAATTGGCGCCAGTTATTGGCATTTGGCGCCTGCCATTGAAGTCTGGCGCTAGGCGTCGATTTCATCGGCTGACGCTAATGATTTCTGGCTGGCGCCAGGTTCTTTTCTGCGACGCCAATAATTCGCCGATTTTCTGTTGAATTTTTAATTAATTTTGGAACGCGGAGATGTCAAAAAATAAAGTGGTCGCACCCGTAAAGGGTTGCCTACTTATCCTTTCTTAAGGAATCAGGCCGAACGTAGCTCTCTTGAGTATCCTACTCAAGTAATTATGGGTAGTATTTCTTAAGTTGGTCAAGATTTGTGATGTTTGAGAATTCATTGCCATCCATATCAGTTAGTTTTGCTGCACCTCATGACAGGATTGTTTTGACAATGTAGGGTCCAGACCAATTAGGTCTAAATTTACCTCTTGGGTCTAAAACATTTTTCCTTAGTGCTTTTAATACCAAGTCTCCTACTTTGATATTTCTTGTCTTAACCTTCTTATTAAAATGCCTAGCCATACGAGTCTGGTAACACTGAGTGTGATGTAGTGCTTCTAGTCGTTTCTCATCGAGTAGAATCAATTCTTCATATCTTGCCCTAGTCCATTAAGCTTCATCGAGTTTACTCTCTAGTGCAATGCGTAGGGATGGTATTTCTAGTTCGACAGGTTGTACGACATCCATTCCATATACCAAGGAAAATGGCGTATTTCCTGTTGATGTACGGATTGACGTGCGATAACCCCACAATGCGAAGTGAAGCTTGTCAGGCCAATCCTTATAATTTTTCGTCATTTTCTCGATGATAGTCTTTAAATTTTTATTAGCTGCCTCGACTGCTCTGTTTGCTTGAGGTCTATAAGGGGAAGAATGATGATGTTGAATGCCATATTTTTGTAGCAATTCTTCACATTCGGCTTGAAAGTGAGTTCCATTGTCACTTATCTTTTCATGTGGGACTCCATATCGACAAATAATATTTCTTTCGATAAAGAGTGCTACATGTTTTGCAGTGAGTTTAGCGTACGATTGCGCTTCGACCCACTTTGTAAAGTAATCGATTGCTACTAGGATAAATTCGTGGCCTCCTATTCCTGGGGGAGTATTTGGCCAATGATGTCAATTCCCCATGTAGAGAATGACCATGGCGATGTGTAGGTGTAGAGCAAAGATGGAGGGACATGTTTTAAATTGGCATAAATTTGGCACTTAGGGCATCTTTTTACGTATTGATGGCATCCCTATTCATTGTAGTCCAATAATATCCTTCTCGCATTATTTTCTGGACTAACATTTTGCCATTTATATGTGCCCCACAGATTCCTTCGTCGACTATTCGCATTGCTCTTTGTGCATCCTTCTTTCCTACGCATAGGAGAGCTCGACCTGTAGGTACCCTTTATGTAGCTCGTTGTCTATGAGTACATATTGAGAAGCCAAAAGTCTTAATGCTTGCTTTTCTCTTTTGTCATCAGGAGGAGGGTATTCTCCATTGGTGACATAATTGAGTGTGTCCGTGTACCATGGTTCTTCTTCTTCTTCTTCTTCTTCTTCGCCTTGGACTACTTCGTCGTCTTCTACGGCCTGTATGTATGTTGGTTTGTGCCTTTTTTCAATAGTTAGAGGCGTTTTCTCGATTTCCGTGGGAATCCTAACCATTGAGGCTAATCTTGCCAAGGCATCAGCAAATTGGTTTTCTTCTCTAGGTAGATATGTGTATTCTACCTTCTCTAACTGATCGGTAAGAGTTTCCAGATAGGTTTGGTAAGGGGCTAGGCTTTCACTCCTTACTTTCCACCTCTTAGATATCTGATTGATGATCAAAGAAGAGTCTCCGAATATCCTTAACTTCTTTACTCCCATTGCCAAAGCTGTTTCAAGGCCTACCACCCATGCTTCATATTCAGCAGCATTGTTGGTAACGTCGAAATCAAGCTTTATGGAGATTGGAACATGCTCCTCTTTAGGTGATACTAGTAGTACTCCAGCGCCACATCCCTTTTGGTTTGAGGCTCCGTCGAAATACAAGGTCCAAGTGTCGTCTTCAGTAACCATTAGGTCTTCATCTGGAAATTCACTGTCCTGTATTGGCGTCGAGTCTTCTATTGGAAAATCTGCTAGAAAGTCTGACACCACGGATCCTTTAATAGCTTTTTGTGGCATAAACCTTACATCGAACTGGGCTAGATTGACTATCCATCTTGATATGCGTCCATTGAGTGTAGATTTCTCGAACAGATACTTGAGTGGATCTAATCGGGAGACTACGAAAACGGTATGTACCAACATGTAATGTCTTAACTTAGTTGTGGCCCACACCAAGGCGAGGCACAATTTCTCGAGCGGTGTATAGCGTGTTTCGCATTCAAGCATCTTTTTACTTAGGTAATAGATTGCGTTCTCTTTGCCTTCTACTTCTTGTGCTAGCATGGCTCCCATTGTATCTTTGGTAACCGTCAAATATAACCTAAGAGGTATTCCGGGAAGTGCTACCGCTAATAAGGGAGGATTTGCGAGATAGGCTTTGATCTTTTCAAAGGCTTTTTGACACTCGTCATCCCATATTACTGGTACATTCTTCTTGAGCTTCTTGAAGATTGGTTCACATATTATCGTCAGTTTTGATATGAACCTACTTATGTATTGCAACCGGCCAATAAATCCTCGAATTTGTTTCTCAGTCTTGGGCGGTGGCATTGACATGATTGCTTTAATCTTGGTTGGGTCTACCTCTATTCCTCTACAGCTATGACGTATCCTAAGAGCTTGCCTGAGGTGACTCCAAAAGCACATTTTGATGGATTCAACCTCATGTTATATTTTCTTAACCTTTCGAAAAATTTCCTTAAGGGTAGTTGATGTCCTGGACGGTCTTTTGATTTTACGATCATGTCGTCGACATATACTTTGGCCTCTTTATGCATCATGTCATGGAGTAAGGCAGTTGCTGCACGTTGCTAAGTAGCACCCGCGTTTTACAACCCGAATGGCATTACTGTGTAGCAGTAAGTGCCCCATGGCGTTATAAAAGTTGTTTTATCCATATCTTCTTTTGCCATGAGAATCTGGTTGCAACCTGCGTACCCATCCATGAACGAGAGAAGCGTGTGATTTTCCGTGTTATCTACCAGAATATCGATGTGTGGCAAAGGGAAGTCGTCCTTTGGACTTGCCTTATTTAGATCTCGATACTCGACACACATCCTTACCCTTCCGTCTTTCTTCGGAACTGGGACGACATTGGCGACCCATTCGGGGTATTTGGATACCTTGATGAAACCTGCAGTTATTTGTTTTTGGACTTCTTCTTTTATTTTAAGTGCTACGTTGGGTTTCATTCGACGCAACTTTTGTTTTACAGGTTTCATTCCTGGAATTAGTGGTATAGTGTGTTGAGCTATTTCTCTATTAATGCCTGGCATGTCTTCATATGACCAAGAAAATACATCGATAAATTCTTTAAGTAAGTTAATTAAATCGGTTCTTTCTTGTTTATTCAATGTTAATCCGATTTTAACTTCTCTTTTATCAGTTGAATCATTCGAGATGTCAACTGTTTCAGTTTCTTCAATTACCGATGTTTTCTTTTCGAGTGTTTCTATTGCTTTAATAATTTCTTTATCTTTTTTATCGTTAGCTAAGCAATGCTCGTCATCTTGGGTTAGGGAGGAACACAAGAAGTAAGGAGAATGAGAAATATTATTATACTCTGAGATCATTACATCAAAGAGTGATATGTCCTCAAGGACTGGATCACTAACTATCCTAGGAGAAGAAATAAGAGGGGGAGGTGTTACTACTAAAGACTTAGAAAACTCTAGAGGGAAAGACTTCGACTCAGACTCTGACTCAGACGACTCCTCAAACATCGATCCCTGTCCTGTCGTGATTGATATCTTCCTTCCGCTTGGAGTAGTCACTTTGATGGTCTTGCGCCACCCTTGTAGTGATCCTTCGGCTGGAGTAATTAGCTTCGAGGGGTCGAAGCTTTCACTTTGTAGGATTGTTTGAATGAGCGAGAAGTTATCTTCTCCATAAGTTGGCTCATTCTTTTCTCGCCCAAACAGTAATCCCATGACGTTAAAGTCAAAGCATGGGGGTGCTTTCTCCTTATGGACGGGAGTAGGGATTTCATTAGTGAAGTAGCAATCCAAGAAAATCTCGAATCCCGGATGTTTTATACCGTCTACAACAAATGGCTCGGGAAATTCATGGCATGGATAGTCCTCTCCTTCTTTTATGAACTGACCATTAAGCGTAAGAGGGTACTGATTCATTGGAATTGCTTTCTTTTGAATGCGAGCGTCCCTACGTGCTTTCAACTTTTCCTGGGCTTGCTTGAGATCTTTCCGAGTCAGTTCAAAACCAAGTCCGAAAGTATCTAAGTTAGGGAGGCCAGGTGACTCCAACGATTTTGCCATTCCTTTCTTCTTTCCTAAAGTCATCCCAGGAAAGTATCCTTGTTTCATCAGCATGGCGTTGTCAATCATGTTGGAATGGGGGTCATGGCAAAGAGGGGTCCTTTCATCCTCCTGGATTAAGGAGACTTCTTCGTTAAAGCCCCATAAATCTTCATCATCTTCGTCGTGCTCTACATTAATAATTGGATTCTCTATGGATTTGATTCTCATGGGCGAAGCATCTATAGTGATTGTAATTCCCCCAAATATAGCTTTTACTTGTTGGTAGAGAGATGAAGGCACGACCTTTAGATCATGAAGCCAAGGGTGTCCCAACAATAAGTTGAATGAATCTTTGATGTCCACTACTTGGAAAGTAGTAGCATGTTCTATTGCTCTTGCCGTTACATTTAGGGTAATTTTTCCAAGAGCTTGACGACGAGTATTATCGTAGGCTCTTATTCCTTGTGTGGACGGAGTTAAGTCTTCATCCCTTATGCCGAGCATCCTTGCAGTTCTAAGTGGACATACATTGATAGCCGATCCATTGTCTACAAGAGTCATAGGAACATTCATCCTTTTTCAAACTACCGTGAGGTTTAATGCCTTGTAATGTTTGTCACCTTCTGGGGGTAAACTTTGTCAGAAAAAGTGATCAAATTAATCGGACTAGGAAGGTCACTTGTGAGGAAGTTGGCTAGTCCCTCAGGAGTAGTGTCAGAATCTATCCCGATTTTATCCAAGGCATTCATTACAGCCAACCTATGTTCTCGAGATGTTGCCAGAAGTTTCCACACATTCATCTCAACTTTTGTCTTCTTAAACTGTTTAACAATGTCATTGTCTTCGATGATAGGTATGGGAACTTGGTGTATGGTTGGCATAGGTTGTGTTGAAACGAGAGGTTGCATTCTCCCAGATCTTGTGAGGACATCTATCGATGAATCTTCTTCAGCCCAAATGTCATCTGTGGTGTATGACACAGAAGGTGAAGGTCCTACTATGTCATTTAGATAGACATCTTCTTCATCACTGTCCCTGACTCCATTAATGGTTGTATCCTCTTCTTGTTGAACTTGGACTAGTTTCTTTTCATCAATCATTTTCTGTACCAAATCCTTGAATTTGAAACAGTGTTCTATAGTGTGACCCCCTGATTGATGATACTGAAAGTAATATCTATATGTCCTTTTTAATGACTCGAATGGTCTCGGTTCGAGAGGTTTAACCTCGCCACTCTCGGAGAGCATTTTGAAAATTTGCGCATATGGGATCCCAATTGGAGTGTAGATTATATTGCTCTTCTTGGGTTTTTTAGTGACTTGTAAGGGAAAGCACTTTGCCTCATAAGTCGTTCTCGCTGGTGTGAATTCTCTTTTAGGTTCTTCTTTCGGAAGTGGAAGCTCATCATATTTCTTATGGAGTTCGTTCATAACTTTGAGAGCTTCACGTAGTAGTTGTGATACCTCCCTCATAGACAGTGTGAGAAATTGTATATCTTCCTTATTTGCCAGTTCTGGAAGGCTATCCTTGACATCGAAAAAGATTTCCTCTTCTTTTTCTTTGACACAGATTTCTTTGACAGGTTTAATGAGAGATGAGGGGTCAACCTCGTTTTCTTCATCGGAGATAGCTAGGGTACGAGCGAGAGGTGCATTGTCAATACTTGGCTTCTTATTGCCAGGGGGCAACGGCAGTTTGTTATTGTCGATTAAGTCTTGGATAGCTTCCTTAAGCTTCCAACATCTTTCAGTGAGATGGCCCCTACCTTGGTGATACTTGCAGTGTGCATTGGGGTTCCAGTTAACTGATCTCTTCTCAACTAGTGGGTCTCAAATTGGTCCAATAGGAGTTATAAGACCTTTTGCATTTAATCGATCAAATGCGGTATCATAACTCATGCCAATAGGAGTGAAGTTCCTCCTAAATGGTTTCTTCTGTCCTTGGTTGTTCATGGCAAGAACTTCTCCTAAATTAAAGGTGCTAACATTATTTGAGTGGGAGGTTTTGGAAGAAGAAGGATTGTCGTTCTTCTTTCCTTTCCAGCCACTGTTGGAGTTATTGTTGGCAGCTTTTGACTTAGCCAAGTCATCTTCTTTATTGATCCCAATGTCATAAACGGTCTTGAAGGTATGGAGATTATTTTGATACTTGAGATGCTTGGAATATTTTTATTGAATATTTTTGATGAACAGTCTCACAGACTCTTTTTCACTTGGCACCTTAATCATTTTAGCCGATGTTTCTCTCCATTTGTTAAAGAAAGAGGTGAAACCTTCATTCTCTTTTTGTTTGAGGATTTCAAGTTCTCTATGGTCAGCCTCGACTTGAATGTTGCACTTGTACCTATCAACGAAGCGTTTGCTATAGACTCCCAGGTAGAGGTCTTTTCTTTCTCGAGAGAAAACAACCATTGTTGGCAAACGGTCTCGAGAGATAGTGAGAACAGAGAAGGGAAGACCTTCTTATCGGTACCCTTGATACTCATTATTGTTTCAAATGCTCTTAAATGAAACTAAGGGTTGTCAAGTGCTCTGAATTTTGGGATGTCTTTGGCACTGAACTTCTGTGGAAGAAGCTCTTTGTCCACCGAGACCCCTTTTGATGTAAGCTCTTGAAACTTGTAGTCTTTAGACAACTTTCTTAGACTGTCTTGCATGAGGTCCATCTGTTGTTACTTCACGGGATCATCAATCTTGAGTGCGAGAAGTTTCAGTGTCTCAGTCACGGTAGCCAGTTGGTTCTTAAGATCATTTACTTCTTCTTGTGTTGCCATTATAGTCTTAGCTTTTCTCTTGCGAGCTATGGGTTTGTCAAAAAGTTGGACTTGTACGAAGAGGTTATCTTTGATTAACCGTCCTTCCTTTCTTGACCACGCGCTGTAAATTAAACCATTTTGCATTTTAATTACTTGACTCGAATCAACTTGACTTTACGGTTTATTTTAAGGAAAAAGTAAAAGGGTGCATATGTTTTGCAAAAATAAAGTACATATTTTTAGGGAACTAAGTATAGTTTTATTTTTTATATATATATTTTATTGGAGGATTAATATCCAACTTACCCCCCTAAAAAAAATGACGAAAAAAACGCGCACACAAGACTCTCTTAATCATGGTCAAAGTATGTGTATTGGTGTGTGCGTTGAGTGTAAGTGACATGCTTGGACTCTTGTGTAAGACCACGGGACTTAGTGCCTAAACTCGATCATTGACTCAATTAAATACTATTGACAGCAAAATTAACCGAATTAAACTGAAGACTAATTAATTAGACCCTAGGTGGTGACTCGACCAATAATCCGAACTGCCGGCCAAGCAACAGGACTGGCGTCGCAATGTGGAGCTTGGCGCCAGACAACATAGCTGTCGTTAGGCGCTACACTCCATGATGTGGCGCTACAACTCAGACCTTGGCGCCAATATTGGAGCTTCGGTCTAGGACTGTTTTTCGGTGTTATTAGTCAATCGGGGTATGCCTAAAGTCGTACTAGGTCAATTCCGATTGAAACATTAGAATTTAATGACTCAAATTAATTAATTATTAAATTAAATAGGAAAAGTTCATTAAGTCATTATTTTTTTTAGTCTCAACACATGTCAACAAAAGGTTAAGAAAAACATAGAATATATATGCACAACAAATAATGCACACTTAGTCAAGTAGGCACAATATGATGCAATGAGTTTGCAACCTAACCATGGCTCTAGTTCTCTAAAGTTCGGAATATGGTTTAGTCAAAGAGGGTCCATGGTTAATTGTCCGGATGCACCGCGCGGAAGCCTAACCGTGAAGGGTTGGCGCGAGTGGATGGGACACTGCGAGTTTTAGATAAAACCCGCTTCCATGGTTTGGTGAATTCAGCATCTCGGATGTACCCTTTGTTGCACGGAGCGTTCAATCGGGTAGATGGAGCATGAATTCCCAGAGGGTTATGTCCATATGTAGAACACATTTGGATTTTAGAAAAGTGAGAAAAAATTCAATCAGGAAGTAGGATCGAGCAAACAATACGAAAAACCGGTCGAAATTAGAACGCATATTTCTGGCTCGGTATTGGGGGAAATTGGCGCCAACAATCAGAGACTGGCGCCAAATTTTAACTGTAGCGCCTGGCGCCAATACTGGCGTCTGGCGCTACAACTAAAACACTGGCGCCAAGCTTTGGCCCCTGACGCTACTTCCCACATGCCTCAGCAGCTTTCTGTGCTCGATAAAATTTTCCAGTTTCGCGCGGTGTTATTTCAGTCCTAGTTGTGAATGATATTTCTCAAATTTCCTACGTGTAAAATCCTATGTTTTTAACTCATTACGGATGGTCTTTCCAATGAGATCTTTTTTATGCATATGACAATAATGTTAATCAAAATTACGCACATGAAATACTTAGAACTTTTCGAGTCTCATCCACTCATTCTAAATCATTGCCGAAACAAATTCAGGAATTAAAATAGAAATCCTCCCCAGTGGAGTCGCCAAAAAACTGTAGGGAATAATTTCAAGCGTTAATCCCACTAGCTTGAACCCCACTGTGATCATACACTAAAGTACGGTGGCGTCCAAAAGGGAAGAAGATAGAGCAAACGAGTCGCCAACAAGTTTTTTTAGGAACTTGTAAACCGTTCATAGGATGAAGGTTACACCCCTTAACGATCCAAGAGATCGTCAAATCCATAAGGTCTAGAACCAAATAAGGGTTCGGGGATGAAGGTACAAATCCAACCTAAAAGAGATTGAACCTGCCCTAATAATAGGCCTCTACTTTATTCTGATCGTATTCATGTGCGCTTTCCAATTAACATGCAATCAATAGGATTAACCCTAAACCTGTTTAACTATGTTGGTTGAATATTAATGCACAAATAAATCTATTATTGGTGATCACTTGAATTATAATCATATTAACCCTAACAAGATTATTAAATATCTTATTAAGCGTGATTACAAGTACCAATTCCCTTAAAACATGCATAAAGGCGCGATCAAGCAATAACAATATATAATCAAGCAACATGACAATCAATAATAAATAATAATTATAATCATGACAATAAAATTATAATAATAATAATCATAAAAAATAATAATCATAATCACAATAATCATAACAATCATAAATCATAATTAAAATAATAATCATCATAATAACAATAATAATATTCATAATCATGTTAAAGCATAATAAAAATAGCACGATCCTAGGAATGATACTGACAAGATTAATAACAAACCCAAGCATGTCACTAAGCCATAAAAATGAAATATTTAACCCTAACATGATACTAACAATCATAAATATTAGGAAGAACATAGGAAGCATCGTAGCAATCATATTTAATATTAAAGTTACCCTAGACATGATACTAGGAATATCATAATAACAATGTAAACATGATTTCTACATCATAATATCAATAAATCAATTAAAGTACTTACTTTAATGCCTCGTACCTCTTTCTAATAACAAAATACACACGTTAGTAACTTCAAGGAAAATAATAATCAAAACAATTAAATTAAATAATTGAAAGAGAGATTTGGGACCAAACCTCAGAAATTAAACCTTTCACGTCTAGGGCGAAGGCAACTTCGAATATGGCTAGGTGTTTCTAGATCTTGTGAATGCGAAATTTTGTATGAAAACAAAGTAATTTTAGAAAAGAGAAAGAGAGAGAGATGAATGAATTAAAGAATGAATTAAAGAATGCTAATGAAAAAATTGTGAATGAGGAGAATTGGTGAATCTTGATGAATGAAAACAGAGTTTTTAATACGACAATTATAGAGAAAATCAGCCAAAAAGATAAATTAAACATAACAGAGTCTGACGCACAGAAAACAGAGCTGGTGCCACCCTTGGCTAACTGGCGCCAGGCACCAACACTAGCGCCAGGCGCCAAGCCTGGTTCCAGGCACCAAGGCCTGGGGTTAGGCGCCAAGCTTATTTCCAACGCGTTTTCGAAAATCAGATAAATTTACCGTACGGGAGGATAAAATCATATAATTTCCTCGAAAATGCTATTTGATTTTAATTAAAACTCTGAAAAGTCAAAAGTCAATTTATCAATGCTAATTGAATTAGGAATGAAAAGAACCTTCTAAAAAATTCTAGAAGACTAAAACCATTCCTAATTGCATTAGGAATGGTAAATCATATTAGGCCCTTCCCTAGATCATTGGGCCGTATATAAAGCTCAAACCGGGCCCAGTTTAGTAAATTGGCCATAACTTCTTCAATATTCATCGGAATTGGGCTTATAATATATCGTTGGAAAGGTCTTTGCAAGCCCCATCCAACTACACTACTATTGGAACCATATCATTGACTAAACAAACTGGATTGGCTTTTTTCTTAAAATAAGTTTTCAAAAACAAAGAGAAGAGAAAAGAAAATAAAACTTTCCGCAACACTAGACTTTCCACACTTTCGCTTCATTCGATTACGATTCGACGTGAAAGATACTCATCACCGGGTTTAGTTTTGGGGAGACACAAATGGGTGTCTACAGTAGCCTTCAGATGATTTTATATACATTTGTTCCCTTCTTGCTACCCATGTTGTTGCCTTGACTTTTTGTTGTTTATTAGCCACATTACAAGCCTATTTTTCCCTATTGGTTACTAGTCCCAAGCTTGGCTTGGGGGAGCTATTAGTGAGTGAGGCGAGGGAGTTTGTAGTGTGCTTATTGTTTGCACAATTTGGGTGGGTTTTGAGAAGTTATTTTGTTCTTGATCATAGTTTATTTTTAATGAGTTTGAAAGTTGAATTTTCTTGAAAAAATAAAGTATAATGATATGAAAAAAAGAGAGGTTAAAAAAAAAAGTGAATAAAATAAGTGAACTTCAATGAAAAAAGTTCAAGTGTTCTAAGTGAAGGTTGATCAAAAGAAAAAAAAAAAAAAAACTTTGAGTTTCAATGAAAAAAATCAAGTTTGAAGAGTTAAAGTTTGTTATTCGCTTAAGTGTTACATTATTATATCTTTATGAGTGAAATTTGTAAGTGTTGGGATTGTTGTTTATGTTTGGAGTTGTATTTGGTGAACTTTTGTTGGAGTTGAGTATGTTGGAGATGATTAGTCATCATTTATTTTTGACCATGGGTTTTATTAGGATTTGGCTCCCTTTAAGTATAGCTTTTCTCTCACTTATTCCCAAATGTTTCCTACCCTTTACTCTAGCCTTACATTACAAGCTTTAAAGACCTTCCGACCATTTTGCATAGAGTTGTATGGATGTGAAAGTGTTGTTTATCCATGCAAGTTATGATTTGACATATTTCGAGTCGACTAGTAGGTTGAGCGTATATCTTTTTAAACACACGAGAGTGTGAGTTGGGAAGGCATTGTTCACATAAAGGGGTTGGTTTGAGAGCGATCGAGTACATCTTTTACTCGCCACATAAATGAGAGTTAAGTGTGTGAGCACTAGTCTTGAATTCTATATGCTTTGTGGTTTGCTCTATTTGAAAATTGTTAAGGAGGAAGAGTAATTAGATGGATAAGATTGGTTGATGTTGAAGCATGTTTATTAGATTTACCTTGAGTTGTTTGTGCTTGATTTTTACTTTTTGGGGTGAAGTATTTATTTATTCATAGATGAGATCTTTTCTTAGGGACAAGCAAAGGTTTGGCTCGGGGGAGTTTGATATGTCTATTTTATATAGTATTTTACCCCCGTCCCTTGGTCATAATTAGTAGTGTTTTTGGCTCTTTAAAGCCACTTTTATTACTAATTGGTGATTAATAGTGTTTTTGTAGATTTGGTTGACTTTTGTAGGGATTTTCACTTTTGGAGCATTTTCCCGAGATATTATGGAGTATTTACAAGCATTGGAGAAACACAACCAGTTTTTATAGCCCAGGGCCGGTTAGAGCCATCGAACCGGTGATTAAGGACTTAGCATTTGAGATTTCGAGGCATTTGTACCTAGTATTCAAGACCCAAGGAGGATATTTGTTTTGGGCCGGAGTTACGAGCCCAAACGAGGAGTCCATGGTAGCCTAGGTGGCCTTGCCCGGCCAAGAGAGCTCCCGCCCGAAGGCGTGCCCTGCTGGGCGGGGCGGAGTAAGGTAGCAGCAGCTGGCGCCCGAACTCGCCCCCGGCTGGGCGCGAGAGATGTACTTGGGAGCAAAAAGGCGGGCCCGATCAGGCGGTGCCTCGCCCGATCGGGCGCATGTCAGCTTTAGGAGATTTTAAGCGTCGTTTAAGTTTGTTTTAGTTTAGGATTACTTGCTTAGTATAAATACTTTTCCGTTAAGCAAGATTAAGGATCTCTTTTTACTCTTTTTTACTTCTTCTCATAGACTTTCTCTCTCTACTTAGCTTTTAGATTAGTTTTTCTCTCTACAACTTTGTTCTTAACTCAACTCCTCAATTCAGATTATTTTGGTAACGATTTCTTCTACTTTAATCTTATTTCTTCTACTTTAATTCTTTCATCATGTCTTCTTTGATTGTCTTGTTTAATTTATATTTAATTATGTCTGAGTAGTTTCCTTTCTAGGGTTTGTGGGGATCCATAAATAATATGAAGGGGTAATTTATTGTTGTTGATTATCAATGCTAGACTAATTTCCTATTGATTGATTTAATGCTCTGTGACTAGATTAGGCCTGATCTTTTATGCATGGGTTTGACAATATTGATTTGAGATTCGAGAGATGAGAATTAATGTTTAGGTCTAGTTTCAATAGGCAGGTTAATTTAGAAATGGTTAAGTCGAGATTCGAGAGATGATATTTAATACCGGTAGATTAATTATGTGATTGTAATACGTAGCGAAAGCCCTTTATGATCTGATTAGTTGATGCATTGATGTTTGATTATTATGTTTTACCCTGGAATATTATTTGTTGATGAACCTACGCCCTAGGTCTATTATTCATTGTTTCTCCTCCTACTTTTATTCTTTCCCACTTATACTCTTAGTATTTAGTTACCTTTTATAATAACAATTTGGTTACTTGATAATTTAGATTGCTTTAATTAATTAGGAATAGAAAGACCAGTTTTCCTGTGGATTCGACCCTACTTCCCTATCTGCATTTGTTAATGGATTAAGGAATTACTTTTGATTGGTTGATATGACTTTAGCCTGTCACCTTCACTTGCGATTATGCATACACGCCTTATTAAACAACCTGAATTAACGATAAGAGTAGTTTAGGTTGCCATCTTAGAGTTGGAGCTCAAGTTCTTAAAATTGTCTTCTTAAAATTGCATTGCCACATACATCTCTCATGTATATTTGAATTTACATTTTCTTATTAAGACCTAAGATAATAACTGTGGACACCTACTTTTGGCCTCTTGTCCTGAAAGGAAGTGCGATGATGTTACAAAAATACGTTCTTCATGTTAGATCAAAGTTGAAATGTTTATGCACTATGAAAAGAATTATGAAGTAAGTTGAAACCCATATTTGAGATCAAGTTATCTTAGGGCCTTGTCCGATTACTAATTAGGCCTAAAATGTGTTCATACATGTTTAAACTTGATTAATAACGGACCTAAATGCGTCAAATGCAATGATTGGATCCAACGAAACCTACATTGTTGAAAACCGAGCGAAACAGATAAACCAACCATCAAATTCCCATGTAATGCCTATACATATGGATATCCCTTTCAAAGATCTTTCCAACTATATATTATAAGCCCAATTCCGATCCAAAACGAAGAAGTTATGATCAAAATACTAAACCAAGCCCAAAATCGACACCCTTGCACTCCAACGCCAATAAATTTTGATCTATAACATATTTTAACCTAATTCTAACGGAATTTGAAAGTAGACAATCAGAGCTTTCCAATGATATCTCGCACGCCTTAATCCAACTTCGCAATCAAAAGTTATGAAAGTTTTAAAAACGCGTTTTTGTATAAGGCAAACCGCAAACCAGCGCAACTCAATCAGTTGCGCGAGCGACTCATTGAGATGCGCGCGGCACCCAGCGTGACTCAAGGAGTTGCGCGCGCCACCTGACGGCGCTACTCTAAAACCTTAAACCTATATCCCTACGACTATAAATAGGGGTCTTTGTTCAGCTACGAGGACCAGAAAAAATCAGAATTAAAACCCTAGTATTCTCAAAACCCTAATCTCTCAACTTCTCTTACTATCATACTACTTTTTCTTCTCTCTTCCCAAATACTTTCCAACCCTTATTGAATCCATTGAACACCTTGGAGGTACGAAGAAGAAAGAAAGTCCATAAACACATTAAACAGAGATTTAACATAAAAGAAGAACGGTTAGTTTCTTGAGCACTTAGATAAATCACTTTTCCTTTATTGTTTAAATAACTTTAATTGAACAAATAGTGTTGTTTGATCACTTTAAACAAACTTTTAATTAATTAATTCTCATTGTATTCTTTCGTTAATCAAGACTAGAATTTGAATAATTAATTGTTGTTTTACCACTTAAGACAAGGCGAATATTGTTTATATATTGTTCTTTCACGAATATCGATTAAATAAGAAAAACGACTTTTGCAATGTAATTGGTACATGATTAATGTTTGTAAATAAAATCAACTATCTTAGTCTTTAGGTATCACGTTGCATATATTGTTTGGTAATGAAATTGTGAAAAAGGAAGAGCTATTAGAGGCCGTACTAGGGCTAGAATAGCGATTCCTCCCTAAAAGGAACTTTATTTTAGTACCCTCGCTCCCGAACTCATTTTTGGTTTATGTAGACCAATTTGGGCATGGGTAAACTTATGATTCATGCTAATTATTCCATGAACTCCACATGGAATAAAGGCATGAACGAGGTTTATGAGTTTTCCTAAAACTCATTGGCGACTCCTACTTGTTTCTTACAAAAAAAGTGTGATGAGAGTATCATTTCTAATTCAAGGTCTCTCAAACAGTCATAAATTCAAATCCTAATACACCCTAACAAGTGTAAATTCCTAGGCTTCTAAAGGGCCAATGGGCATCTAAGGAAGGACCCCCTTACGTGGGATCACCCTCCTTACAGTGGCGACTCCAATGTGGACTTAGAGGTTACAAGATTAGTTCGTAGTTATGGTTTAAGGTTTCCAACACTAGGTTGCATGTGGATTGTGACGAGAACTAACTTGGATAATCTCTAGACTCTAGTTAGAGAGCGAGACTCGAACGCATAATATCTTCCTTTTTCATAAAAATAAAAAAAATCAAACAAGCAACATTGCATCATGCATAATCATAGCACAGTTTAACCATTGGGGATTGGCTCATTGACTAGGGGTTGCCAACACTAGGCTTCTATCCCAAAATCAATAACAATCATCCCACCATATCGCCGAAAAAATATTGGGAGGGCTATGTCGTGGGTCAAAACATTGAGTGATTAGTTCGTGCATCGTCCCTTAAGAAATGGTACCTTTGGACACCCAAGCCTTGACCTTAGAATGACATTGTATGCTTTGACGGTTCCTTTTATGTGCCTATGTGACTACATGAATATGTGCTTCGTGTCTAATCTAACTAATTCCAACATAGTTACCTAGAGATATAATAAAAAAAAAAATCGCAAAATTTATGGTTCGACAAAAAAAAAAATTTGTTATCGTTCTTTTTGCGTTTTCGCAAAAAAAAAAAAGTAGTCGAATCTACCAGGTGGCATGCGCAACTGTCAAAGTTGCGCGCCCCCTCCTAGCGCAAGTTCAGAAGTTGCGCGCGGCACCTCCGCGTAACACTGTGTCTTGCGCGCTCCCACTATTCAAAGTTGTCTTTGACTCGTTACGAGCAATATCATACGGAGAAAACGATACAACCGCTTCAAGGTTAATCGTTAAGTAGGTGTTAAAAATATCTCTTTGGCTAACATCGCTGTCTAACTTTTACTATGATCGTCTTTTTTCGAAAAACATGTTTTTTTATCGTTCTTGCAAAAAAAAAAATTATCGTTCTCTTTGCGTTTTCGCAAAAAAAAAAACCTTGCATGTGGTATATGCTACTCTTGAAGATGCACTTTCCACCTTAGCGAAATACAGAAAATTGCACGCGGTACTATTTTTGATTATGATGATTCATGTACGTACTTTATAATCGAGCTAATGACATTACTTCTTGTGAGGTTCATCATTAGAAGTTCGCATCTCTTAATAGGACGTCATCATTATGTTTATTCTTAAACGTGCCTATTTTCATGTTCATTATTTTTTTAGTTGTAATTGATTAACCTTGATTTAAGAATATAATTTATTTACCTCTTCTATGGTTTATAAAGAAAATCCCGAGAACTTTACTTGGATGATTGCCTCACAAAAAAAAGAGAGAGAGAGAGAAATAGAACAAATAAAAGAAATGTCGTTCTAAAAAAAAATAATAAAAAAATAAATAAAAGTATAAAATTATAAAAAAAAGAGAGTATGATACAATAAAATATATAATGAATGATAAAACCGAGAAAATGATTTAATTATTTCTTGGATTTTACATTAGGAGGCCATCATTCTTTTTAAACAAATAATAATATATTATCCCTTAAAGATAAGCAATATGAGAATCACAATTTAAAAAAAACGGTATTGATCTCTATTGTAATCTAAATGATCAACAAATACTATAGTATATATATTGATCATTTTAAGGAGTATAATCAGGTTGATTAATATTCCTAAAAATTTGATGCGCATTTTCAATCCAACTTTCTTCTCTTTCTCTTCTACCTTTTTCGAAAACAATTCATTTAAAGTAAAATCCTTAGATGATTACCTTGTTGAAGTCAACACAAATCATGACATTGCATTAATGATTGTTCGTGAATTTTTTGACATTCTTCATCAATAAACTTGTTTAAAGTGAATTCGTATTACAAGGATAAAAAAAGAAGTAAAAAAATCATTTTGACTTTGGTTCATTGTTTGAATGCTTGGCATAAAAGGTGTAAGTGAACGCGCTCAATTTCTCGTGACACACATTATTAGGTCATATTCCACATTCGCATACTAATAATCCAATCATGGGTGACAAAGCAGCATTGGAGAAACTTATATAGGAACTCCAAAGCCTAATGGCCCTACGAGAAGAAGAAGCCCAATTAAAGGCTCATAAAAAACCAGAAAAAGGCTAAAATAAAAGCAGAGAAAGAAAAATAAAACATTATGCAAGAAAAAGCAAGAGGCGAAAAGCTAGAGGCCTTGGAAAAACTTATCCTTTGAGTTAATTAGCTCAGGGACTAAGTACTTCAATTATGTGCTTGCACCACAACCTAGTGGCAAGACTCTCCCAGAAAAGTTCATGACTACGGATTTGCCAACCTTTAAGGTTATAGACACTCCTAAGACTCACTTAATGAGCTTTATTGGAATTATGACATTGAAAGGGGTTGAGAAAAGCCTATATGCATGTACTTTTCCTATTTCATTGGACCCAACTGCTAGATCATGGTTTTATAACCTCGATGCAAAACAAAATTCCACTTGGAGTGACGTTGTAAAAGCGTTTTTAACCCAATATGGAGATAGCATCGAGCTCACAACTACCTTGCGCGATCTTAAATTGCTTAAGCAAGGGGAAAAAGAAGGCTTCATTGACTTCTTTTCCAGGTGGCGATCAAAGGTTGCTCTACTTTCACAAAGACCTTCAGATCATGAACTTGTCCCAAAGTTCATAGAAAATATGTCTCCACCATACAAGTGCCATTTACAATACCTTGGTTTAGACACATTTCAAAAGGTCTATACTGTGGGAACAATAATTGAAAGGGACTTGATAAATGAAACCATGAATCATATAGATGGATTAGATTTTTAGAGAGGATTTCACCTACGTCAGAAACGGACAAAGCTCGAAGACGCAATCTCAAGAAGTTGTCAACAATTCAAGATGTAGCACCCTAGGTCTTGTTTTATTTATTTCCTTTTTTTTATGATAGACTAAGAGATTCATGATGTCAAATCTACTTATTTTGTACTCTCATTAATTAATGAATAAAAAATATATTTTCAAGTACGTCTATCTTGTTCTCTTTTCAATCTCTTTATTGTTATTGACTTGAATTAAATAAAACGTATACATACAAACATGCAATATCAAAAGACATACATACTCAACACTTTAAGAATCTTGATGAGATTTGGCTTACAAGATGCATTGAATGAAAAGAGACCCATCTTAGGCCCACAAAGAAAGGATATGATTATTTCACCAAAACATGAGGCAACTTGAAACTCCATAAATATAATCCCATGTTCTTAACCTTAGAGAAAATCCGTCTTTTTAGCATCTCTTTTGAGTCTCGTCAATTGAGCCTTAGTTATTCAACCTACATTATTCCATACCTTGGGATGGGAATGGTGCAAAGATACAAATAGGAAATTGGGAGAACGAAACATAAGAGGGGGACACAGAGTTAGTCTAAACCCAAAATGAAAGATCAAATGCAAAAGAAAAAAGAAAAATCGTTCTAAACCCAAAACAAAACTTGTCAAAAAAAAAAGGAGAGATGACAAGGAAAAGGCACAATGTAGGATTTGTCACACAAAGCAGAAAGGTTCTAATTTGATAAGCACCAAAAGTAAAGGATTTTGGGAGTATACTTGAGCCTGTCCATTGTTCATAACCCCAAGCCTAGCCACGTTACGACCTTGGAAAGGCCCTCCTTTAGGTAGACCATAACCATATACCAAAATCATCATTCCATAAAAATATGGCCAATCCTAGGCCTTTGCACATATGGACCAACTATTGTATAGTCATGCCCATATATAAAATGCATGAAGTGTTGAGTTATGATCAAATGATTTGGATGATTTGATAGCCAATGGCTTGATGACACCATTTTAGTAAAACAATCGAATCAAATTAAATTCGATGTTTTCCATATCTTTTGCAAGAAAAATGAGATGACTATCACTCTAAAAAAAGCAATCATCTTATTTTCTTTTAATAATAGGGCTATTTATTACCAACGTAATTCAAGTTCTATATACATTTCCTAGAAAGAAAAAGATTTAATATAATAAATTGATTTGATATATCAACAGCCTCGACGTCAACTCTAGATGTCTTTTACAACTCTTGAGAATTGGTCTTCTCAATTATACGTCCGCCTGCGTGGGATATCTCCATCTTCTCTAAGCGAGGAACATTTATTGAACATGATCGCTACATGAAAAAATGATTGTTATCGCTATCACACGTATACCTCACTGCCAAGTCATCACGATGATTCAAATATTTAGTCAATAATCCTTGCTTTTCGAAAACATGTCTAATTCTCTTTCTTTATTCTTCTATAGGAAAGTTGGATTCCCCTTCCTTTTTATACAAATCCGTATTTTTTGTTCATTTCTTTTTTAGGGGGTAAGTCGGGATGATCCCTCCCATTTGGCAACTAAAATACTCGAAAAATAGTATTTTTTTTTCTCTTTGCATCAAACTGGGGGATAAAAATCCAGGACATCCCCACTTCTATCTATTTACAGATTTGAACACGCTATTTATGCTGCGAAATCAATGTCATGAAAGCTTATTACGAACCATCTTAATAGCTTTAAATGACAAAGGGAAGAATACCACTTCCAATTATTTGACCAAGATAATTAATTATGATACTTGATCAAACAATTCATGATAAACATATACTATATTCCACAAATTTAAAATACAAACCTTGGGGCTTCAAATAAACATGAGAAACATCCCCTAGCATGTGTATACATGAATTGCAAAAGTCACCTAAGGTTACACTTGGGGGCTACAAAAATATAGGTCTCACCTCAACTTTCATTTTGAAATAAGACCATATATTGGAAAGTGATTCGAATGATTTTATAAATTATTCTAACACTCCATCAAACCTAAGTTTGGTAAATATTCATTTTCAAACTACGGCACATTTTAATTAGAAGAACTTCATTTTCACTTATCAAACTATGACAATGATGACAAACTCTAAAAAGGGAGAGATGATAAAATTGGATATACAAAAGTTTGCTCACATTTTCATATCTTTGTTGAAATAAGTTGCAAATTACAACTTACCTTCATCAATCTTGGACAAAAAAGTCACACTCAATTACGAGCAAGACTTTTCTTTCCATTTTGGGTCTAGTTTTAAAAATAATACGATTATGATTTTTGCTTACTAGAAAAAGTTGCTTTTCAAAACAAACTATTGGACCCTTTTTCAAATTTTGAATTCTTGTTCGAAATAACATGTTTCTAATAAAAATAGTATTCAAAATTTTTTTTTCTGAATTTTTGTTTTCTCAAAATAAATAAAATTTCAGATTCTCAATAACCGTTTGGATAATACATGTATATACATAAATATTTCAAAAAGGAATGAATTAAGATTCGACTTCTTCTTGACTCGAACTTGTTCTCGCTTATTGGCTAAGAGATGGTAAACGAACCACCTACTAGACCAAAATCAAAGATTGACAAGAACAAAGAAAATATTTGATGTTCTAAATCAACTTTGAGGAATAAAATCACCGCAATGATCTTTACAAACGTTTAGACATTAGGTAAGATTACTAAACCTTAAACACAATTGTTTTTGGTCTATAAACAAGCAAAAAACTAACTTGCTTTCTTGAAAATGACTTTAACTAAAATGTGAAAGCCATATCACTGTCCTAAATATTTCAAAAACAAAAATAGGATATATACACAGATCCGTCTCAATATCATATGAATGGCCTAAACAATAGCAAGTCATTAGAATTTACCCCCAATTGGGGGCTCCAAGACTTGCGAAATAGCAAGAATGCACAATAACCCGACACATGGGGGCTCCAAAACTTGTGAAATAGCAAGAATGTGCATATCCCGACACATGGGGGCTCCAATATCAACAAAAAATGAGATATTCATGCCATTCGAGCTACTTTCGAGAATTGCCTAAACTACAAATGGTTTACGTAGATCTCGAGCCTTACAATTTTAAAATGTATAAAAATGATATAATAATCATGTTGTCCCTCTAGAAACTGAGTTTGCAACTGAACTTGCCCATTAAAGAGGTTACATACTCGAGCCATTTTCAAGTTCAAACTTCAAAAACTAATCTTAGTGCATAATTGTTGTTTCAATACTTCAATTTACTCTAGAGATTAGAGAATATGACTAGTATCGAGCAAAAGAAACAAAATCATACTTTCTCATACGAAAGTTTAGTACTCAATCATTCATCATGAAAATTTTATCAAGACACATTAGTAATATAAGAAAAACAATTTCATGAGTTAGAATGTAAACAAAGACTCCTAAATTCAAAATTAAGGAGTCTTCATTTCAAATTATTCTCCATTGTTGCACACTTTGGAATTTCGCAAGGAGGATAACAACTACTTTTTTTTTAGCTTCAAAAAAGTGACAAAATTTGAACTCAAAAGGAAGAAGTCAAAAGTAGCAAGAATAGACGAAAATTTTTTTGAACAACATTTCATTTTTCCTCTTACTTGTTCTAACGAATGACCAATATTACTAGACTTAAAAAATTTCTTTGTTAAAAATAAGATTGGTTAAAAAACAATTTAAACACACTAGTCTAATCGTTTCCAAGATCCTAGTTGTTATCATAATAAGACGAAACACATGATTTTTAGACCCATTTCAAGCAACATGAAAGGGTCTAATTATTAAAAACAAACAAGTCATCGTAGTCACCCAACATTGGGGGCTACAATATTCGATAACATAAAGTGGGGGCTCAAAAGCCCGAAGTATAGCCAAACTACTCTAGTTCAATGATGTCTTCAAGAATTCCCTAAACTAATTAGTTTTGTGCAAATCTTGAGATCAATGTTTTATAAGTGAATAATAATAACCGTCGGATATTTTTATCATTGATAAAACTAATTTTGAAAGTTACGCATGAAAAAATAAACATGAGATCGCAAGAACAGAATTCATGCTTTTATAAACGTTCAAAATTTCATTTATAATTTTAATGCATAATTGTTGTTCTAAACACTTCAATTTACATTAAAATTAACAAATATAGTCTATGTGAGCAAAATAAAAGTAAAGTTCAAGCACAAAGTCAAAATTAGAACCAAAGAAATCACATATATGTTTGACATGCTCATACAAGATCAATACTTTATCACTTGAAATGAAATTTGTTGCAATATATCGCTTAAACATGTTACAACGACAAACAAACAAATTCATGAAAATAAGTCGAATAAAAAAAATCCCCCAAATTCAAAATTTGGGGTTTAACGGTTCGAAAATCGCCTAAATTCAGCCAAGAATGAACGAATTATGGAAAATATGATTAAGGGACGAGATCAACTTCCTTTAGCTTCGGAAAACAAGAAAATCCGAGCTCTTTAGAGAGAGAAAGAAGCGAAAATCATGAAGGAAGGAGAGAGAAAGCAAAATGAAAAATCGCGCTCAACCATTCTCTTTTTGCTGATATAAATGTTGCGCGCAACTAAATTAGTTCTGCGTGACAAACCAGCGCAACTCATAACGATGCGCGCGCCTTGCCAGCGCGACCTACTAAGTTGCTCGAATACTGGTCACTAAAATGACCGCTATCCAGATTTTGATCCGTTTGATCACTAAAATGCTCGTTAGTAGACGTAATGGCGCACAAATTATCAAAAAATTTTAAATTCCTTTGCATTTTGTAGTTTATTTTCTTCTTTGTTAGTTTTTTGCATCATCTTGCATGCACACCGTGCTTTTTGCCTTTCCCAAGCATACGTTTTGAACGTTTTTGGTAAGAGTGCCTTAAGACGTTCCGTGGTGGTGCTTTACGTAAAAGCACCCATAGATAGGTTTGTCATTTTACTGTACTAACGTTACAAATGTCCGGGTTTTCTTCCTTTTTTCACGTCCGAAGCAAAAAGGAAGGCGTTTTCATGCAGCATAAAAATGCAAATGGCGTATTGTACAGCGTAAAATTGTACGACGTAGGTGTTGCTTAATATTTCACTTAAGCCCAAGCTTTGAGAGATCTACCTCTCGGAACTAAAAGGTAGACAATTACTGTAGGCGTTAGCTCACGAGTCGACAAGTGCGTCGAACCACAAGGAACAGGCACTTCTTGAATGGAAGCTAATACTGTAGTTAGTGTGCTTACTAACTTACCGGACAGTTAGGGTGTCCGACCACCCCCTGTATAAAGAAGCGACGAGACGATGTCGCGCCTATGTAGTCACGTGCCCCAGTCCTGAGACACGTATACTCATCTTGTGGACAAAACTGCTGAGAGAGTTGCTGACTTTCTTCCCTCTCACTAGACATGTATTTCTATCTTGTGGACATCCGGCTCGAATTCTGGACCCGTCTCGAATACCAAACCATTTCGGCTCGAATACCAAAAACTCATTTTCATCTTTCTTAATTTGTTAAAGTCAGACTAAAGTTTCAATGACATATCGAGGGACTTTGGACCAACGATGACACGATTAAGAGGAAATCATCCCCTTTTATCCTTTTAAAACCGATATCTTCTCATGACTTGACATCACCCAAAACACCTTTACATGTTAAAGCGTTTTACAATTGCAAAGGATCAATCTAGATTCTTTAGCGCGTTAAGACTAGGAAAAAAAATTTCTAGCCTTAATAGCTACTTGTTTTAAACACTTAGCGAACCAAGGATCGTTTCGACATCCTTAATATTTCTGAATGATTCTCTATTCTTAGGGAACTTCATTGAATGAGTCTCGGATTTATTTCCTTCACTACTTTGATCATCGTCTATTCTAGACTCGATCAAATTGGGGACTAACTGTAGACACCTACTTTTGGCCTCTTGTCCCGAAAGGAAATGCGATGATGTTACAAAAATCCGTTCTTCATGTTAGATCAAAGTAGAAATGTTTATGGACTATGAAAATAATTATGAAGTAAGTTGAAACACATATTTGAGACCAAGTTATCTTAGATCCTTGTCCAATTACTAATTAGGCCTAAAACTTGTTCATACATGTTTAAACTTGATTAATAAGGGACCTAAATGCGTCAAATGCAATGATTGGATCCAATGAAACCTACGTTGTTTAAAATCGAGCCAAACAGATAAATAAACCATCAAATTCCCATGTAAGGCCTATAAAGATGGATATCCCTTTCAAAGAGCTTTCCAACAGTATATTATAAGCTCAATTCCAAGCCAAAACGAAGAATTTATGATCAAAACACTAAACCGGGCCCAAAGCCGACACCCTTGCACTCTAACGACCATAACGTTTGATCCATAATATATTTTAACCTAATTTTAATAGAATTAGAAATTAGACAATCAGAGCTATCCAATGATATCTCACACGCCTTAATCCGACTCCGCAATCAAAAGTTATGGAAGTTTTAAAATGCACTTTCGTATAAGGCAAACCGCAAACCAGCGCAACTCTATCCGTTGCGCGCGACACCCAGCGCGACTAAGAGAGTTGCGCGCGCCGCTTGACGATGCGACTCTAAAACCCTAAAACTAGATCACTACGCCTATAAATAGGGGTCTTCGTTCAGCTATGAGGACCGGAAAAAATTAGAATTAAAACCTTAGTATTCTCAAAACCCTAACCTCTCAACTTCTGTTACTATCATACCACTTTTTCTTCTCTCTTCCCAAATAATTTCCAACCCTAATTAAATCCATTGAAGTCCTTGAAGGTACGAAGAAGAAAAAAAGTCCATAAACACATTAAACGGAGATTTAACATATAAGAAGAACGGTTTGTTTCCTGATCACTTAGATAAATCACTTTTCCTTTATTGTTTAAATAACTTTAATTGAATAAATATTGTTGTTTGATCACTTTAAACAAACTATTAATTAATTAATTCAAATAGTATTCTTTCGTTAATCAAGACTAGAATTTGAATAACTATTTGTTGTTTTGCCACTTAGGACAAGGCGAATATTGTTTATTTATTGTTCTTTCACGAATATTGATTAAATAAGAATAACGAATTTTGCAATGTAATTCCTACGTGATTAATGCTTGTAAATAAAATCAACTAAATTAGCCTTTAGGTATCACGTTGCATATATTGTTTGGTAATGAAATTGTGAAAAAGGAAGAGCTAGTAGAGGCTGTACTAGGGCTAGAATAGCGATTCTTCCCTAAAAGGAACGTTATTTTAGTACCCTCGCTCCTGAACACATTTCTGGTTTATGTAGACCAATTTGGGCATGGGTAAACTTATGATTCATGCGAATTATTCCATGAACTTCACATGAAAGAAAGGCATGAAACGAGGGTTATGAGTTTTCCTAAAACTCATTGGCGACTCCTACTTGTTTCTTACAAAAAAGCGTGATGAGAGTATCATTTCTAATTCAAGGTCTCCCAAACAGTCAGGAATTCAAATCCTAATACACCCTAACAAGTGTAAAGTCCTAGGCTTCTAAAGGGCTATTTTGAATATTGAAGTGAGAAAATGGTTGGTGTTATGATACCAAAATTAGACTAATCAAGTAATTCAATAAGCTAAATGATAGGGATATTGGTTCCACATGCTAATTCAATAATCGTGCTAATCGACAATTTCTTCGTTTGATTCAAGCATTGCAAAGGACAAACAATAGTAGCAATCAAGAGAGTTCAAGAGCTATCTCCTAGAGGCCAAACTAAGGGTCACTATGAATGGCTAATCAAGGAAATTCACAATCAAACTCAATCAAGCAATTCTCAAATTGATGGGTCATGTCATTAAGAAATACAATGCAATCTAGATTAATCTTATAGGTTGATCATTCCTAACTAATTAATCACATGCAAAACTATGTCAACCAATTTAATTGCAACAATTCAATTAATCAAAGATCATCACTAGCACAAATTATCAATCAAGCATGCTTCCCCTTCTCCCTAGCAACTAATCTACTCACTAATCGTAGTGTAACTCAAGAACAAATCACTAGAATTAGCATTGATCATCATTCTAAATCAAAATCAAGAGGAAACAATATCAACTACAATATCCAATTCAAATCCAAGCAATACAAACAATCAAAGATGAAACTAAATCAATCAAGTAAATAGATGAACTAGAAGAAGAAAATCTTACTAACATTAATGATTGAAAACGAAGAAATCCAATCACAATTGATCCAATGTTGAAATACAAATCCAATACCAAGAACTTCTCTCTAACTTCTCTCTCTAAAACTAAGCTAATGAAAATTATCTCAAAGTTGTGTTCAAAAAGGAATTACAAGTGTATTTATAGGCAAAGAAGAAAAACGGGATTCCCGCTCCCTCTCCAATAAACCCCGCGCCCGCGGAAAAATGTGTACGGAACCTATTAAAAACTCAGCGGGCTTTCAGGGAAACACTCGCGCCTGTAGGTCTTCTAGCCCGCGCCCGCAGAAAAAGCACCCGCGCCCGCGGCAAAAGCGCGGTGAATCCTCTGCTCCCAAAGGGTGATCAGAGGGTCGCGGTCTCTCTGGTACGGAGCGGGCTCTCCAAACTACCCGCGCCCGCGAGAAGCTTGCGGCCAGACCGCGGAGAGTTCCTGGTCGAAATCTGCCAATTTGGTGCATATGAGCCCGCGCCCGCGGCAGTCTGGCAGGGCATGATGCCCTCTTTGAGCCGATTACTTCCTCCTTGCTTTGTCAATATAGCCCATCTTGATCCCCTTGCAAAGACAAATTCTAGGTACCTACAAGAACAAACAACGAAAAGGAATAAAAGGGAAAAAGAACTAAATAAAAGGAAAATACGAAGAAAGCACGAAAAACACAAGGAAAGAAAGAAAGAAAGGAATTAAAGGAAAAAGGACCAAAAATAAGATAAGAAAGCGTAAAAAGGAAGATGAAATCATCCTAAAAGACTACCCTATGAGTGCCATAAATGACACTCGTCAAATTCCCCCAAGCTAGACTTTTGCTCATCCCGAGAAAACAAAGGCTAAAAAGTAAAAAAGAAGGGCTTATTCAAAATAAGAAAAGAAAAAGAAAGAGGTGAGAATATACACTAACTCACTGTCGTACTCACTGTCGTCGGAATCACAGTCAATTTTAGCAACAAAAGACAAGCCATTTAAACCCCTAGATCGCTCTAGAGGACGAGTGATGCTCTCGTAAAGGTTTCCTAGAGATGACCTATAACTCCTATTAAACAAATAAAAGAAGGAAAAATGAGGCAAAATACAAGAATAAAGAGCAAATTATGAAAAACAAAATAAAAATAAAAATCTTTGTGAAATGGACTTTACAAAGTGACTATAGTTCAAATGAATAACAACCTTTCTAAAGTAAGTAATGGTATGCACGTTATAAGATACCTAAGGTTGATTGAAACATAAATATGCTAAGTATAGGAACTAGTTGTAACACTACACTTTCATCCCAAACGATCTTACCGCGTTCCCCCTACTAATCTCATATCTCCCCTTAGTGAGCATCTCATAGATTCCACGAAGGAACCGGAAAAAGATCGAATTTTTGGCTTACTCGACATCTTGACTTCGCATCCCCTTTCCTTAGGCTATAACCCATGATTCCCTCCACCGAGGAATGACTCAACCCCCTAGGTCAAAAAGTCTTCCCAAAGGTTGTAACCTAAGGCAAAAAGGGTTAAGGTAGGCTAAATTTAAAATTTGGTGGTTAACCTAAATTGTGAAGCAAAGATTGGCCAAATCTTAACACCAAAATCGAGTAATCACCAAATAAAAACATATTAACACCCCCCAAGCTTATTCAAAGCAACAATCTACAAACATATGAACAAAAAGCGCAAACGCTTTCCCCCCAAGCTAAAAGAAGCATTGTCTCAATGCATAAAAGGGAGAAAGACACTTGAATTTTTATGGTTTTTCTTTTCTTTTTTTTTTTTATTTATTTATTTATTTTTTTGAATACTCTCTTACTTTATCAAAGCATTAGTCCTTTCCTTTTTTTATTTGGGACGGCATTTACTTAGTCATTTGCCATTATATTCCAAATATAAACAACTCAACCTTAGTCACCAATTCAAACCAAAATCCAAACTTATACACCACAATCTTCCAACATTGACCATTGCTTCACAAAAACGAAGAAAAAAATGAAAATGAAACAAAAGGCTCAAGATTTCTAAATATGTGGCTTGAAAAGAAGGGAAAAAGGTTCAAAGGGCTAGCAAGTAGGAAAATTTATCCCTAAACCCAAAAGTAAGAATAAGGAAACTATCCTAGAAAAAAGAAAAATACCTCCCCAAAAAGATGCCTTTGTCCTCCCTAGGTGGTTCGGTCTCGGTCTTAGGAATCATACGTTAAGATTCAAGATTAGGTTTGTGAAACTCAAGGATCCATGCCGCTCATGCAAGAATATGGTGAAAGCTTGAAAAAGTATGAATCTCACATGGTTGTAGCAAAAACTCACTAAAGTTGTCAAATCGAAGATAGGGAGCAACTACCAACATGCCACAAACAAGTAGAATCCGGCTTCATGATCCCCGTAGTTCTAGATAACTACCTTAGCATGCTTTATCCTAGAATCAACCAAACGTATTCTCAAACCGTGCATACCAAACGTATCCAAAAGCAAGAGTCCATTGTTTACAAGTCCAAGTCAAAAAAAAAAAACAAAAGAGTGAAAAATAAAGCCTCAAAAAGCTATGTACAAAACCAAGAACAAAAAGAAGAGAAAAGAAAAGAAAATAAAATATGGAAAACCAAGATAAAGGAAAAGTAGGAGAACAAAGAAAAGGACAAAGAAGCAATCATAAAACGTATTTCCCAATCGACAAACAAGCGGTCAAATGGCCACATCGCCAAAGACCCCAAACACACTACGTGTTATAATCATACATCCTCGAACTGTTCAACTCTCCTAAAACTAATCCTAATCTAAGCAACCAAGAAAAGTAAAGGAAGAAAAGTAAAGAGATAAAACAAGAAAGGCCTCACCAAGCGTTCAAGCTATGCTGCAATAATAAAGGAGCAAGAACGACCTCCTCTAAGAATCTTCGAAGACCAAAGCAGTAGCTATGAGCAAGGTGAGAAAAAGAAAAGAAAAGGACTATATACAAAATGAAATTGTTAGTAACTTCCAAACCAAAGCAAACAAAATTAAACTTAAACGAAAATTATGTACAAAGAACCAGAGAAACCATCATCATCATCATCAATAGAAGGGACCACAAAACATCATCATCAAAAACCAAGACAACAAGATAAACAACATACCAATGAGACTACCAAGAGCGAAGCAAGAGAAATCCATCATAGCCCTTTCAAACACATCCCCAAGAGTCCAAGGTGCCTCCCCAAAAACCTAACCTAAAACATCCTATTTGATTTCCCCCGCACAAAATAAGGGCATCGACCGCGATGCTTAAAAACATGCAAAGCTAAAAGGGAGGAAACAAAAAGGGAATCAAAAAACCAAGGGGGAAACTATTGGCCACTAGGGCCGGCACCACCATCATCCACATCCTAACCTCCGGTATTACCGGGAGGGAAACCATAGCGACCCTTAAAAAGGTCAAGTTGAGATGTGGACAATTGGTCAAAAGGCTCCGATTGCATATAGAGCTCGGGGTGAGTGGGGTGAACATAGTAGTAGTCGGGGTCACCCCGATAATCACTCCACCCCGAGACCTGGTAGTCATAATGACCGGACACATCTGGGAAGTCACGTCTTGGGTCATCAGGGTTCGCAACCCCGGGCCAATATGGGTACGTGAGGAGGTTGTCACCACCCCAAGATGGCACCGACCCTTGTTGGGGCGGCACATATGGGTAGTTCACCGGAGGAGTGACCCCCCCCCCCTACGCGCACTAGCATCATATAGGGCGCTATTTTGAAAAGACAAAGTTTGATGGTTTGAATACATACCTTGCATGCTCAATTTCATGCGCTCCATATGCTCACGTATAGCCTCCATCTCACGGAGATATGCATCTCCTCGGTTGTCTTGTTGGTGATGTTGTTGTCTTCTTCTTCCTCTTTGTTGCGGTTGTTGTTGTTGTTCATGCTGAAATTGCCATTGTTGTTGTTTTTGCTCTTCTTCATCTTCTTCTTCTTCACCACCTTCTCCTTCTCCACCTTCACCATCATGCCCATCATCATCATCATCGTCCTCATCACCAACATCCTCCTCCATAACATTCTCAAACCTCCCATTATCCTCGGGAATCCTCCAAACAATCCTAGACTCTCGAGTGATAAAGGTGGCAGCCGGGTTTGGGAGCAAACAATGGTGCACATTACGCACTAGCCAAGAGTACCCACCGTTTCCCTTAGTCTTAGAAATGAAGCGCAAGGTGTTAAGTTGCTTCATATTCAAATACATGTCTTCACTCTTTCCAATCGGAGTGCAAGACCTCAAGAAACGCTCTTCTTCCCATTGATGATCAATTTACAACAATTCATGAAAAGATACCCAAAATTCAACCTTGGCCCCAAATCCAGCCTTGTAGCAATCCAAAGCACCAAGATCTCCTCCCTCCAAAGCTTCCCAAGATCTTGCTTACTAAACACTGTATACCCAAGAATACGATGGAGAATACGAAGAGTCGGGTGAATGATCTCGCTAGCAAGCGATTCCTTAGAGTCAAACGCCTTCTTCCTAGATATGGCTCTCCACCAAGCAACCTCATTGTAATCAGTCTTGTGAAGGGCAACCAAGGGCTCAAATATGTCGGTATTTGGGTTGAAGCCAAGGGATTTGTTGAATTCTGCAAGGTTCATGGTATGCTTGGAATTGAAAAGTTGAAAAGAGATGATATAGTCGATATCCCCCGTCATATTAAAACTCGAAGGTGGAGAAAAATTCAATGCATGGTTCCAAATAAGTTTAGGGGGATGACTTTACAAACTCATCCAAACCAAGATTACAGAGCAAAATGTTAAGATCAGCATCAACACCCAATTTTTCCATATCCCCGGGAAAATAGTTGCGGGTAGGTCTAAATTTCCGGGATTTTATTTTATTATAGATAGGGGCATGTTTAACCCGGTTATGAAATTTGAGAGCGGGTAAAGGAGGAGGTGGGGCATTATCTTGAGTAGTTTTGTTTTGAGGGGGTTCGGTGTTTGAAGGTTGGCCACGAGAGGATTGGCCACGAGAGGATTGGCCGGGGGATTGGTTTGAACTTCTCTTGCTACTCTTAAATCTCCTAAACAAATCCATAGTTTCAAGCTCAACCAACACAATGAATCACAAAAAACACCCAAATTCAACACTACCACCAAAGTGAACAAACCTCCATTCACAAGACCACCCAAAACCACCACTAACTAGAAAGTACCTATTACAAGCAACAAACAACCAAAAATCCAACAAAAACCAACAATATTAACAATCTATCACAAAAAGAAGCACAAAAAAATAAATTCCAAAACCACCATACAAACAACCAAAAACATCATACTCAAGCTTCATCAAGGCCACTCACAACCAATGCATAAAAATCAATTGAAATTGACAAAAATAAAACAAAGGTGAGAAGTATACCAAGATTGAAGACTCAAAGCAAGCACAAAACCGAGTAGACTCGAAATTCCCGAAGAAAACCACGAGAAAGAAGAGCAAACTTGATGAAAATGGAGTATGAAGGAAGTTGGGATGGAAATTTAAGAGAAAACAAGGGTGAACTTGAGTAAAATTGAGTGAAAGAGATGATTTGGGGGCTGGGATTTGAGAGGAGGAAGAGAGAGAATAGGGAAAATTAAGAGTGAAAGGAAAAATAAGAGAGGAGAGAGAAAGAGAGAGAGAGGAACCGGGTATACAAAAACCCAGACGCCCGCGCCCTCTCTCGACATATCCGCGCCCGCTCCAATATTGCCGCGCCCGCCGAGAGACCGCGGGACAACCGCGGAGAGTTTTTGGAAAATCCATAAATTTCATACCTCACCAGGGGCGCGTCCTCTCTAATTTTCCCGCGCCCGCTCCAATATTGCCGCGCCCGCGGGGAGACTACGGAGAGTTCCTAATCCAAATTTGAGAAAATGAGCCGAGCCCTCTCCGATTTTCCCCCGCGCCCTCTCTAAAGCACTCGCGCCCGCGGAGAGCCTGCGGAGAGACCGCGCAGAGCTACTGATCCGATTTCCACTTGTTGAAAACAAGGGCACCCGAGGCCTCTCAAAGCCCGCGGGGTGCCCTCTCACTTGCACTTTAAAACCTCTTATCACCCTCATCAAACACATTTAGTCCATATATGATGAATGAAGGCACCCTACAAAACAAACCAAAAACACAAGAAAGTGTAAGAGCAAAAATCAACAAAAAACCAAAAATAAAAGAAAGGAAGGAAAAGAGAGTAAAGGTGAGAATCTGGGTTGCCTCCCGTAAGCGCTTTTGTTTAACGCCGTTAGCTCGATGTTTACCACCCCATTAAAGGAGGTTTGACAAGAATCATTTTATGAATAAGACCAACAAACACTCCATCAAAATATTTCTTAAGCCGATGACCGTTAACCTTGAAAGAAGATGAGGAATCCAAAGGAGAGATCTCCACGGTGCCATTAGCAAAAACATCTTTCACCATGAAAGGACCACTCCAATTTGACATGAGCTTTATGGGAAATAACTTCATTCTCGAGTGGTAGAGGAGGACTTTATCACCCACACAAAACTCCTTTTTCTCAATAAGCTTATCATGAGCTTCTTTGGAACGAGCTTTGTAGGTGCTAGCACAGTCATAAGCATCAAGTCTAAGCTCCTCTAGATCATGAAGATCCAACCAACTTTTCTCCCCCGCACTTTCTAAATCAAAGTTTATCTTTTTGATTTCCCATAAAGCACGGTGTTCAAGCTCCACCGGGAGATGGCAAGACTTGCCATAGACAAGGCGATATGGAGTGATACCAATAGGCGTCTTGAAAGCTGTCCTATAAGCCCAAAGAGCATCATCTAACTTGTCCGACCAATCCTTTCTATTCCTTGCAACCGTCTTCTCAAGAATGAGCTTTATTTGACGATTGGAGACCTCGACTTGGCCACTCGATTGAGGATGATATGGAAGGCTGAACCGTTGATGCACTCCATGTTTCCTCAACATCTTTTGGAAAGCGTTGTGAACAAAATGAGATATGTTATCTCTTATCACAGCCTTAGGCACGCCAAACCTTGGGAAGATGATTTTGTTGAACAACTTCAACACTACTTTGTGGTCATTAGTAGGGGAGGCAATGGCCTCAACCCATTTACAAACATAGTCCACAGCCACAAGTATGAATTGATAACATATGAAGATGGGAATGGTCCCATGAAGTCAATCCCCCAAACATCGAACACCTCTAACTCAAGAATAGGCTGTTGAGGCATGTCATTCTTCTTGGAGATATTCCCAACCCTTTGATATCGGTCGCATGACTTTACAAAGCCCTATGAATCTTTGAAGAGATGCGGCCACCACAAACCACATTGAAGAACCTTAGTGGCGGTTTTGGAAACGCCCATATAACCGCCACTGACACATCTTTAGAATACTTGGCACCTCTTCATTCGGGACACAACGCCGAAGCAAGCCATCCACCCCTCGTTAATACAAGATTGATTCATCCCACAAGTAATGTCTTGCCTCCCACTTGAGCTTCTTCTTTTGGTTCTTGGAGAAAGAAGGTGGAAACTACCCACACGCTAGAAAGTTCACCAAGTCGGCATACCATGGGAGATCCTTAACCTTAATGGCATACAAGACATAATCAAGCATTCTATCTTAAATTGGTAGACCATCATCATGAATTTGATCACCCCCAAGGCGAAAAAGATGGTCCGCCACAACATTTTCCGCACCCTTCTTATCCCTAATATCTATTTCAAAAGTTTGTAATTCAAGCACCCAACGAATCAACCTTGGCTTGGACTCTTTCTTGAAAAATAGATACTTGAGAGCCGTATGATCCGTGAAGACAATGGTCTTGGAACCCAACAAATAACACCGGAATTTCTCGAAAGAGTGAACAATGGCCAAGAATTCTTTTTCCATTGTTGTGTAATTCTTTTGGGCCCCATTTAGTGTCTTAGACATATAGTAAATCACATAAAGCTTCTTATCCACACGTTATCCCAAAACACCTCCAATTGCCCAATCACTAGCATCACACATCAATTCAAAGGGTAAATCCCATCTTGGGGCTTGAACAATGGGGGTAGAGATTAGGGCCTTCTTCAATCTATTAAATGCTTCCAAGCATTTATCACCAAAAACGAACTCAACATCTTTTTGAAGAAGATCATTAAGGGGCTTGGCAATGAGTGAGAAATCCTTGATGAATCTTCTATAGAAGCCCGCATTACCTAAAAATGATCTCACTCCCTTGACATTCACCAGACGTGGAAGCTAATTAATTACCTCAATTTTGGCCTTATCTACCTCTATTCCTTTATGAGAGATCTTATGCCCAAGCACTATCCTTCCCTCCACCATGAAATGACATTTCTCCTAATTCAAGACAAGATTAACCTTAACACACCGAGACAAACATTTCTCAAGATTAACTAGGCACTCTTCAAATGAAACCCCACCTACGGAGAAATCATCCATAAATACCTCCATTTCTTCCTCCAATATGTCTCCAAAAATGATCATCATGTACCTTTGGAAAGTTGCGGGGGCATTACAAAGGCCAAAGGGCATTCTCCTATAAGCAAAGGTCCCATAGGGGCATGTAAATTTTGTCTTCTCTTGATCTTCGGGGTGGATTGGAATTTGGAAAAATCCCGAATAGCCATCAAGGAAGCAATAAAACTTGTGCCTTGTTAGTCTCTCTAACATTTGATCAATGAATGGAAGGGGAAAGTGATCCTTTTTGGTGGATGTATTTAGACGTCTATAGTCTATACACATCCTCCAACCGGTGACCGTCCTAGTTGGAATGAGCTCACCACTCTCATTCTTGACTACGGTCATACCCCCCTTCTTAGGAACGACATGAACGGGAGAAACCCACCTAGAGCTTGAGATGGAGAATATGATTCCCGCATCCAAGAGCTTGGTGATCTCTTTTTTCACCACCTCTCCCATTTGAGGGTGTAGCTTTCTTTGTCGTTCAATAGAAGGGAGGGTGTCTTCCTCAAGTGTTATGTGGTGCGTACACAAAGCGGGGCTTATACCTTTAAGATCATCGATAGTATACCCCAAAGCACCTTGGTGCTTTCTCAGGACACAACATAACTCTTGAGCTTGGCTCTCGCTCAAGGGTGCACTAACAATTACAGGGTAAGTGGAATTTGGGCCTAAGAATTCATACCTAAGGTGTGATGGTAAAGGTTTGAGCTCTACCATAGGCACACCTTTATGTTCTTTTGTTGCGGCCACTTGCAAAGCTTCATGGCTTGAGATCTTCAAGCATAATTGTTCATCCACTTCCTCCATGCTTCCATTAAGAAATTCCTCACACAATGCTACCTCCTTGCATGGTACACCTAGCTTGTCTTTTTTCAACAAAATATTCTCAAGAGCATCGTTAGAGGTGAGCAAGTGCTCATGCATGGAAGACACAACATGATCAAAAGATTCAATCATCATGCAATTTTCAAGAGAAGAACTTGGATATTTCATGCTTTCATTCAAATCGAATTCTATAACCTCATCTCCTACCTTAAGGGAAATATTTTCACACTTTACATCTATCATAGCACCCGAGGTAGCAAGAAAGGGTCTACCTAGAATAATTGGAATGGTAGCATCTTCATCCATTTCTAAAACAACAAAATCCACTGGGAACACAAACTTCCCAACCCTCAATGGAACATCTTCTACTTTACCTTTTGGAAACTTGATTGACCTATCGGCTAGTTTCAAGGTAATGTTAGAAGGTAAGATTTCCCCTAGATCAAGTCTTTGATTAACTGAATATGGCATTAAGCTTAAACTAGCTCCTAAGTCACATAAGGCATTATCAAATTGCATCTTGTTAATAGCACAAGGGATGGAAAAGTTTCCGGGGTCTTTCAACTTGGGTGACATTTTGTTCATGTTGATCGCACTACAATTTTCAGTCAAATTGATTGTCTCCACAACATCACAAGTCCTTTTTCCGCTCAAAATTTTCTTTGAGGAATTTGGCATAATTAGGCATTTGGTTGATCACATCGGTGAAAGGTAGAGAAAGGTGAAGTTGTTTGAGCATATCAATAAATCTCCCAAATTGCTCATCCAATTTGTGTCTCATGAATTTTTGGGGATAAGGGAGCTTGGGTTTCACAATCTCTTTCTCTACTCTCACCTCTCTTGGTGTCTCAACCACAACCTCATCTAAAGATGCTCTACTTCCCTCATTCTCAACCAAAACATCCTTGGGGACCTCCTTGTTTTCACACCTCCTAGGCAATCTCTCCTCAAGAACCTTACCACTCCTTGTAACAATATCATTTAAGGATTTTTTGGGATCTAGGCCTTGGGAAGGTAAATAAGAAGGGCTTGCTTGGTCTTTCAAATAACTAGTAAGTTGAGAAATTTGGTTTTCGAGCATTTTGTTGTGGGTCATCATTTCATTGAACTTCTTGTCACTAACGGCCATATATGTGTTTAACAACTTGGTTTGATTTTCAATTATTTCCTCCAAAATGGTCCTAGAAGAAGAAGATTGTGAATAGGAATTTTCACCTTGAGTCTTTGGAACAAATCCGGGTGGGGGACCTCTTTGAGAATTATTTTGAAAATTGCCCCTACCTTGATTGTTCCAATTACCCCTATTTTGATTTAGATCATAACCTTGATTATGATTTCCACTACCTTGGTTATGATATCCATAACTTTGGTTTTGATTACCATAATTTTGGTTTTGATTTTGACTACTATAACCTTGATTGTTATAGTTGCCACGAGAACTTTGGTTCCCTTGGTTCCTATAACCACCACCTTGGTTATAGTTGTCAAAATTACCTTGGTTTTGGTAATTCCTATTCCATTGACCTCTTTTATTATCAAACCTCTGCACATTATTATTTGACACATAATTCACAAGCTCACTCTCACTATTATCAAAATCATCACCACATTCCGGAGAAGCATGAGGGCAATTACAAGAGTCATGATCATAAGATCCACATGCATCACAAAACAAGCAACCACTAGGCATATTATTTGAAGAGGGAGGGGATTGAGAGTTAGAAAAGGTACCTCCCCCCTTAAATTGGGAGGGAGAATTTGAAGCTTGAGAAGAAGAGGAGCCTTCCAACTTGGCCTTGATTGCGGTCATTTCTTTCCCCAAGTTCATTTTGATAGAGGAATAAACTAGTCATTAATTGCCTATCCCAAAATCAAACACTATTTATAAAATCCTTAACCAACCTAAAACAAGTATAGGTATGTATAGGGTCAAACCCAAAGGAGTTAGTTGGTGTTATCTTTAGCCTAAATCAAGCTATTTTCGGAGATTGAAGTGAGAAAATGGTCGGTGTTATGATAGCAAAATTAGACTAATCAAGTAATTCAATAAGCTAAATGCTAGGGATATTGGTTCCACATGCTAATTCAATAATCGTGCTAATCAACAATTTCTTCGTTTGATTCAAGCATTGCAAAGGACAAACAATAGTAGCAATCAAGAGAGTTCAAGAGCTATCTCCTAGAGGCTAAACTAGGGGTCACTATGAATGGCTAATCAAGGAAATTCACAATCAAACTCAATCAAGTAAAGCAATTCTCAAATTGATGGGTCTTGTTATTAAGAAATGCAATGCAATCTAGATTAATCTTATAGGTTGATCATTCCTAATCTAATTAATCACATGCAAAACTATGTCAACCAATTTAATTGCAACAATTCAATTAATCAAAGATCATCACTAGCACAAATTATCAATCAAGCATGCTTCCCCTTCTCCCTAGCAACTCATCTACTCACTAATAATAGTGTAACTCAAGAACAAATCACTATAATTAGCATTGATCATCATTCTAAATCAAAATCAAGAGAAAACAGTATCAACTACAATATCCAATTCAAATCCAAGCAATACAAACAATCAAAGATGAAACTAAATCAACCACGTAAAGAGATGAACTAGAAGAAGAAAATCTTACTAACATTAATGATTGAAAATGAAGAAATCCAAGCACAATTGATACAATGTTGAAATACAAATCCAATACCAAGAACTTCTCACTAACTTCTCTCTCTAAAACTAAGCTAATGAAAATTATCTCAAAGTTGTGTTCAAAAAGGAATTACAAGTGTATTTATAGGAAAAGAAGAAAAACGGGATTCCCACGCCCTCTCCAATAAACCCCGCGCCCGCGGAAAAATCGGTATGGAACCCATTAAAAACTCCGCGGGCTTTCAGGGCAACACCCGCACCCGCGAAAAAAGCACCCGCGCCCGCGGGAAATGCGCGGCAAATCCTTTGCTCCTAAAGGGTGATCAGAGGGTCGCGGTCTCTCTGGTATGGAGCGGGCTCTCCAAACTGCCTGCGCCCGCGGGAAGCCCGCGGCCAGACCGCGGAGAGTTCCTGGTGGAAATTTGCCAATTTGGTGCATATAAGCCCACGCCCGCGGCCTTCAGTACTCGCGCCCGTGGCAGACTGGCAGGGCATGATGCCCCTCTCTGAGCCGATTACTTCCTCCTTGCTTAGTCAATATAGCCCATCTTGATCCCCTTGCAAAGACAAATCCTAGGTACCTACAAGAAAAAACAACGAAAAGGAATAAAAGGGAAAAAGAACCAAATAAAAGGAAAATACGAAGAAAGCACGAAAAACACAAGGAAAGAAAGAAAGAAAGGAATTAAAGGAAAAAGGACCAAAAATAAGATAAGAAAGCGTAAAAAGGAAGATGAAATAATCCTAAAAGACTACCCTATGAGTGTCATAAATGACACTCATCAGACCACGATCCCAAAAATAAAGTAACACATCTGTAGGCTTGAGAGCCCCATCGTTCCCTCTAGATAACCAAATGTCCACCTCCTTTCTAGCTGAAATCCCTAACCGAAAGCAAACATCAACAAGGGTATCCCGAACAACATTATGCCGATGTTTAATGCCCAAAATACCAGCACAAGACACCGTGTGATCACCAAAAATATCCCCAGCAAAAACCCTTGAACAAGCAGAGCACGACGTCGTGATAGAGAACAATGGAATACCCAACCGGTAGCACAACATACAATAATAAGTCTTGGCGTTCATCGTCTAACCCAACCCCGAAATATGGACTGCCCAAAGCCAAGCAGAGGTGTGATCTCCCTGCTGTGATATCCATAATGCGGATTGTTGAGGAGTTAAAGAATAAACAAATTCTGCAGAAGCGATAACCTTTGTGAAATATATATCTACCAATTTCTTCATGAGTTTAGGGGCAGTGACCTCATTAAGATTACTTAAAATTTCAGACTCCACTGTTCCATTAAATAGACACAAAGCATCCTCAAAGGCTTGTCCAAGACCAACAATGCCAGCATGCCGTAGAAGTTGTGTTTGCAACCCAGCAGACTGCAACCGAGAAGAAAGAAAATCATAGTGACAAACATCATCTGCGGAATAAACACCAAGCCTTCCAAACGCAAATGGCAAGCCCGCCACTACCAGTCGCCAAATCCAGGCCCCAAAGTAGTAATAATACGCTCTAAAGAAGATCAAAGAACCCCATCAAAGTGCGTTGAGCCACCTCAAAAGTACTAGGAGGACAAGTACGCAATGCAAAGTAGAGTTTAGAAACTCCGGTACATGCCCTAAGTAACAATAGCTCACACTGAGGATCATCCAGCATAGCGACCTTATCCATAAGGGCAATGTTCTTGGTCACCCTCTGCATCACAAGCTCACCACTAAAACAAGAATAAAAACTAGCGGGACAACCTGGAAACTTTACACCACGCAAAGGTCGAGAAATATTAGGTGGAAAGACACCCACAAGCCTGCTTCGAGGGTCTTTTATAGGCCAGAAAACTTCAGTTTTTTCCACGTTAAGACGTAACCCAGAACAAGGCCCTTTGTAATACACCGTATTTTCATACGTATTTTCCTAATTAATTAATTAAGAATTATTTTATAAAAAGGGTATTTTAGTAAATTTAGTATTTGGAGCCAAAATAATATTTGAATTTTGACGCCAAAAGTATTTTGAAAACTAATCATTATTTTGGATAAGATATATTATCCGTTTATCCTATCTTAAAAACCAGATTATTTACATATTTAAGATATTTTAATTAAAGCAAAAATAATTTTTTAATTAATTAATTAACTATTATGGCCGAAATTACCTAATAACTAGCTAAGATTTTTGGATTTTCCATGAATGGAAAATCTGATTTTTCTTGGTTATTTATTGGAAAGAAATTCCCTTGAGGAGAGCATTTCCTTCAGTTTAGCAATCAATTAGATCCCAACTGCCTTAGCCTTGATGAAGCATAGCTTGCCGTTTTATGCTACTCTTGGGAACATTGAGACATCACTTTAAAGCATCTCGTAGTTTATCGGTACTGCCATCAACAATACCAAAATTGGTATTCAATTAATTAATTATTTAATTATTATTCTATATTTTTATACAATTATTTTATTCTTAAAAACCGAGAAAAATCTTCTTAAATATATCTAGAGGAATCCGAATATTTTAGCTATGGTAAGCTCAATATTTTCGGCCCTCATAAATTATTTTGGGGGAATTTATTTTGTAAATTATATTTTTAATTATCTCCCAAAATCTCCTATTTTCCTTAATTCTAATTCTCCATCTTTTTAATATCCAATCATCATATTTTCTTGCCATTCATTCTTCTTAATTATTCCCAAGTAATTCTAATTTTCTTATTATTTTTCATGACATACATACCTTCTATATTCAATTATACACAATCACGTTAATATCAAAACTTTCCTTAATTCTTTTACTCACTTCTCCAAGTAATCTCATAAACCCTACTTGTCATAATTCTTCCCACATTCTCTTGCCATAGTTCTTGCACGAGTTAGCCTATAAATACCCCTCCATAACTCTCATATTCTTCACACCAGAAACCTAATTCTCTTCTTCTTCTTTTCCCTAAAAATTTTCATGCTTTTCTTCTCATCTTTTCATACAAATATTATCCTGTTTATATTTAAAGCTAGTTTTCGGGAACTTCTGGTCAGTTTTTGGGGTATTGATGTTACACAAAAGATTGTTCCTTTCTTTTCAACGCAAATCCAATTCTTCTCTTTTCCTTGGTTTCTTATCTTTTCTTATTCTCTTCTCTTATTCAACTACTACTACTACTACTACTACTTCTACTACTACTACTACTACTACTACTACTACTACTACTACTACTACTACGACTACTACGTTTTCTTATTCTCTTCTCTTATTCAACTACTACTACTACTACTACTACTACTACTACTCCTACTGCTACTGCTCCTGCTGCTGCTGCTGCTGCTGCTACTACTACTACTACTACTACTACTACTACTACTACTACTACTACTACTACTGCTGCTGCTGCTGCTGCTGTTTGAAGGTATTTATTTTAATAAAAGTATTTTGAATGATTGATTTTTAAATCTTGTTTTGAATAGTTTGGATTACTTATCGTGTTTAAATAAAGAAATTGATTTTAAAAGGTTTTTTGAATTAAATAAAGGTTTTTCAAGGAAGAGTTGTTGATTTTGAAAAGTTATTAATATGAGATTTTATTCTCAAGTATTTATTTACGAGGTTTGATTTTTAAAGCATGTGGAATTAATTAAAAAGGATTTTGAATTACATTGGAACTATTGGATATTAAAAGGATTTATTGAACCATTGAATTATTATTATTATTATTATTATTATTATTATTATTATTATTATTATTATTAATGCTTTTTAAGCATGTTAGTAATCCCATTATGCGGATTTGGTTTATTGATAAGGCCTTGGACTTTGTATGACCGAGTCTTTCCTCAAGAATAGCCTTGTAATATAAGGAGACTAGCTTGGGGGGTGTGCATACTTGAGAGAAAAATTGATTTAATTGGTTCAATTGGTTTTATTGGATTATTATGAGGAATTGGTTTTTAATATGAGGAATTGGTTTTTGAAATAATTGGTATTGGTTTTATTGATTATTGATATTGGAATATTGAGAATCGGTTTTGAATTTATTGGATTAATTATTGGAATTGGTTTAAAAGCATGTTTGGAAATAAATTGAGTTTACACTATCTTGCACTTATCGTACTTAGCATGATTTGCTAATCCGTATTTCTTATTTGTTTTGCGTCGCCATGTTTACTGTAATGGTAAGCAGCGTTGACTATTTTCAGGTGGAGTCATGAATGAGCATATGGGAGTCCCGGGTTTTGCTTCACCTAGTTTAAGAATGTTGATTTTGTCTTTATTTTTGAGTACTCATAACAATGTTACTATTTTTATAAGTATTAATAAAAGAAAGTTGAGTTTCCGCTGCAAGTTTTGTTGTTGAATTAAGTATTTTGAGTAGCCTTGCGTAATCACGCGGCGACAATACACCCAAGTCTATCTCTACGGCATAATTATACATATTATACTAGTATTTCCGTAGAGGGAGATTTGCGGGTGTTACACCCTTCCTCCATAATCAACTGTAAAACCTTCCCCACCACTAACGTGTCACCCATAATAGTGTCGTCATCCAAATACCAAGCCTGAAGACATACATTAAGAGTCTATCTGATTTTACACACCAGGGGTTGAAAAACCAAAGCAAAAGGCAAAGGACCAAGGGGATCACCAACTGCACCCCTTGAGATGACCATAAGGTTTGGTTCCCATAATATAATCTGGTTGGATTAGAATAGCAAAATTCAACCTATTGCAAAATACCCGGACAACGGCGACGAAATTCACGTAACATGACCGAACGATCAACTAAATTGAAGGTGTTTTGTTATTATTGTTATTGTTATTATTATGAAATTTGGCTTTAATTATCATTTGCAATATCATTAGACATAAAGATAAACTGAACTGAACTGAACTTAAGCTGAAGAGAACAAGCTCTTACTCCTAATTTTTTGGCAAACATTGATACAAATGGTTTAATAGGAGCATGAATTTCCAGGAACATTTGGAACATTTTGTTTCAGAGTAGAAGAGTCGTTTTTTTTTTTTTTTTTTTTTTTTTTTTGTTAATGTCAATATGGTTTGATGCAAAACCAACTAGTCATAAGCTTTTATACTCTTTCAACAATTGTTGCTTTATATATCTATCCATGATTAGTGGTAGATTTCTTTATGTACATGAATATTGAAACAATAAATTCTACGGTTGTTTGGGTGATATTCAATAGTCGATTTCATTCATAAATTATGTTGAGGTTTTTGGGTATTTGATTCCTAAAAATAGCAAAAACTTCATTTTACTATTTACAAGAGTAAATATACATACCACACTCTTTCACCATGACCATTTTTTTTATACAATACAAGACCAAAAAAATTCACTCGCCAATTAAATAATCGCATTAGGTTTATTTTTATATCAAATACAATTTACTCTTACAAAAAAACGTGATTGATTGTACTTAATTCTTTCAACGATTCACCGATTGGCTTTTTTCTTTGGTGGTTGATTTGAAGATGAGATGAGATTTGCTTGTGAACCTTCCTCAATTAGTTTTTCTGATAGGTCGTTCTTGTTGGAAGGCTTAGCATTTCTGTAGATAGCGTAGAGGACTAGCTGTAAAACTCCAAGAAAACATCCAATTCCATTTGGCACCTGTTGAATAACAATTTTTTTTTTTCAAAAAATAATGAGTTATCAGTCAATGTGATGTATGTGTTGATTTCATGCAACTTACTATTACCTCCGTTACATATTATTTGCACGATTTGACATAAAGTAGAGAGGAAAAATGTCTAATCGTTGCCATAATGAAATGCTTGAACTCTTAATACCAACGCTTATTTGACAGTAGCTTTTAAGTAACCATTAGGTATTGAATAGCTTGAGTGTTTAATCGTAGACGAGTCTCAATTTATAATTTCTTAACATTAAAATTTTGTATATTTTGCTTAATGAAAACTAAAAATAAGTGATTGATATCTTTCATTGACAAGCATAAAATGAGAAATGTTAGTGGAAATAAAAGGGGTAGATATAGTAGCAAATGATCTAATAGCATGTACTTCTTGAAAAAGAGATAAGGGTACATAGGCTTACCATAAGGTAAAAATCCCGTCGAAGCACAGCATAGAATGTCCAAGTTGCTCCATTCAAGAAGAGGAAGAATGATAGAAGGAATGGCATGTACTCTACACTTTTGGTTGTCACCACTGTTTTCTAAACAAATCACATCAGAAATGAGCTTTCTTACTTAAAACGGTACTAAAATTAACATCCAATATGTAATAGGGTGTTAATCTATTTTTGAAAATTATACATAAAAAAATATATATATATATGTATATGCAGAAAGTATGATATGATATTTTTAAAAATTAATTTATTATTATTTTTTTCATCACATGAACGATAACATAAGTACACCAATCAACCGATGCTAATAGTTTAAGGTTTAATTATTATTAAAAAAAAAAACAACAAACAACCAGTGGTTAACTTGGTTATCCTATATTCCTATCTCGGAGTAGAAAAATATCCGTATAAATTATCTTTGTTGATTTATAAGTAACAAAAGTGGTAAATAGAGTTTTTAAGAATTTAATACGAAGTATAAGACTTTGTCAATGCCATTTACCTTAAGAAAGAATAAAATTCCAATATTGGCATATTGCCCACAAAACCAATCAATCCAAATTGACTGATGACATATAATTAATTAATTATATAAAGTATTTAGATTTAGGTAATGCTACTTTTTCTCTCCCTACAATACTTCAATTTTATTAATCATTGAACATTTCTATCTCTTGGAGTGTTGTGCACACGTTGGGTTACAATCCAATGACAGAAAAATTTGGATAAGAACAAAATCTGACAGCTGCATTGCCAATTTTTATATTATATACGTGATACATGTGATTATGTGAATGATTAATTAAGAAAGACAGAAAAATAAAAATAATAAATTAAAAATGAAGTAACAAATTAATTAAATTAGGGATTGAACCAAAACCTACCAACCCAACCACAAGCTAAGTAAATGAATTTCTTACATAATGTTATTAAACCAACTCAACCACCTACAAAATCTACAATTTGGCACATGTAATTTCTGACTAATACTGTAGATAATAAGAAAATTTACAACAAAATACTCGTAAATTAGTGTAAATACCTATTAATTGTATGTTAAAGGTTTCCTTCTTTTTAGCTAGATTTTTCGTTCTACATTTATAATTTTCTTTCAAATTTCTTACTTACATGTTAATTATATTACAATGCTAATTTTTTTTTTACCAATTGCTCTAAAAAAAACACATATCACAACTTTGTTTCCTAACATTGACATTTCTATTTTACAATGTTTCATAATATATATAGGATTTATTGAGTAAAAACAAATGGAGTACTATACTACCTCCGTTTCAGACTATGTGTCACAGTTGTTTTATTTTTATTTAGATACAAAAAAATTCAATTATTGTACTACCTCCTTTTTTTTAAAAAAAATAAAAAATAAATAAAATTATGTGTAATAAAGGGATATTACTTTTAAGACATAAAATATTCCTTTATTGTGTATTATAAGAAATAGAGGTAGTACCTGAAACATTTGTAATTTTAAATTGATTTGCATTTACACTTTAAAAATAATGAAATAACGAGTGATAAACGTACCATTGCAGCAAGAGGAGAGCCATACATGACGACATTAAGGCCGGCACATAAAAAACCTAAAGCATCAATTTGATATTTCTGTTGTAATGCCAGCTTTGGCACTATTATTGCTGCTGCCAAAAATCCCAAATCTAATAGACCCACTAGTATCCAGGTCTTTACCTGTAATTATTAATTATAATGCAATTTATATTAAATTACGCACGCACCATAATTAAAATGCCTATTGTTCATGACAATGACATTTATGAACCATTCTCAATTTCTCATCATACAAATTTTAAAAATCTAGCAAGTAATCACAAATCATATTGCAAGTGTTGGGGCCAATATTTTCTTTTCACATTGTTGTTTAGTAACACAACAATAATTTATAATGTGCGGCTTGCTATCTTCAATGGATAATATGTGGTGCTAAATTTTTGTTGTCAAATTAAACCTTACAAGAAAAAGGAAAAAAAAAAATCTTGGTTGTTGCAATGTCATTATACAATATGTCATATTGCTACATTCACATTTTTCGCAACTAATTTCTACATTGATGTATCTATAATACGAGCAAAAAAACATTATAGATGTAAAGTAGATGTAAAGGTAGTTCGAATTTCAGGTTTTCGAAATTATTATATTTGATGAGAATGTTAACCATTCCTAATTTGACGCACATATAAATACACGTAATGAGTGTCTAGCCAATAGATTTCAATCATCCATTCATAAACTTTTAAGACAGTGCTTAATTATGGATAATAATCAAAGTTTCATAAAAAAAAAAAAAACCATTTGAAAAATAGAGCGGCAACTTTCATTACTTATTATTCCCACTAAAATGAACGAAACACAAATTCTTGTACCACATGATTCACGAAACAAATTAAATATAAATTAGTTTATTCTAGACTTTACCTACCTCTACTTTTATAAAGCAATTATGAATCTAACAAAAAGAAATTAACATTACTTGAGAATTAGAGATATTATATCAGAGGTTGTTTAACATAATCTAATTTGATCTAACTTACATCATTAGAAGTATATATTTTCAATTGATTAAACTAAATTAGAAAACAAAATGAAAAGTCAATGGAAATCGGAAAATAAAAGCAGGTTTACAATGGTGTCATATTTGTAATATATATATATATATATATATATATATTATATATATATATATATATATATTGACCTAATAACCTCTTACAAAAAATAATGAAATGAGGTAATCTTAGTGCAACCAAGTGAGTAATTTAATAAATTGATCTCGACAATCTCTTACAGCCTACCTTCAATCTGCGAGGGGCAAAAATGAGGAACACAATAACGTAGATGATCTCGACAACGACACCGAAACCGTTAATGGTAGATACAAGATATTCAGGCTTGATAAGACCATAGTAAGTCCATAAGGATGCATTCAATAGTGTACATATGTATGGAATACTCTCAAAGTTTTCTGTGGATCGATGCTCTATTATCCTCTTGAACGTTGACCTGCACGAAGTTAAATTAATCACAATAGTTTTCATCAATATATATCTCTATTTATTATTTATGATCAAATAATATAATCAAGAAGTAATATATGATAATCTAAAAGACTTACACTGGAGAAAGAAACATGAGTAATGAAATTATATTGCCTGCAAAAAAAATAAAAATAAACATTTTAATTATGAATATAATTGAAAATTAATCAACATTTTTTAGGACCAAGCTAGCTAATTGCTCTATTATTACCAATGACTCCAACGTAGAAGCTTAAATCTGCCATTTTCAATTATTTTCTATTTTTTTTTTTTTTTTTTTTTGTTTTTTGGGAAAAAAATGTTGAAATAATTTGGTAAAATTATGGTTTGGACTTTGGAAGGGGGTGGTGGTGATCAGGTGAAAAGAGAAAGAAAAAGAGAAAGGGATTGTTTTAATTAAAGGGGAAAAGGCAACTAGGCTTAGTGTTTGAAAAATAAAATCATTTATAAAAGTATTGTAGTGCAAGTATAATACTTATAAGTTAAATGTGGATCGCACCATATCAAATAACATTAATAAAATGGAACGTAGCTTTCGTGCAGAATATTTTTGTGTTGTTTTATTACTTATGCTTGACCAAGTTGATTTTGTTATTATTTAGGTTATTTGATTTTGGTGGATAGACGGTGAGCATTTATCATATTTTATGAGGCTTTTTTTTCAATTTAATATCATATAACTAATATATAAAGCTAAACTTTTAGCCAATTCACGAAATAGCGACACTTGGCGTTCCAACTTTTCGCCAAGTGTCGCGCCACCTTAGATAGATTTTAATAGACTTTATACATAAAAATCGCCAAGTGTCGCACCACCTTAGATATATTTGGATAGAGTTCATAAGATAAAAAGTTAATTTAGAATAAGATTGTTAGTTTAGAGTTTTATTTTCGATAAAATACAAAATAATAAACTTAAAATTAGGCCACAAGACAACATCATTTAGCGTTTTAATTTTTCACGCACCAATTGTCGTACCACATTGGATAAATATAGATAGACTTTGTGGCAAAAAAAAAAGGTTAATTAAGAATTCTATTTTCAATTAAATTGAATCATAATATAATTTTATCTTAAAAATCCATAAATAACCCGGGCATCGCACGGGGCACAAAACTAGTATATATATAATGCTACGTGTCATTCCCAGAATCTGGGAGAAAATGCGGCTTTCAAGGGCCCAAATCTCGATAAAGCCGTAATTCGGCGCAGCCCAATAGAATTAGGTCAGTGTGACCTAATTAGGAGCACATTTTCCAATGACCCTATAAATAGGAAGATTCCCTCCCTTTTGGGGACATCTACAATTTATTACAACCTACCCTACAATCCTACATTCTCTTATGTCAGAGAAAACACTTGATCTCGAAATCCGAGAAGATTCCACTTTACATTCCGCACCTTTTTCACATTCTCCTACACGTTTTAACTTGATCTTCAGAGGTGGAACTCCAACCACCCGAAGTCTCCGTTGTTTTGCAGGTACATGCGCAGTCGGACTAGTTTTCAAGCTGTATCTCTCCCAAGGGACAAAAACACCCAAAACATTTGGCGCCGGCTGTTGGGAGAGTACCTCAAAGATGGTTCAAGAGTCTGTACCACAATAAGACCCCAATCGTCCTGCGGTTAATGGGGAGGTCTTCACTGACCATGAAGATGACCACGATGTGGACGTCGAAACTCATGTGGCCCCTGACGGGTCATTCATTGCCAGGCACATTCGTTCCAAAGATAAGCTGGAACGAGTAAACAATGAAGCCGGTACCAGCAGGTTTGCTGGGCAACCGCCTGGTACTACCAGGTCAGCCAGAGTAAAGCTTCAGTAATTAGAGACGAGCTCATGAAATTCATGATAAGTTTCAAGGGTGAGATCAAGGACCTGATAAAAAAGAAGACGGCTGGCTTTAGCAAGAGTCAGTCGGCCAAAAAATCTCCTCGAGCTACGAGGAAGAAGTTAGTCAGGGACAGGCATCTTACTCCACATCCTAAGGAGAAGATTACGCTTGTCCTTGATTGGACCAAGATCCTTCTTCCCTAGATAGGCACAAGGAATGTCATCTATACCGTTCAGCCGGATGGCAGTAAGAAGACTTTTACCGAAAGTCAACATGTCATCGAGAAAAATCGGAACCAACAGCTGTCTGATCAGCCTGTACCTCGAGCTTTCCAGAGAGCCATATAGGCGGCAAGTCCGTACACTCTGGCCCTCAGATGATTAAGAATGCCCCGTATGTACCCCCTATAGTATACGACCAATATTCTCCTCATTTCATGCAGCTGATCCTCTTTGGGGGGCAGGCGGCATACAATGTCGAACCTTTAGACTGGCAGCTCCGTATGCTCAAACTTGGTGACCAAAATTTTGCATTCACCAAAGAGATAACCGAGGCAGCACAACCAACCAAGATTAAGATTGTGTTGGTAGTTGCCTATGATGGTACCTCCAACTAGGAGGACCACCTCATGGCCTACTTCAAACTTATGCACATGTAGGGGTTGGAGGATGCCATGTGGTGTCCCTGCTTCCCGGCTACTTTAAAGGGCATAGCCCAACAATGGTTCGGCAACCTGCCAGCCGGATGCATTGACAGCTTCAGGAAGCTTGCCTTCCTTTTTGCCTCCAACTTCTTGATGAACATCCTTGCCAAGAAAACAAGTCTTGACTTGAGCACCATAAGACAGGGAGAGAGAGAAGGACTTCGCTCCTATGTCAGACAGTTCAATCTGCCGAGAATCCATATTCAGGGGTTGTTTGACGAGGTAGCTTATACAGACTTCTTTAAGGTTCTGAAGGATGTGTCGACCTTTAAGTTTGACCTTGTCCGAAAGAGGGTTTTCACCCTTCAAGTGGCGTTGATAGAGGCGGACAACTTTATTCAAGCTATCGACCTCTGCTCGTCTAGCCATCAGTCAGACTCTAAGAAGTCAAACAAGCAAAAAGAGAGTCGGTTTGCTAAGCCGGCTCAGAAAGTTGAAGAGAGCAAAAAGAGAAAAGAAGTTTGGGCGGTTGATGAGCCTGATCAGCCGTCCAAAAAAAAAAGAAAGAATTCAATATGTCTCACGGTACAAGTTTAATAAATACTTCCACTCCATCTTCATAGAGGTAAAGGACCGTCTGACCATTGAAAAGTCGAATCCAATGATGAGTTTCGTTCAGTTGCTGAACAAGAATAAATACTGTCACTTCCATAAGGAAGTAGGCCATGACACCAATGAGTGTTATAGTCTCAAGCGCACGTTGGACCGTTTAGCTGCTAAGGGCTTGCTGAAGTCTTATGTCTTTAAGTGCAAAGAGACTGCCAAGACGAATCCTAGACAGTCGTCTAAGACTGTCCAGCCTACTAGTAGCTTGGACACCGACAAGGAATTGGTTTACACTATAACCGGCAGATTCGCATGTGGTGGCCCGACTATCCGGGGCACTAAGGATCATCTAAAGAAGATGATCCACTCAGTTGATGATGGACAGGCATCTACCAGTGGAACATTCCCAGACGTCCTCATCACTAAGAAAGATCGGGGCAAAGTCCACCGACCGCATGACGACTCAGTCATCATTGAATGTAAGGTCGCCAACCAATTGGTTGGTCGAATCCTTATTGACACGGGTAGCTCCTCCGACCTCATCAGCTACAAGTGTCTGTCCAAGATGAGCTATAAGTTGGACAACCTGCGCTACGTCTCCCATCTACTAGTTGGCTTTAGGGGAGGGGTCGTGCACCCAGTCGGACAAATTGATCTACCTATCTGGCTGGGGCAGAAGGGAAAAGGGTAACATATGATCGTCCGGTTTTTGGTTGTTAAAGAGTTGACCGCCTATAACATCATTCTTGGTCGGCCAACTCTGAACGTGTTTAAAGCCTTCATCATCCCAGCTCTCATACTACTCAAGCATGAAAAAGGATGATGGCTCTATTAGCTCCCTTAACGGGGAACAAAAGAAGACAAGGGAGTGTTATATCTCAGACGTCAAACCAACGACTGCTGCAGCCGGTCAGCTGAAGGAGCTAATAGACCTTGACAATGTCAAGGATCCTGATTCACCAATTCCAGCAACCACAAAGAAAAGAAAAGATGATCATATGGTGGAGGTGAAGAAGGAGAAGAAATAACAATCACTGACCGGGGAACGGTCAGATGACCTCCGTCCCTAGCCAGCTGGTGAACACATTGATATTTCTCTAGACAACAGCCGTCCAGAGCAAACGGTTAAGGTGGGGACAACTGCCTTTGAAAGGTTGGGTGCAGACTTGCACCTCATGCAAAAAGAATTCAAAGACATTTAAGCTTTTGACGTGGAAGAGATACCAGGCATCAGCCCAAATCTAGCTATCCACAAGCTCGCCGTGGATCTAAAAACGAAGCCCATCCGGCAAAAGAAAACAAATCACGGTGAGGAAAGAAGTTAGGCGGCAGCTGTCGAGGTCCAAAATCTATTAGACGCCGGGTTCATTTGACCATGTAACTTCCATGATTGGGTTGCGAACATGGTGCTTGTAAAGAAGCCGAATGGTACTTGGCGCATGTGTGTAGATTACACTGACTTGAACAAGGCATGTCCATAGGACAGCTACCCGCTTCCAAAGATCGGCAGTTTGGTCGACTCCACAACCGGGCATGCCTTGATGAGTTTCATGGATGCCTACTCCGGTTTCCAGCAGATACCCTTGTGGAAAAAAGATCAAGAGAAGACAGCCTTCAACATTAATCAGGGGTTATTCTGTTATACAGTGATGCCATTTGGCTTGAAGAATGCGCTGGCTACTTTCCAACGGATAATTAATACAGTCTTTATTAATCAGATTAGGAGGAATGTAGAGGTGTACATTGATGAAATGATAGTTAAATCCAAGCTACGGACGGATCACCTTTCTAATCTCTAAGAAACCTCCAACATACTAAGGCGGCATAAAGGTCATGTTGAATCCCAATAAGTGTGCTTTTGGTGTTGAGTCTGTGAATTTTCTCAAATTCCTGATTGATCAAAGGGGGATAGAGGCTAACCCCCAAGAAGATACAGGCGGTGATTGACATGAAGTCACCCCGCACTATCAAGGAAGCTCATAGGCTTACCGGTTTCCTGGCTGCGCTTGGGAGATTCCTCAGTCGGTCAAGAGACAAATGCCTTTACTTCTTCCAAGAAATCAATAAGAAGACTAGATTTGAATGGGGAGATGATGCTGAGGCGGCCTTTCAGAAATTGAAAGAACATTTACACTCCTTGCCAAGGCTTGTTAGCCCTCTGCCAAAGAAGACGCTTTACATGTACCTAGCCGTCTCAAATCATGCCCTTATTATTGTTCTCTTTGCTGAGAGAGAAAATATACAACTCCCGGTCTATTTCATTAGTCATGCTCTTAGAAATGCTAAACTCCGGTACACCATGGTTGAAAATTTTGGCCTTGTTCTCTACATGGCTGTTAAGAAGTTGAAGCCTTACTTCTTAGCACATTTGTTGGTGATCGATAGATCAACCCCTCAAGAGGCCAATGACAACCTTAGATTCATCCAGCAAAATGCTCAAATGGGCTATTGAAATGCAAAGTCTGAAAATCACCTACGAACCAAGAAAGGCAGTGAAGGGTCAAACGTTTGCCGACTTCATTGTCGAAATGACTAGGTCGTTTACTCCGGACAACCTTGATCAGGTTTGGAATGTGTATGTAAACGAGAGCTGTACTATGAATGGTTGTGGTTTAGGAATAATCTGTTAGTCTCCGGAAGGAGATAAATATGAATATTCACTATGGTTTAACTTCCAATCCTCAAACAATGTGGCAGAATATGAAGCACCTGCCAGCCGGCATCCGCATGGGCAAGGCGACAGGGGCAACAAAAATTGACGCATGCTCAAATTCTTAGCTGGTCGTTAGCCAATACCATGGTGATTATGAAGCCACCCATCCGGTAATGATCAAATACTTGTAAGCAGTCAAAGCTGAAGCTGGGACACTTGAATAATTTCATCTAACTCAAGTGCCTAGGTCTTAAAATAACCAGGCGGATGCTTTGTCAAAACTGACATCCTCCGCCTCCTATGATACGCCTCGGTCAGTCTTCTGAGAAGTTATGGAAAAATGCAGTATATCTAACGAAGAGCCCATTGGAGTACTTGACCGAAGCTCTACCTAGATGGATGGAATCCGGGCATATTTGACAAACGACATGCTCCCTAATTCAACCCAGGAGGCGGCCATATTAAAGAAACGTGCTGTAAAATTCGATATGAAATATGGAGAGCTCTTCAAGGCGGGTTTTCTGATGTCGTTGTTGAAGTGTGTTACCCCAGAAAAGGGGAAAGAAGTGCTCAAAGATCTATACTCGGGATATTGCGCCTCCCACATAGGCGGCAAATCCCTGGCTGTGAGGACCAGGTAGTAAGGTTACTTCTGGCCCACTCTTGAAGCAGACGCCATAGAGATGGTTAGAAAATGTGACAAGTGACAAAGACTTGGCAAGCTCATCCATCAGCTAGGAAATGACCTGACAACAATCCACAGCCTAGTCCCATTTGCTAAATGCAGCATGGAAATTCTAGGTCCTTATACGTTTGCACCAGGTGGAAAGCGCTATATTTTGGTGGCTGTGGACTATTTCACCAAGTGGGTGAAAGTAGAGGTGTTAGTTGAGACGATTACTTTTTGTGGATTAATAAACAATGCATATAGGAACTTTCTAGAACACACAGATTTTACGAGGAAACCTTCCGCGGCCCAACAGGAAGTAAAACCTTGACCCTGCCTTAGGGATTTCAAACACACAAAAACTTCACTATAATAGGGCAAACACCAAGTTACAACCTATTAGACACGGACCTTTATTTTCACAAGATCCTCACTGGACTTGCTACTTGATGGGACCCTATCCTACCCAACCTAAGTACCACACTTAGATTCACTCGTACCATCAAAGTACTACACGTACTGCCAAAGTACAAACTACTTGCACCACCTAAGTACAGAACTCTCAGCCTCACCTAGAAGCTTACAAAACTGTATGTAAAACAAACAATAAACTCACCCAAATAAACCAACCCAATACAAGTGTACGACACCTAGTATGATAGGTAAGCAATGCACGAAATCCGAAACTAATATGACAAGTTAGAAGCTTGGTAAACTTACACAATTATAGCACAGTGATTTCTCCACGCATAAACTCACAAAAACCTAAAACCATTTTGTTCTCTACTATTTATACAAGTATCACTCGTATAGAAAGTAGGTTTTCTAAAAGATAAATAAGTTAACTTAACTTATGTTTTAACACGGTTTTATGTAAATCAAGTGCAATAACCTACTTATCATATTAACAATAATCTAGAAGATAAAAACCTTAACTAAATATAATTGCTGCGCCGCGCTTTTAATCAGGTAGATTACTTGGGCTCCAAGCTTATTAAGTTCCACCAAAGAACTTAAGCTTGCTGTCTTCAAGTGCTTGTTAGGGAACGTTCTTGTTAGGGAACTCAGTTCTTGTTAGAGAACTAGTTCTTGTTAGAGAACTAGTTCTTGTTAGAGAACTCTTCTTCTGATTTGTTTAACTCCTTCAATAAAGATCTTTTCATGTCTTCTTAGTTCCAGCTACTTCTTCCATCACCACGATCAAATTCACCTAAACTAATCAAACACTTGAAAACCTTTATTAGTTGAGTTTTCTTTGATTTAAGTTCCTCGTCTTCAAAACCTTTATGCTTCAACAATTTCCCCCTTTTCGATGATGACAAACTTAAGCAAACTCTAGAAACAAGTTAAAAAAAATAGAAGGTCGTGTTTTTGGTTTATTGACTGAAAGTAAACACACACTAAAATAAAACAGAAACAGAAAGAACAAAAACAAAAACAAATTTAAACAAAGAAAAAAAAACAGAAACAAACTAAACTACTACAACATCATATTAGAGAAATTTCTGATACTTTCTCAACTAGAACCCAGAACAACTTTAGCCTCCAAGTTTGCTTCTTCTTTTCCCCCTTTTGGCATTATCAAAAAGTCCTGTTTTTCAAGTTATTGAGCATCTAGCCACAGCCCCACAAGCAATTCATCGAGGGTGGGAAACTGAAGGCAAAGCTGCTAAGTTACCTTAAGCAAGTTCAACTTTCCTTCATAAGTGTTCATTACATACGAATACACACAAGTATAAGCAAAGTTCCAACTATTCGTTAAAACCAAAATATTTATCATCCTGTTCAACAATTTTAGAATATTTACAACCAAAATTAATTGTTTAAACACTAAAACAGAAATTAAAATTGTTCATGACTGAGATAGAGAAACAGAAAGTAGGCTAGGCTTGGATATAGGCTGGAAAGGGTATGATAGGCTAGGTTTTAAGGAAATCCTGAATTTTCTTGTAGTCCTCCTTTGTTTGTTGTGAAGAAGCTTCCAGATTATCTTCAAGCCTCTTGAGTTTCAGAAGGAACTCCTCCTTTTGTTCCTGTAGAGCCTTGTCCTGTTCTTGCTGAAACTTCTTTTTCTCTTGAAGTTCCTTGTCCTGTTTCAGCACCAGCTTCTTGAGCTCTTTTTAACTCCTTTTCCTGCTCCTGCACTAGCTTTTCTAGAGTTAACAACTGAAGTTTTCCAGCAGAATCCTTCATTTGCTTCTCAACCCTTTCCACCCTGTCCACCAATTCTGTAACTTGCCCATTGAGGATACCCTCCTCAACATCCAACTCTAGAGGTTGTTCCATGCTTGTCCGAGGAACAGAACTGGCAGATATCCTCCTGCTCTTCCTTACAGTATGCTCAGACATCTCTTTCTCTTTTCTCTTCCCTGTCACCTTTTCTTTCTTTTTCTCTCCCTTCTCTATTCTTTGAATTTTTCCTTTTACTACCTCTAAACTCAGTCCAGCTAGTGTTTCCTCATTTAGCACATTCTTTGGCTTCTCATCCTGAGCACCATACCTACCCTTCAGAACCACTCCAGCATTTTCAAACACAGTTGACAAAATGGCTCCATAGCCCACTTTTGTCTTACTTGGAACACAATGTGCTAAATGCTAATACATCAACGCATGGAAATTAACTTTAATTTTCTTACAAAGACAAAAAATTACAGCCATATCCATCAAGCATGCCTCTCCCTTCTTTGCAGTTCTTGGTAAGATGGTTTTCTTAACTAAGTTGAACAACACCTTGTTTAACGGGTTCAAATCATTGTGGCTCATGATCTTCTTCCCCCTTTGACAACCTAGGGCTTCAACAATGTCACCAGCCAAGTAATTTCCTACTTTGACACTAGCTTTTCCCTTGATGTAGGTTTCATACCCCTCAGTCGGTGTTTTCAGAATTTTACCTAGGGTTTCAACATTTAATTCAATTTTTACACCATCAACTACACTAGAAATTACCCCCAATTTTGCTTGAAAATTTTGACTGAACTCGGTCATAGCAATTAGATACAAATAGTTTGCTGAAACTTTTGACAAATAAGTATTCCCAGCCTTGAAACTTAATCAAATCAAGAAACTCTTGGAATCTAGCTTTCCTACACCAATTTTGATCAATACATGTCCTACAACATACCTCCCTGCCTGTGACTCAAGTTCGGCCTGATCAGTTACCTCCTCTTCTTCATCTTCCTTTTTTGATTCTTCCTTTTTTCTGAAATGTTGGGATCTTCTTTGTCTTCCTCTCCCTCATTTATCTCTCCTCCTTCTTCGTCATCTTATTTGGTCTCTTCTGAATGTTTCTCTTGAGCAAACTCGTCAACTTCTTCAATTTTCTCCTCAAGAGACTTCTCTATTTGTTTCTTTTCTTTCCACTCTTTCAGCCTTTGAAGGACACTTGAAACAGATGACTCTTCTTGATCATTCTTACTTTCCACTTCTTTAGGTTTTGGAGATGAGGTTTTAGGATTTTCAGGGGTTTTGGTTGAAGAAGGTTTGTAGTTCACCATGGCTAAAGGCGATGTTTCCTCTTGAATGGTGTTTTCGAAGCTTTGAGAGTTTTCTGATGAGACGATTTCAGCAACGATTACCATTGTTGTTCTAGAGATGGTTTTAAAATTCAAGAGGATTTTTTACTAGAAAGGGGTTAATTGATTTGACAGTGAGGTGAAAGAGGTAGGTGTAATAAGATTTTATAATTAATGAAGCGGTGTGAGGGATTTTAAAAGATTTCACTATTCAGTCATTAATTGAACAAATTCAATTAATTTTTCCAATTTTAAATTCATAGGATGAATTGGCAAAAATACTTTTCTTTCCAAGTTCATTTAATTTAAAGAAACTTTCTATAAATACACAATTGGAACACGCTTTTTACATATGTGCAATGTACATATTTAATAACTTACACAGTTAAGCAATTTAATGAACTTACCTTTAGTAATTAACAACGGTGACACTTCAGCTATGTTTAGCGCACCATAATTGTGGTAAGTGCTCTTTTTGCTCTATTTCCATTATTTTCGACTTTGCCATATCTTGGAACTTCAGAAGCAATCAATTCAGCTTGACCCTCCCAAGTTCCAGTCTCAATTTCTCAAATCTTTCTCTATTCAAGGGTTTGGTCAATATATCTGCAAGTTGATATTTCGTATTACAAAATTCCAATTTAATATTCCCTTGTTCCACATTATCTTTTAGAAAGTGATGCCTAATGTGGATATGTTTTACCTTAGAGTGCTGAACTGGATCCTTAGAAATACATAAAGCACTTGTGTTATCGCAGTAAATGGGCACATATTCAAAAATAAGACCAAAATCTCTAACCTGTTGCTTTATCCAGAGTACCTGTGAACAACATGTTGCGGCTGCCATGTACTCAGCTTCAGTTGTAGATAATGCAACTGTGTTTTGCTTCTTGGAACCCCAAGAAACTAAACAAGGTCCTAAAAACTGTACCATACCCGAAGTGTTTTTCCTATTGACCAAATCACCTGCATAGTCAGAATCAGTAAAGCCATTTAAATCAAATGAGTCATTTATAGGATAGAAGAGACACAAGTCATCAATTTCTTTCAAGTATCTAAGGATTCTCTTTACTGCTTTCAGGTGAGACTCCTTTGGGTTTGCTTGGAACCTGGCACACAAACCTACACTGAAAGATATGTCAGGTCTACTAGATGTTAGGTATAGTAAGGATCCTATCATACCTCAATACATAGGTTGATCAACACAAGTTCTAGATGGATCTTCATCCAATCTGGTTGCTATACCCATTGGAGTATTATTAGTCTTAGCATTTTCAAGCTTCTATTTCTTGATCAGTTCCTTAATATACTTTTGTTGATGGATCATGATTCCTTTTTCAGATTGCTTGATTTGCAATCCGAGGAAGAAATTTAATTCTCCCATCGTGCTCATTTCAAACTCTTCACTCATAAGGTCAGCAAAATACTTGCACAAAGATTCATTAGTTGCACCAAATAAAATATCATTAACATAAATTTTTACAACTAGGATGTCAGTTCCATTTGATTTTAAAAACAAAGTTTTATCTATTTTACCATGTTTAAAACCATTTTGTAATAGAAACTTTGACAATCTTTCATACCATGCTCTAGGAGCTTGCTTTAGCCCATAAAGAGCTTTTTCAAGCTTGTAAACATGGTTTGGGAACTCTGGATTTTCAAATCCAAGAGGTTGTTCCACATAGACCTCTTCATTTAGAAATCCATTTAAAAATGCACATTTAACATCCATTTGGAACAACGTGAATCCCATATAAGCAACAAAAGCAATAAGTAAACGAATAGTCTCTAACTTGGCTACTGGAGTAAATGTTTCTTCATAGACTATTCCTTCTTGTTGATTGAAACCTTGTACAAAAATTCTTGCTTTGTTTCTGACAATAATCCCATGCTCATCTAGCTTATTTCTGAACATCCACTTTAAACCTATAGTCTTCTTATTCTTGGGTCTAGGTTATAGATGCCAAACTTTATTTCTTTAAACTCATTTAGTTCATCTTGCATAGAATTAATCCAGTCTACGTCAGTTAAAGCTTCAACATAGTTCTTAGGTTTCATAGAAGAGAGGAATGCATAGAATGCATAGAAGTTTCTAAGTCGAGATCTGGTCTGAGTTCTTTTTGAGTTATCACTCATAATTGTATCTACAGGATGTGACTTCTAATATTTCCATCGCTTAGGTGTAAAGTCCTTTACTGGATATAATCTTTCCTGATCATTGTTGACTGGTTCTTCTGTAGGAACTCGTTCTTGAGTCTCAGTTGGAACTTCAACATGATCTTCCTTATTCTAATTTTGATTATGTTCTGTGTAGGAGTTCTTGGTGCATTCTCCATTTCTTGATCTTCATTTGCTTCCGGATTTGTTTGCTCAGCAACTTTAACTTGCTGCTTCTGCAATGATGTTGATTCTTCTTCTGGATCTATCTTGCATACAAGTCCAATTTTAAAATCATCATCAGAATCCTGTACATCATTCAATTGTTCAGTTTCATCAAATATGATATGTACAGATTCCTCAACACACATTGTCCTTTTATTATAAACTCTATATGCTTTACTATTAGAGGCATATCCTAAGAATACTGCCTCATTACTACGTTCATAAAACTTTCCTAAGTTTCTTTTACCATTGTTATGAACAAAGCATTTACATCCAAAAGATCTAAAGTAAGAAATATTAGGCTTTCTCCCTTTGATTAGCTCATAAGGAGTTTTGTTGGTGATGGCTCTAACTGATACTCTATTAAGAATATAGCATGTTGTATTTAGTGCCTCTACCTAAAAGTTCCTAGGCAAACCACTTGAGATCAGCATTTTTCTATCCATGTCTTCAAGGCTTCTATTCTTGCGTTCCACCACTCCATTTTGTTGTGGGGTCCTTGGGGTAGAGAAGTTGTGATCCATTCCATGCTCAGTGCAAAATTCATCAAATTTTGAATTTTCAAATTCAGTTCCATGATCTGATCTGAGGTGAACCAGTGGATTACCTGTTCTTCTCTGTTCTTTCTTTACAAAAGCTACAAATTCATCAAACGTTTCATCTTTACTAACAAGAAAGAAAACCCAAGTAAACCTTAAAAAGTCATCAACAATAACCATAACATATCTCTTACCACTTCTGCTTTGATTTCTCATAGGACCACATAGATCCATATGAACAAGTTCCAAAGGTCTTTTGGTGCTTACCATTTTCTTCGACTTAAAAGAAACTCGAGTCTGTTTTCCTCTAACACAAGCATCACATACTTTGTCATACACGAAATTAATGCAAGGAAGTCCTTCCACTAGTTCCTTAGATCTCAATTTATCAAGTAAAGTAAAGCTTGCATGGACAAATCTCTTATGCCATAATAGAGGATCATTCTCAATGACACTAAGACAAGTTAAACTGATATTAGGAACCTCGTTAAGATCCACAACATATGTGTTCCTATTACGAGTTCCTTCTAAAATAATGTTCCCAGTGTCATTGTGAATGATTCTGCACTTATTGGACGTAAAGCATATAGAGTTACCTTTGTCACAAAATTGTGAAATACTTAACAAGTTGTGCTTGAGGCCCTCGACCAAAAATACATTATCAATTGCATGGGAACTTGACCTTCCTACTTTGCTAATAGAAATTATATCTCATGTCATGTTATCACCAAAGGTCACAGTTCCCCATAGTAGGCATCCAGTGAGAGAAATCTAGATTTGTCTCCAGTCATGTGCTTAGAGCAACCACTGTTGAGGTACCAAGTGTTGTTCTCCCTCACTGAAACCTGCATGAGAAATCAAATGTTAGTTTCAAGAACCCAGGTTTCCTTGGGTTCTTGTGTAACAGCAGCAGGTTCATCATTCTTCTTGATCCAAATCTGTTCAGCAAGTTTTTCATTTTTCTGTGTACTCTTTTCTTTCTTAGGACACTTAACCTGTTTGTGTCCAGTATTGCCACAGGAATAACAAAAAATACTACTAGGCAGGTCAACATACTTATTTTCCTTTGGAACTTCTTTTTGAAACCCAAACCTTCTGTTCTTTTGGTTTGAGCTTTGGTGATTCAATCTGGAACTCTATATTCTACAGGTTGTTTGCCTTTCCTGGATTTCTCAAGTTCCCCCTCAAGTATTGCCTTATCCGTTTTTATATCTTCCAAATCAGATTTCAGTTTTTCAAAATTCGGCTATTGAGCAAGTGGAGGAACTTCAGAATCAGGAGTATCAAAACAGAGTTTCATCAAGGATAGTTCCACATATAACATTATGTTATCATGTTTCAACCTGTCTATAGTTTCTTTCAAATAATTATTATCATCAAACATACTAAAGAATCTATATTGAATATCAAATTTCATATTATCAACCCACTCACTGTTTTCTTTAAAAGTTACCAAAGCTTAATCACTTTGATGTTTAGCTATATGCAATTCTTTCAATTCTTCTTGAATTTCTAAAACAACAATTATTAATTTTTCTTTAGAGAAATGTCTAAGTTATTTTTGAGAAAACCATACCTCAGATTCTAGTTCCTTCAGTTTTTCTTTTTCATCAGTTTTTGCCATCAAGCATAGATGTGCAGTTTCCTCTGACGATTGATCTTCCTCTTCTTTTGAATCCGAATCTCCCCAAGCAGCCAGCATGGCTTTCTTCACATTGTCCTTGGTGAAGTAAGGCTTATAGACTCTTGACTCTTTGGATTGCTCCTTGCCCTTTGTCTTTCCTTTCTCACCATCTGGTAGTGGACAATCTTTGATGAAGTGATCATTAGACCCACATTTGAAACACGTTGTGTTTCTGGAACTTGCATACTTCTTGTTCCTATCAAACTTCTTGTAGTTCATCATCCTTTTGAACTTTTTAAATAGCATTGCCATTTCTTCCTCATCAGCTTCCGATTCCTCTGAGTCTTGAGCCTTAAGAGCAAGATTCTTGTTCTTGGAACTTTTAGTATTGGAACTCAGGTGAAGTTCATGAGTCATCAATGATCCAGCTAGTTGTACCATGTTAAAATTCGTGAAGTCCTTGGCTTCTTGCATGGCAGTAACCTTGGATCTCCATCGCTCATCTTGTGGTAGGCTCCTTAAGATCTTTCTTGCCTGTTCATCAATAGGAATGTGTCTACCAAGGGAATTCAATTCATTAATAATATCATTGAACCTAGTAAACATTTCCTCTATAGATTCCTTTGATTGCATTTCAAACCTTTCATATCTAGACATCAATAAATCAATCTTAGAATGTTTTACCTCATTAGTACCTTCATGTGTTACCTCTAGTAAATCCCAAATATGTTTAGCAGACTTGCATCCCATGATACGATTATGTTCATGAGGTCCAAGTCCATAGTGCAAATACTTTATAGCTAAAGCATTTAATTCAAGTTTCTAATAATCTTCCTTATCATAATTAGAAATAAGTTTAGGAACTACCTCGTTCTTATCATTGGTTGTAGTTATTTCAAAATCACCAGTTTCAATAACACGCCAAACCTGGTAATTTTCAGCCTTGATAAAGATCTCCATCATGCTCTTCCAGTAGGTGTAAAACTTACCATTAAACATAGGTGGACGTTGGGTGGAATACCCTTCTTCAAAATTTTCCTTGTAATTCATCTCTCCAGGAACTTACTCAGCAAAGTTATCTGCTTACACGTGAGAACCTCGCTCTGATACCAATTGTTAGTTGAGACGATTAATATAAGGGGGGTTAATTGTATTGAGTTCCTAATAACTACTTTTTGCGGATTAATAAACAATGCATATAGGAACTTTCTAGAACACACAGATTTATGAGGAAACCTTCCAGGGCCCAACTGGAAGTAAAACCTTGACCTTTCCATAGGGATTTCAAACACACACAAACTTCACTATAATAGGGCAAACAACAAGTTACAACCTATTAGACACGGGCCTTTATTTTCACAAGATCCTCACTGGACTTGCTACTTGATAGGACCCTATCCTACCCAACCTAAGTACCACACTTTGATTCACTCGTACCACCAAAGTACTACACGTACTGCCAAAGTACAAACTACTTGCACCACCTAAGTACAGAACTCTTAGCCTCACCTAGAAGCTTACAAAACTGTATGTAAAGCAAACAATAAACTCACCCAAATAATTCAACCCAATACAAGTGTACGACACCTAGTATGATAGGTAAGAAATGCACGAAATCCAATACTAATATGACAAGTTAGAAGCTTGGTAAACTTACACAATTATAGCACACTGATTTCTTCACGCATAAACTCACAAAAATCTAAAACCATTTTGTTCTCTACTATTTATACAAGTATCACTCGTATAGAAAGTAGGTTTTCTAAAATATAAATAAGTTAACTTAACTTATATTTAAACACGGTTTTTTGTAAATCAAGTGGAATAAAATCCTTTCGGGAAAATAAGATTAAAAAGATATTTGTTAAAAAGATTTATCTTTTTAACAAACTGATTTAAAGAAAATAATTTTTTTATAAAATCTTTTCTTAAAATCTATCTTTTATAATTTTCCATATTATTTTATTTACCAAGCCAACTTGTCACGCTTCTAATAAATTTTGTGCAATAACCTACTTATCATATTAACAATAATCTAGAAGATAAAAACCTTAACTAAATATAATTGTTGCGCCGCGCTTTTAATCAGGTAATTACTTGGGCTCCAAGCTTATTAAGTTCCACCAACGAACTTAAGCTTGCTGTCTTCAAGTTCCTGTTAGGGAATGAACCTGTTAAGGAACTCAGTTCTTGTTAGAGAACTCTTCTTCTGATTTGTTTAACTCCTTCAATAAAGATCTTTTCATGTCCTCTTAGTTCTATCTACTTCTTCCATCACCACGATCAACTTCACCTAAACTAATAAAACACTTGAAAACCTTTATTAGTTGAGTTTACTTTAGTTTAAGTTCCTCATCATCAAAACCTTTATGCTTCAACAAGAGGCGATCAGGAGCATCAAGACAAAGGATGTTATCTCTTTCATTTTGAAGAACATCATCACTCAGTATGGGGTACCTATGTTTATGGTGTTTGATAATGGGCCACAGTTTGAGACGCCTCAGCTTAAGACTTGGTTGGGAGATCAAGGTATCTCAAATTGTTCTGCATCAGTCGGCCGACCCCAAGCAAACGACCAAGTTGAAGCCTTCAACAAACTTATCTTAGACGACATAAAGAAGAAAATTGAGAGAGCTGGTGGCTTATAGGATGAAGATGATTCATGTTCTATGGGACACCCGGACAACGGAAAAAGGGGCAACCATTGAAACCCCATTTCTCATGGTTTATGACGCTGAAGCCGTCTTGCCCATCGAGCATTATGAGCCCACTCTACAAGTCATGCTATACAATGAAGAGGCAAACTGGGAGGTCATGTGGCTAGCATTGGACTCAATTCCGGAGCGTAGGGGAAATGCTGCCTTACGTCATGAGATTTACCATCTAAGAATGACCCGTGCCTATAACAAAAGAGTGCACAAACTGCCCTTGAAAGTTAGGGACTTTGTGCTTCGAAAGATGGAGGTGTGTCCCTTTTTCAAGGAGATTCAACGATATTCCTTACACTCCTATTTCCCTCCCTTCTTTTTTTAATAAGCCTATTGGGGACCCTATTGTCTATGATGATTTTCATGTCCCTCATTTGTCTTCTATTGAGGAAAAGGGTGATTACGCCACCCAAAAATATTTTGAGGAGAGTTTGCCTTGTTCTTCTTCTTCTTCTTATTTTGTTGAATTTTCTTTTGATTCTTCTTATTTTTCTTGGCATCTCTCTCCTCATTTGCGTGCACTATCCTTGTTGAACGTACTCTTCCCGTCATTTGCCTACCTTCTATCTTATGAAATGTGTAGTAGTGTATTTGACAAGCTCTTGGGTGCGTTGAATTACTATTTTCTAGAGCGGTCAAGCATGGACCTGAAGCAAGCCTTTCTCGGGAAGTAACCCATGTTTTATTGCTTTAATTTTCTTTTCTTTTTAGAATATATTTTCTCTCATGGAAATTTTTGTGTGCTTTTTGCTAGGTACATGAATTGATATACTTTGGTGCACTGGTTTGGATCAAGATTCAAGGAAGTTTGATTCAGTATTTGCTAGCATATGGAAGACAAGATTCAATGATAGATGAACTTGGCTTTGAAAGGTTGAATTGGATCATTTGCGGGTATTTACACCCACTTAACATCCGGTAATATCTTTCCTTGCTCTTTGTCTAATAGTTGATGCCTTGTTGGACATATGATGGTATTGTTGGATTGAACTCTTTGTTTTCCCTTCCCATGGAAAATTTGATTTATGTTTGAGTATTTTGTCTCATCCAAGCTTGGGGGAGGGTATTCTATCATGTTTGGTGGGATGTTGATTCATATATGGCATGCACATTTGTATATGCGTTTCCATGTTCTTTTATTTTGAAAAACTCTAAAAAGATTTTTGTTTCTATTATGGCAAATTTGAGATATGTTTTCTTTTACTTTTGCTTTGGACATAATAATTTTGGACTTGTATAGCTGAATGATTTTCTTCTTATATGCTAACGGTGTTCACGGTTTGAAAGTATGTTTGGTTGACTTTTGGATAGAGTATGCTAAGGTAGTCGCTTAGAACTTTTGGGACCTTGAAGCCGGTATCTATTGATTTTGAAAATTTGCAATTGCTCCCCTTTGGTGGATTTGATGCTTATAGTGAGTTTTTGCTACAACCATGTGAGGTTTCATTCTTTTCAAGCTCTCTACAATTACTTGCATGAGCGGCATGGATCCTTGACTATTGTGGACCTAATCTTGAATCTTGACAAATAATTCTCAAATACGAGACCGAACAATCTAGGGAGGACTAAGGCGTCTTTTCGGGGTGGTAATTTTTCTTTTCTAGGATAATCTTCTTTATTTTTAGTCCTTGGGTTTACATTTGCCTACTTGCTAACCATTTGAGACTTCTCCCTTCTTTTCAAGCCACATCTTTAGAACTTTGAGCCTTTTGTTTCTTTTTATTCCATTTTTGGTTTTGTGAAGCAAATGATCATGTCCTTGGATATTGTGGTATATAAGTTTGGATATTGGTTCTTATTTGTAAGAAAGCTTGTGTTTTGTATATCTTGTGAATAATGGCAAGTGAATAAATGAAGAGGCCATCCAAAGTTAAAAAAGGCAAGGACATTCAAATGCAAAGTTGAAAAAGCCGTCCATAGTTAAAAGAGGCGAGGACAATGAATAAAGAGAAAAACGAAAAAATTGAAAAAAATGAGAAAAAGCAAAACAAATTCAAAAAGCTTTGGCAAAAATTGAAAAAAGTGAAAAATGAAAAAGTTCAAAAACATTTTGTTGTAAATGTTTCTCCATATTTAAGCATTGAGGACAATGCTTTGTTCAAGCTTAGGGGGAAGCGTTCTTACTCTTTATATATATATGATTGTGGTTTTTAGCTTCGAATAAGCTTGGGGGTGTTATTTTTTTCTTGTTTTGTTATTACTTGGTTATGAGGAGAAGTTTTGATCACCCTTTTGCTTAACTAATTAGGGATACCACCAAATTCTAAATTTTAAGCCTACCCTCACCCTTTTGTTCTTACATTACAACCTTTGGGAAAACCCTTTTGACCTAGAGGTAGAGTCACATATCGGGGGAGGGCGTTATGAGTTAAAGCCTAAGGAGAGGGGATGCAAAGTCAAGGTGTCGAGAAACCTCAAATCTATTTGTTTTTCTGGTTCCTTTGAAGAACTATAGAGACGCTAACTAAAAAGTAGATTTGAAGCTAATTGGGAGAATGTACTAAAAATGTTTTGAGATGAAAGTGAATTGAGTTTCTTTAGTTCTCTATACTTAACATGTCCTGTGTTTCAATCAACCTTAAATATCTTAGAACGTGCACTCCTTTACTTGTTTAGAAAGATTTGCATTCATTTATGCTTGCATATTTGCAAAAAGTCCACTCATGAACATTTGTTTTCTTTTCTTTTCTTTTTGTTTCTTTTTCATGCTTTGCCTTGTTTGTTCGGTTTGTGAGAGTTATGGGTTATTCTCTTAGAAAACCCTTACGAGAGCATGATCAATCTAGGGGTTTAAATGGCTTGTCGATTGTTGCTAAAATCGACCGTGATTCCTACGAAAGCGAGTTAGTGTATATTCTTGTCTCTTCTCTTCTTCTTTTGTTTGTTTGAATAAGATCATCATTTCTCCCTTGGTTTTGTTTTGCTCGAAGATGAGCAAAAGCTAAGCTTGGGGGCATTTGATGAGTGCCATTTATGGCACTCATTTGATGAGCACTTAGGTTATTTTTACCTTCTTTTCATAGATTTCCTTCTTAATAAATTCTTAGTTTCATGCTTTTTCCCTTTGTCATACCTCTTTGACAAGGGGTGAACTAGGTCGTTGAAACTAATCCTCCCTCGGTCAAACTAAATTTATAAACAATTAACAAACCTAAATACAAGTATAGAGGAAAGTCAAGGGTCTAACCTAAAGGAATTGTAATGTTCAAATGCTTTTGATTATGGCGCCTAAGCTAGGTCAAAGACAAAGATAAAGAGAGAATACTAACAACTAACAAAACAAATAACCAAGAAAATAAACACTAGGAACGAGGATCAACAAGTAATCACGACAATTGCAACAACTTGGGACAAACATGCCATTCAATAGTTGTGAAGACTAATGATAAGAGCAATCAATTGGAATCAAAGAGCTATCTCCTAATCGTTAAGCTAGATGTCTCTACGAATAACAAACTATGAGAATCACAATCCAAACCAATCGATAATTGCAATTCCTAAATCAATTGTTCGTGTCATTAGGAATTACAATGCAATCTAGCATAATTATCAAGGCCTAATGGAATTACACACATGCACAACTTCCATTAATCACTTTAATCTCAACAATCAATCAACACAATTCTGAAATTAATCACAGTCAATCAATCATACAAGTTTTACTTAATTCCTAGCCAAAAAACTACTTAAGAATCTTCATTACACTAATTAGTAATCAAACATCAAAATCAAGCCAAACAAACATGAAATTAAACAAAACAATAAGATGAGATAGAGTTAGAAATGCCCATTAATAATGGAGAAGATCTTCAACATAATTGTCACCATTGAATCTTCAATATTTCAATCACCATTGAAATTCCTCACTTTCTCTCTCTAAAATCTACTCCTAAACTAACCCTAAAACTAGAGAGAGAAGCTCTCAACTAAGCTAATAATATGATCTAATTTCAATCTAAATCTTCCTCAAAAATTGGTTAAAGAAAGGTATTTATAGAGGTGCTGAAAAGGAAAACGAGCAAAGCCGGAAATAGGGAAGGAGCGCCCGCTCGAGCAGAGCCGCACGCCCGCGCCCGAGGGTGGCGCACCTCACTGGCTGGTGGCGCGCTCGCACTAGCTGGTGGTGCACTCGCGTTGCTGGCTTGCGCGCATTCTCTAATCTGGGTTTCTTCCGTCTTCTTCGCCGCTTCGTGCGCTCGATAATTAACGTGTGAGCTCCGGATGATGCATGATGGTAAGGGCAGTAGCTAAGATTTCTCTTAGTGGGTTAAACACCAATTCTTCATGGGAGCACGACTCGAGAGCGCAAGAGCTAGAACTTGGAGCATCCACTTCCTAGCATCTTGAGCTTTCTCAATGTTATGAGCTTACTCCATAACCATCTTCCAACTTGGAAAATCATCACTATAGAGACCTGAACCTTGTACAATACCTAAAACAACAAAAAGAAGAAAAATAAATGAGAAAACACTAGAAAAACCATCAAAATGCGCAAAACCACAAAATAAGAGAGAAAAAGGTAAAATAAAGGGCAAAAGCATGAAACTAACCATTTATTAAGAAGAAAAGCTATGAAAAGAAGGTAAAAACAATCTAAATTCTCATCAAATGAATGCCATAACTAGTTATATAGCATAAAAACCAGAGATAAACATGAAATATAATACCCTTATTCGCCACGCACAAAACAGCAAACAAACATGAGATAAACTACAACAATTTCTAATCTAACCAACTCTAATTTGCACCTAGCCTTAACCTATCCTAGACATGATTTATAAATCTTGGAATGGAGAGCATGAAAAATCATATTAATAAGAGCAAAGAGAAGATCCATGAGATCATACCACCCTCGCATAAGATCACGCCCAAAGCAAACCTCTAAATACCCTTGTTATTCTTCCAATTTTGATCCTTCAAAAGATGATGAATATGGAACGAATTAGGAACCCTTGGTAGCAGAAACTAGGGTTCAAATCACCCTTGATTTACCCCTTGAATGCAAGAAAATAATGAAGAGAAAGAGGAGTTGTGCTGCGTTCTTTTGTGATGGGGAAAACTTGTATTTGAAAGTAAAAGTGATGGGGGATGATGAGTCTTTTAGGCAGCCTTCATTAGAGCTTTGATTCACCATTAAGACAAACTTAAGAAGGGGTTACTAGGGTGAGAAATATCATCCTCTTACCCTTTGATAGCTGCCGTGAGAATCATTAGGAATGGGCTCAAATTGAGCTCACCAAAAGGCCATATAAAGCTAGGATTCAAGGCTTCCCTTTTGGGCTTGGTTGAATGATTACTTTAGCTTAAGATTGGGTTTAAGGAAGCTAATAAACAAGTCTATCTTAATCTATTTAGTCATGAAAGCTTGAAGAAAAACCCGACCCATAGATTAATGCCCGTTGGCCCGAAACTAGACTAAGAAAGGAATGCAACAGGAGGAAATTTAAAATGCTTTCAAAAACGATAGATAATGTAGATTATATTATTGATACCTCAATAATAATAATTAAAATAATAATTTAAATCACAATACAGAAAATATATATATAAGTTCATATGTACCGAAAAGCGACACAAAAGAAGAAATGTAGAACCATCAATATTATTCATTTATAATGACCTAATTAATAAAATGACATTATAATGAGTTTTATAAATAGGAAAATTTGTCCCAAAACAATCTTTTAAAGTGTCCACTTTATTTAAAACAACCTTTTAAATTTTTTTTTGCAATTTAAGACCACATGATAAATTTTTTTTATCAAAGACAACCAAATGTTACTTTCCGGCGTTGACTCAATTTTTGCCGATGTTGACCACGAGTGTGCGAGTCACGTGACCTCCTACATTTCTTAATACACCCCTTTTTCATCCAATTAACTCCTATTAAAACCTCCGCTTCTCTTTCATCCCTCTTTTAGTACGAGTGAATTGGAGCGAAAATTGGTGTATTAAACAATATACGAGTTCATGAGCGTTGCACACTAGTGGTTAACATCGGGACAAATAGAGTCAAACGCCGGAAAATAGCATTTGGTTGTCTTTGATAAAAAAAATTTATAATGTGGTCTGAAATGCAAAAAAAAATTTAAAAGATTGTTTTAAATAAAGTGGACACTTTAAAAGGTTGTTTCTGACAAATTTTCCTTATAAATAAAATAATTAAAAAAATACTATATAAACAATACCAATTTGATAAAGGAGTTGACGGAATTACCCAATAAAACTTTATTTATCGATATTGATACGATTGCACGTAAAACGTTTTTAAAACTCTAAAATCATTTTATACCTATTAGATTAGTAGTTTAGTCAAGGAATCAACCATGATGACCCGTATCAATCGCAATAGGTTAAATATTAAAATTAAATATAATTTAGTAACACTAAATTAATGCTTAAGCTTAAGGAATCACCCTTTAATGCTAATATCAATTCAAACAAGTCAAATGCAGTTGAAATGATTAAAACTTAAATATAAAACCTTTTAAATAATAACTTTCAATCGTTTTGTTAAAGCATTACAATAAGGGTTTCAAAAGCATGTGATCACTCTTAAAAATAATTTTAATAATTAAATTAACATTTCAATTTGAAATTGAGTTTCAAATTAGAAATTAGTTTTTATGGGTTGAAACACACATAAAATAAAGGTTCAAAAATACAGGGTGTTACATATAGCTTCCTAAAAGAACAAATGGTTTTGTCTTTCTCAATGTGCCTATATATGAGCTATACACAATTATTAATAGTCACAAACAAAAATTCAAATCCAATGACATGAGAACTAACACACAATTCCTAACCAAATGAAGTAATGTAGTGGGACAAAATTGACGCATATTAGGGCAAAGCAATAAACATCAAATCATGGCTTATAAATCATCAATATTCATCCTTAATTACCAACAATCATAATTATTTAAACAATTTCCATTAAGAGGCACAGGGAAGCATGATTCATAATTAATTGGAAAGGAACATGAGAGAAATTGGGAAGAGAATGGACCAGTACATATTATTCCATAGAGTGGAGGTATATATACATAAAATATAACTAGGGTTTGCTTACATAATAAAAAAAACCCTAGATCTAGAATATTCTAGATGATAAAAGGAGGATAATGGATATCCACACAATATTTCATAACACTGACGAGGGGAAAACTAGGTCGTTATTTAATCCTCCCTCGGTCAAACTAAATTTATAAACACTTAACAAACCTAAATACGAGCATAGAGGCAAGTCAAGGGTCGAACCCAAAGGAACGGTAAAGTTCAAATGCTTTCGATTTGGGTGTCTAATCTAGGTCGAAAACGAAGTAAAGAGAGAATACTAACAATTAACAAAACAAATAATCAAGGAAATAAAACACTAGGAACAGGGATCAACAAGTACATGTCAATTGCAACAACTTGAGAAGATCATGCCAATTAAAGGTTGTGAAGACTAATGATAAGAGCAATCAATTGGAATCAAAGAGTTATCTCCTAATTGTTAACCTAGGGTTCACTATGAATACAAACTAAGAGAATTACAATCAAAACCAATCGATAATTGCAATTCCTAAATCAATTGTTTGTGTCATTAGTAATTACAATGCAATCTAGCATAATTCTCACGGCCTAATCAAATTACACACATGCAAACCTTCATTAATCACTTTAATCTCAACAATAAATCAACACAATTCCCAAATTAATCACAATTAATCAATCATACAAGTTTCACCCAATTCCTAGCCAAACAACTATTCAAAAATCATCATCTATCAACTAACAACTAACAACTATGGAAATCAAGAATCAACAATATATCAAGAACAATTACACTATCAAGAATTAAACATCAAAATTAAACAAAACAAACATGAAATTAAACAAAGCATTAAGGTGAGATAGATTTAACAATGCTCATTGATAATAGAGAAGATCTTCAACACAATTGTCACCCTTGTATCTTCAATCTCTCAATCACCATTGAAATCCCTCACTTTCTCTCTCTAAAACTACTCCTAATCTAGAGAGAGAGACTCCTAAACTAACCTAATCCTTCTTAGTGGAGAGAGAAACTATTCTAAAATTAAATAATTTCATGTATGAAGAATAAAGAAAGCCGTAGAATATATATATACAAACGGAGAAAAGAAGTTAAATCGCAAATAAAACCCAGAAAGCCGCGTCCGGGAAGAAATCGGCCGCGCCTAGGGAGGAGAAAGGTTGGAACGGAGCAGCTCGAGGCCGCGTCCGCGGGGATAGGCCCGCGCCCGCGATGGCTGGTCGAATTTGGCCGATTTCCCCGTGGCCACCCCGCGACTGCTAACTAAGCTGCTGGGTGGTGCGGCCTTGGTGGCTGCTACTTTAGTGCGGTGCATGGCTGTTGCGGGGAAGCGGCCTTGGTGCTCGTACTTCCGGTGCTTGATCGGCTACGCTTGCTTGATTAGCTTGACTTGCATGCTTGGCTTCCCGAGCTTGGCTCTATTAACATCCTTGAATGGCCTTGAGCTCCCTCCTTGATGAATAAATCCTGGGGAACTCGTCACAACTGCAAAACAAGTCAAATAAACGGAGAAGCGAGAGAAATAGCCGAGAAATGAATAAAATAATAAGAAAACCATTAAAAGCATGCATTTCTCTAAACTAACACAAAGACACGCAATTCAAGCATTATTACCTAAAAACACGACATAAAAGAATAAAAACGAGCATAAAAATAAGAAGAAAACCTGGCCTAAGAATGCCATAAATGGCACGCATCAAACACTCCCCCTTGGATGTCCATTATTGAATATGTGCCTCGTTAAAACCTTATCCGAAAAACCTAGTGGGATAAAAACCAAATAAAGGAAAAAAGAGTACAACATTCTTCGTAATACGCTCTGGATGCTGCCACATTAAAGACCTTACCAGGAAAACCCAATGTGGGGCAAAACCATAATTAAGGGGAAAAGAGTGCAGCGCGTATTTTCAATCCTTGATGAATATATAACTTGAGATTTCCAGTGCTATAATGAATCTAATATGGTTAGGTGTCTTCTCATATGCAGTTGAACATCATTTCTTGCTCTTCAACCCTCCTAATTTGAATTTGCATCTTCAAGTCATCACGTGAAATATAAAGTGTCTTCATTTAACCATGTATGGATTTATCTTTATATCATTCCAAACCTCTGTTTGAATAAAGTTACTTTAAAGTTAAACATATGCGGGTACACCTTCTTCTAGAGGTCGTGAATAATGGGAATTGATGATCATTATTTGATCAAACATTCCTTAATGGCAACATAAGATATTATTAATGTTTGTCTTTAATCTCGCATGAATTAATATAACACACGTAATTATATACATTGATCATGGTTCTTCTAGACCATTATAAAACACTCTCATGCATAAATATCCCGTTAATATTTAGTAGAATATTCATAATTGACATGATAGTTCTATTGCAAATACAAATAGTAATTCTCAACAACTTTCATATGCTCACACTAGTAGAAAAAAGGCATTAGGCAGCGGTTCAAACCCGGTCTAAGGCACCAGTTTGAACCGCTGCCTATTTGAGGGGTGCCAAAAACCTGCTATTTGGCACCGGTTCAAAACCGGTTCCATAGGGTTTAATAGGCACCGGTTAACCGGTGCCATAGGGTGAAATAGGCACCGGTTAACCGGTGCCTAAAACTGCTCTCCCGCCATTTTTTTGGGTGGTGGATAGTTTAGGCACCCGTTCCTGCCTAACCGGTGCCTTTTGTATAATTTTTTTTCGTTTTTTTTTTCAATCGTGCAATAATATTTTTTAAAAAAACATGCAATAATAATAACCTGTAATTCCAGAAATTATATTAAATATAATAATTAATAATTTTATTATTATAATAACTAATAATAATATTAATAATTATTATATACAAAAATAATATTAGATACAAGAATTCAATTATATATATATATAGATATAAATTTTCGAAACGCAATAAAAAAAAAAGTTGCTTACATATACAAATAATAGTAAGTACATATATAATGAATAATAAGTTATATATAGTTCAAAAGTTAACATAAATTATAATTTACAATTACAATGCATGCCATTTACATGTTGAAGGTGATGAAAGACGCCAACATGTCACGAACTTCATTAAGCTCCTTGATTGTCAACGGACCATCCTTTTGGACCTTGCAAAACTTGAAATACAAAAACATTATTTTAAAAATAATTAATTAGGCAAAAAATATGTATTTTATCAAATATTACCTATACGACTTCTATATAGCCCATTTACTACATTACTTATCAAATGAACTATTTTTTTCTCATAACATGTCAATATTGGATATTTGTATGTGTGTAAGCCCTAAAATTGTATAGGAGAGCATTTTGTTAAGGTTTATGACAGTTTTTACCCAAAATGGCCTGAATATGGCCTATATGACCTTACTTTGCCCATTTCCTACATTTCTTATTAAATGAACTTTATTTATCTCATAAAATGTCAATATTATCTAGTTATAGGTGTATAAGGAAAGAAATCACATCAAAAGAGCATATTAACACAAAATGGCTCTAATACGGCCCATATGACTTCTACTCAGCCCATTTTCTACCTTTCTTGTGAAATAGCCTTTTTGTTTCTCATAACATGTCATTGTTGGATAATATTAGGTGTCTAAGGCAAGAAATCACATCAATATATCATTTCAAGAAGTTTAACAACGCATTTTACTCAACATGGCCCAAATAGGGCTTATATGACTTCTATGTAGCCCATTTTCTACATTACTTATCAAATGAACTATTTCTTTCTCATAAAATGTCAATATTGGATAGTTGTATGTGTGTAAGCCCTAAAATTGTATAGGAGAGCATTTTGTTAAGGTTTATGACGGTTTTTACCCAAAATGGCCCAAATATGGCCTATATGACCTTACTTTGCCCATTTCCTACATTTCTTATTAAATGAACTTTATTTGTCTCATAACATGTCAATATTATCTAGTTATAGGTGTATAAGGAAAGAAATCACATCAAAAGAGCATATTAACACAAAATGGCCCTAACATGGCCCATATGACTTCTATTCAGCCCATTTTCTACCTTTCTTGTGAAATAGCTTTTTTGTTTCTCATAACATGCCATTGTTGGGTAATATTAAGTGTCTAAGGCGTGAAATAACATACCATGAAAGTAATGCACATAGGAGTGGAGAGAGTATCTCACCGATGCTGCCTCCTGATGCTGGCGTGAAATTTGTTGTAGGGGTTGCCTGAGGTCTGTTGGTGTCCCCACCAATGGTACCACTCGAAACAAAACCAGTCATAGCTGGGCGAACCAAAATCCACTCCACGAACACCTCGACCACCACCACCTCCTCCTCCACCTCCTCCACTAGCTAAGTGCAAACATCTACTACATCATCTTGATGCACCTAGTGAGAAATCAGCTCAATAACCAAGAGCTCAAGGCATGAAGAAACATCCTCATACAAGTAGAGTGACAAAATGGCTCACGATAATTCTAAAGGCTGATAAATTTCCATTGACATTCAAAGTGGAATATAAATAAGTAATTCCCCTCACCAAGCAACTAAAAATATACATTTTGATTTCCATACATACATGTAAAAAGAGAAATTTTCAGCATAATTACCTGAGGATCTGGGGATGCAACTGGAGCTGAATCCACGATACAACCTTTAATTCTCCCTATTAAAGAAGGGTACTGCTTATGAAACTTCTCCAGAGCAACTCTGTATCAATTTAAGGTGACATAAGAACATCTAATTAGCAAAATAACAAGCAAATTGAGAATATAAACGAGGTAAGCAAGAAAATGAGATGGTGACTTACGTTAACCAACCCGTGTTACTGAAGGTGTGGAAAACAAGGTTCTTGCCATGCTCCTCTTCTAGCCAGTCAGTAAGATGGTTTACAAGCAACTCAACATCCTGCTTAGCTTTCCCACCAACCTGGTAGCTGAGAACCTCAGACATTGGAAAAGTGAAGGTGAAATGTTAGACACCCATGACAATCCTAAACTGTGAGCTGAGTCATGGGGTGATGAATCTGATGATGAAGCCAATGTTTCTGAGGCAACAGAAGGATCAGATTGTTTGGTATCCGTTAACTTGTTCGGAAGATCAGTTGAAACAAATGCCACGGCAACAGCAGCAGCTGTGAATAGAGGTCGTTGAAGGCTTCCGGACAAGGTACCCATGATGCACAGCAAGTTCAAAAACTCTCATAAAACAATCTCAAGCTCTATTTTGTAGAAACTTACACAGATCACTAAACAGAGCAACCCACGAATAAGAGTCAGAAAAAGTGAGATCGCCTAAACACAATGAGTAATTCAGAGTATATCAAATATTCAAATAGCCTTCATACAAGTATTTGCCCAAACGAAAAGAATATTTTTTCTGATAAGTGACTTGGAAAGGAATCCTGCTTCCAAGAATAAAGGAAAATGAAGACATATATATATACACACACAATATTGATCAATACCTGAACTTTTTGACTGAGTTCAATAAAATCGGGTTGTCAACAATATTTCCATTGACACAGCATAAGAGATTCTTACTAGCTCAAATACTTGAATCAGAAACTAAAACTAAATACAAACCCAACAATTACACACCCATAATAAGAGGCAACAACAACATTAACACTTAACATTTCTCAATTACCAAGTAAATTGGTTCAATTTCACAATAATTGGGAAGATTTAAAGTTGCAAACTAAGTCACTCATCACAAAACAGCCACTGCATCAAAAATTAGAAATCCTAAATTTCATAATAACCTAATTTAAAACCTAAATCAAAGGGCATATATAGTGATTTATGAAACCTGAGAAGTTAAAATTACATAAAATTAAAAATAAACCTTGAGACAATTAGGGCAGTAGCAAGGAGGAGACTCGGTGGTGACCCTCAGGCCGGTGGCGCGGTTCGGTGGTGGAGGAGCCTCATGGAGGTGGCGCAGCTCGGTGGTGGAGGACAAAATTAGGGCAGCAGCTAGCTGGCACTCACGTCAAATGGAGGAGGACACTCAGGCTGGTGGCGCGGCTCGGTGGTGGAGGAGCCTCAGGGGGGTGGCCTGGCTAGGTGGTGGAGCAACCTCAGGGCAGTGGAAGGATTTTTCGAATAGGTGGTTTATTTTCGAAAGAGAAAGAAAGGGAAAACAGAGAGAGGAAGGATTGAAGGCGCGCAACCGGTATTCGAAACCCCTGGTGGCCGCCGGTGAAGGTGACGGCTGTGGTGGAGGGAGAGAGAGGAAGGATTGAAGGTCGAAACCCAACTCCAATGAAACAGTAAGGATTGAAGAAGGAATGAAAGAGAAAAAGAAAGAGAGGAAGGAGAAGAGGTATGTAGTTTGCGTTTTTTTTAAATGGGTCCGGTTCAATTGGCACCGGTTCAAACCGGTGCCTTTTTACTTTTAGGCACCAGTTCAGGCCAAACTGGTGCCTTTTCCCTTTTTTTAAAAAACCCGCCCAATTTTTGGCCTATTTTTGGCACCGGTTTGGGCTGAACCGGTGCCATATGGGGGGTGCCAAATGCAATTTTTCTACTAGTGTCAATTTTCAGGTTGAGATGTCATTGATGTAGTCACATAGACTAAAAGTTTTATAATAATTACAATATTCAAAATATAAAATTTTTAGGGATATAAATGCGTTCCATATAAGTTCTTCGGGAACATTTCTTACATTATTCATAAATAATATTAGATCAACATCATATATAATTTCATCATAATTATAAGCACATTGGAATATAAATATGTCTTTCTAATTTTTCATCAAAGTTGTAAATGTGCCTTACTATATATATAATGAACATTTACATATACCACAAATATTATATGGAAACTAATGCATGTAAATTGAGATATTGTAAACATGATAACATATTAAACAAAATATACAATAAGTAATTATGCATCAAACAACTTCTTACATATGCAATGAATAATCCATTAACTTATGACTCATACATATATATGAACATACACAGGACTCAAAAATAATGCAAGACATTGTATAGTATGGATTTAAAAATCCATATTTTATTGGACTTTTAGTCCATAATAAACTTTTAATTATGATCATTTTGTCGACATATACAAATGGACATATGTATTTCTGATCCCTTATTCGCTAGTCCATGCTATCATGCATATGCATATTATTCAACGGTTCCATTGTGTACTGGTATCATAAAATTCCTTTAATTTACAATCCACAAGTTATTTTACTACGATATCTACATATATACATTTATCATTAGTACCGTCATAACTTTTCTCACATCATAGGCCATCTATTGTAATAATTCAGATAACTATACCTCTTTGGAGTATTTCATACAGTATGATAATTCTATATTATTACACTATTAAAAGTATTAATTGCACTATCTTTCCATACATATATCATATCTATTAGACATATCTTTATTTTGGAATCGATCATACAACCTACACTTCAGGTGTAGGTGTAGTGATTCAAGTATAATTGGCAAGATTAATCTCAATGTAACACATAATTAATATGACCAAAATGTATCTTCAACACTATGAAACATGAGTTATGACTGAATACAAATCAAATCATAAATGTGCAATATATCTTGATAATATATAGAAAAAAGTTGGCATATAACTTTTCAAATGACAAGGGTCGGAACTAGGTCGTTGAAACTAACCCCTACCGTAGGCCAAACGAAATTTGTAATCTCTCAACACACCCTTACACAAGTATAATGGTAAGTTGAGGGTCGAACCACTAAGGAACGGTGGGCGATTATCTATTGCCTAAGTCAAGCTACTCCGAAATGGTAGGGTGAAGGTATGTAAACTAGGACAAGGATGACTAAACAACGAATTGAAATCAAGTATGTAAAACGCTAGGGCTAGGATCCACATGTAATCATAACGGATTCAACTAATTGGGAGGTCAAAGTGACTAAGTCAAGCAATGTGAGGGAAGACCAATCATGCAACCAAAAGAGCGTATCAAGCTATTTTCCTAGAGGTCTAACTAGTGTCAACTACGATAAACTCTAGCTAGGAACGTCACAAGACACCCCAATCGTTAAATGCAAGCCACAACTCAATGGTCCGTATCAATGTGAACTTACAATGCAATCTAATGCAACAATCAAAGTTAGCTACTCTTTAATTAATCACACACATGCACATTATCATCAACCAATTTAATCACATCATCAACTCCATCAATTTTCCCCAATTAGAATTAATCCATTACTCATACATGCTTCACCATTACCAAGCAAGCAATCTAATCACTAGCCATTGAAATTAAGATCAAAACAACACTAAGAAACAAATTCATCATGATCAAATCAAACAAGCTAAAATCAAACACAAATCAATCAAACTTCAATCAAACTAGAACAATCAACAAAAATAAATGAAATCAAAGTAAAGATCAAACTATAGATTGAATTAAAGAAAAGGAATCCTTACAAACTTGATCAAAAATCAAAGGAAATGAAGAAATCTTCAATCATCAACAATCCACCATGAATTTCTCTCTCTAAAAACCTAGAGTTTCTCTCTCTAAAATATCTCTAATCTATGATCTAATTGTCTTCTCATTCTCTTCTCATCTTCACTCCAAAACTAGAAGGAAAGACTATATTAAGGAAAGATACAAAAGAAAAGTTAGTTATATCGTCCCAAAAGAAACCCCAGAAGGTGCGGTCGCATCAAGGGAGAGGCACGGCCGCGGGAAAATGGGTACGGAACAGGGACCTAGGCAGGAGCGCCCGTGCCACCATCTGGCGAGTCCGCGCCAACCAGGTGCGCGGCCGCACCACCCTCGTGCGCGCCTGCACCTGGCAGCAGGGGAGCAATACTCTTCTTCGTCCTAGATTATCCTCGTGCGCTCGTCTTGGTGATGATGATGAACACTAAGGTAGGCAGTCTTGAAATGGCCATTTTCGTGGGTTCATGCCAAAGATGATGCCCCCACCGCATGCATGCACCGATCTCATGAACTTGCTCCTTGCATTCCTTCACACTTGAGCTCCAAATGACAAGAAAGAGGCATCCAAAATGATGAGAAATATGAGAGGAAGGCTCGGGAATCCTCGTAACACGATCATAACCTGAAAATACACGAAAACAGGCAAATAAAAGGGAAAAAGACCAAATAAACAAAGAAATGCACAAAGAAAGAAAACTATCTAAGGAAATCACAAACTAAAGAAATAAATAACAAAACTAAAGAAAACTACAGAAAAGTGCTATAAAATAGCATGAAATTCATCCTAAAAGAAGCCAAATGAGTGCCATAAATGACACTCATCATCAAACTACCATTATAGGGATCATTAATTTTTTTTTTCAATTTTTCCAACTTTTGCTAATTATTCTCCCCGTTAGTTGGTAAAATATCTCATTTATAGCAGCGTCTAATTATATACCAACTTAGTATACAAATTTGCATTAAAATTCATTTCATTAGGTCGATCACAATCAAAATTTATCTCTCAGAAGATATGTACTAAACAAGTTTTATATCTTGTGGAGAATAATTTCTATGTAGAATCATTATTTTGTTAACTTTACATTGAACATGTATTAATTATTACACTTTCCATAATATGCTTTTTTTTTTTTTTGGAAATCAATGTCAATGGGGAGACATGTGTTGTGCAGTTGTATGCTTTTCCTTCTTTTTTTTTCAATTTCTTATGTGTTGACATATAAAAGCCCCAATTAGAAGAATTTTTATAGAAGCATAAATTACTCGCTTGTAGTTCTACAAGGTAGTGATCTTCAAGATCTTTAAAAACTTCAGTAGTATATTTGGTAAGCTTTCGGTGACCTAATAGTTGAAAATAATATATATGTTATTCTGGTATATAAAAAAATCAAAACATATTAACTCTTTAAATTTTTATTAATACAATTTATTATGAATCCAAATATAGATGATCAATCTCAATGTTTTGTCTTGTAATTCAATTCATTTCATTTATCTAACCTTAAGAGAGGGTCAGCACAGTATCAAATGAAACTTCAGGTTTCTATAACGGATAATTATTAAACTCGGATGGCCTAATTTAAATATCACATCCAATCACTTCTCTAAATTTAAACTCTGGACATTTTTCCAACACTAGTGACCACTTTATTAAAATTACTTTATGCATGGCCATGAATTTGATGTGATATTTGAACACCAACATGTGTTTCTTTATACAATTGGCAAGACAATTAACTAATATTTTTATCCAATAATTTACTGATACTCTGCTGGAGTTTTGACTATAATCTTGATACATGTTAAGCTTGTTGGACATTTTATTTTCTACTACTCTTCTAGAGCGCTATACATGATCTCTTCAGGAGATCTGACATAATTTTTTTTTTCACTTTCTCGAATAAATCTATTATTGCCATCACTTAAAGTTTTACCTTTTTCTTGTCTAAAACAAAAAACATAATAATTGTTGCATGAAAAGATAACAATAACAAAACTATTGTTTGAAAATGTAACATTAATATCTATGTTGTCATGTATGGCAATATTTATATTAAAAACACAACATAATTAAAGATGTTGCTTTTATATATATATATATATATATATATATATATATATATATATATATATATATATATATATATATATATATATGTATATATATATATATATATATATATATATATATATATATATATATATACAGAGAGAGAGAGAGAGAGAGAGCAAGTTTGGTGGAGTTGGTGGGGAACTCACCTCGTGACTTTGAGGTCACAAGTTTGAGCTCTACCAACTACTAAATGCTTGGAAGTGGAAACATTTAGAAACATTTTTGCACTGTCGCCTTAGATGACAACATTTTTCATTTGTTGTCTTTATAAAAGTGTTGCCTTATATATCATTTTACCTGGGCTTTTAAAATTGTTTCCTTTGAATAAAAATATGTTTCCTTATGAATAGACAACGGGGGCATATACTACGCCTCATATGTGTTTCCTTAGTTACAAGGAAACACTTTTTTTTTTTTTTTTTATATTAGGCACTGGTTTTACGCTGTTACCTTTGCTTTATTTTTTTTGTAGCATGTGGTGAAAGTAATTTGTACTTAATTTTTGGAAAAGAAATTAGTGTTCTTAAGTATATTTTTAATTTGGAGGTTTATTTATTGGGTGAGATAATCATGAAATTGAAAGTGTTGGTTGGTTTTTAATGTATGTTACGTTGTAATCAATCATTAAATTTGTGAATTCTCAGGGTATTATGGATGTGGTTAGGTCTTCACCCTCAAAATACAAGAAATGCGATTGTGGCATTCCCATGGCTAGGCTAACCTGATGGACTAGAGAGAATCCAAGCAGGAATTTTTTGACATGAAAGTTCTATGATTCCAAAACAGAAACAATGGGCTGCAAGAGCTTTGAGTGGGTGGCTGAAGATAATGGGACTGATTGGCAAGGGAATGTGATCAACCAATTGATCCTTGAAAAAAAAAAAACTGATGATGGGTGAGATAAGCTCACTGCAAAGAGAAGTTGAGGATCATAGTGGCCAAAGAAGGTGCTTGCTCACTGAGAATGAGAACCTCAAACTAAAGTGTAAAGCACTTAGTGGTGACAGGAAGAGATACTCTAAAGAAGTGCTGCAGAATAATGGTGGGTTTGGGTGTGTTGTTGTGGGTGTTGTCATCTATTGTGTTTTGATGATGCTAGGGTTGTTACTTGTCTTAAGAAAGCTTAGGTTAGTGTAGGGTGTATGTTAGTAGGTGTTTAGTGTTATGTTCTTAGGTTTCAAGTGTTATGTTAGTACGTAGGTTAGTTTACTCCAATGAAGTGGACAGTTTTAAACTGTAACCTTTCAAGTATGAATGAAAAAGACTACTTTTATGAGATAATAAACATGATTTTTCACCATTGCAAAGTTAAGTACTGTATTAGTTACAAAAGGTTGCTGATTTAAAGCATCAAGTTCTTACAGACATTTAAATAAAAACATTGTTAAGAATTCACTAAAACAAAAGTCTACAGTTTACACAAGTCACCAAAACAGAAATTTCAAACAACTTTGTTCTTTCCCTTAGCCTTTGACCTTGTTACAGTTGTTGTTGCTGAGGCTTGAGTATTTTGGCTGCAAGTAACAGGCTGAGAGCTTTGACCTAGTTGTTTTTGTCGTTCTTGTGGAATGGTCTTGTAAGTAATACTGTTAGGTCGAGCAGTAGCTCCACTCTATAAAAAAGTTAAAGCAAATATACATTCCATCAATTACAAGACAAGAAGTTCACAAATTTTAAACAAAAAGCAACAAAACAGGTTGCGTACATTAAAAGCAGCCCTCTAAGCCTTCTTTCTCCTATGTTCCTGTAGCCATGGTTTGTTAAGGACAGGCTTGGTTGAAACCTTTGGCTCAAAGGTTGTTGTGGCTTCAGACTTAGGTGCAGATCCACAAGTCTTGGCATAATGACCAAGCTGACCACAATTTATGCACCTTTTTTGGAACATTAGACCCTTTGGTTGTGCCTCTTTGCTGCTTGCTGCTCCTTTTTCCTTTTCTAGATTTCTCTTCTTTGATTTAGGTGTCCCTGACATTACCCTAACTGCAAGTGGTAGTGATTGTCTCAAGTATATCTTTTCCCAATTCTAGGGGCATGGCATAGGATTGATTGCATCTTGATATGCAAGAAGATAGGTTGCCCGACTATGGTAAGCATCCACACTGTCATCTATATCCACCCTTTTGTCAAGTATACAAGCATAGGCATGTTCACATGGTATGCTAGTCAGATGCCAATAATAACAAGCGCATGACCTCATCTATAAGTCAACCACCACTTTATCACTATTCAATTCAACTTCATAGCTATCCCCTCTAGACAACTGGACAATGCAATATCTAGCAGCCTTTTCTATCCTCCTAAAAATCTTTCTCACATAATGTATGTTTTCCCTTTCATTTTTTGAACTGCCTCTCACTTCTCACAATTCCTCTTCATCATGTAATTTCTCATCCACTCCATATGAGTGAGAATGGGCTTATCTCTTGCATCTTTTATAACAACATTGAAGGTTTCACAAAGATTGTTCAGCAGCATGTTGGACTTACATCAATCAGAAAAAGCATGTCTTCACCAGTGTGCTTGTGAGATATTTGCTGAGTACTCATATGCATCCTCTAACAAGAATTTAGTGGACTCCATTGCAACCTCAAAGTCAAACTATATCACATAAATAAAGAATATGATTAAAAAAATACTAACACAACATAAAGCATGCCAGAACACAATAACATGACAAAACACAGTGCACAAAGGATAACTAAACACAATTAATGACAACAGAAACTTACCAAAGTGGTTTCCCTTGTTGCATTCCAAAATAAGTCCTTGACAGTAGATCTAGTAAATTGGAGCTGAAAAATTAGTCTAAATATGCCTGACACAATATATCTTCTCAGCATTTGGGACTAACTCCTCAAAGGCATAAAGCAATCCCTACAAGTATAAGTGAAACAGACAAGTCAGTGGATGTAAAATCAAATGTAGCATGCTAATCAAGAAGGAAAAAAAGCATTCAGACAGAGAATGTAAACCTTTTCTCTATCACTCATGAATATCAGACCCAAGCCTTCACTACAATCTGCAGACAGTGTATGAACCAACCCCACGTGTCTTTGTTCTTCACCTCCACTGTTGCCATGCGAAAGGGAAAATTTTATTATTCCCATCCTCGCCAACTATAACAAGAATTTGACTAGGATAGCCCACTTTTAAATGACAGCCATCTAGGCCTATGAGAGGCCCACAACCTCTATTAAAACCATTCTTTAATGCTGCAAAACACATGTACATCCTCATGATTAGAGGGGGTTCTGGTCTATTTGCTCCTTTAAACACCACGTACACCCAACTACCTGTATTATACTTGAGAATAACCTTGCCATAATCCCAAAACCTTGCATATTGGTCTGCTACAGAGCCATAAATCATGAACTTTGCTCTGGCTCTTGCTAGCCAAGCCAAAGAATACCCAATGTGTATTCCTAAGTGTAGGGAATATTTCAAGTCATCCCAGACTTGAGCCCCACTATGATCATACACTTAAGCATGGTGGCGTCCAAAGAGAAGGAAGCTAGAGCAAAAGAGTCTCCAATAAGTTTTAGGAACTTGTAAACCGTTCACAGGGTGTAGGTTACACCTCTTAACGATCTAGGATATCGTTAACTCCAATAGGTCTGGAACAATGACTGGAAGTTCAGGGATGAAGGTACAAATCCAACCTTAAAGAGATTGAACCTGCTCTAATAATAGGCCTCTACTTTATTCTACTCGTATTCATGTGCGTTTTCTAACTAACATGCAATCAATAGATTTACCCTAAACCTGATTAATCTATGTTGGTTGAATATTGATAAGTTTATTTTATATAGTATTTTACCCCCGTCCTTTGGTCATAATTGGTAGTGTTTTTGGCTCTTTTGAGCAACTTTTATTACTAATTGGTGTTTTATAGTGTTTTCGTAATTTTGGTTGAGTTTTGTAAGAAATTGCACTTTTGAAGCATTTTCCCGGGTTTTCATGGATCAACTACGGAAATTAGAGGAGCACGACCATCTTTGAAGCTTAAGGCCGGTTAGAGTCATCAAGCCGATGATTAAGGGCTCGGTAATCGGGTTATTGAGGTATTTGTACCGAATGATCAAGACCCTAAGTGGATATCCAGATTGGGCCGAAGAAATAATCCCAATCGAAGTTCCAAGCCTCAAGGTGAAGTAAGGGCCCGATCGGGCAAGTTTAGCTCGATCAGGCGTGGTGCGAGAGTGTGCTGGTGCGTGGCCAAAGGTGAGCCCGATCGGGTGAGCTGCTAGCTCGATCGAGCGCGGCTGTTTAGAAGAGTACGCGGATATAAAGGCGCGTGTTTTTTAGGGGATCTGATTAGTTTTCAATTAGGATTTGTTTTAGGGAGGTTTAAGTACGATTTTTGTACGTAATTTTAATTACCTTATCTTTTAAATTTTCTCTCTCTACTTAGCTTTTAGATTAGTTTCTCTCTCATATACTTTGTTCTTAACTTTATTCTTAATTCAAGATTTCTTTGGTAACAATTTCTCTTCTCTTAATCTTAGTTATTTATACTATTTTATTGCTTTGATTATAATTACCTTATCTTTTAAATTGATCATGTCTTGATTTATTGCTTTGATTAGTTTAGTTTTTGGTATGTGTGAGTAGTTCTATTTCTAGGGTTTGTGGGGATCCATAAATAATATGAAGGGGTAATTGATTGTTGTTGATTGTCAATGCTAGATTAATTTCCTATTGATTGATTTAATGCTCTGTGACTAGATTTGTGCAGATCTTTATGCATGAGTTTGACAATATTGATTCGAGATTCGACAGATGAGAATTAACGTTTAGGCCTAGTTTCAATGGGCAAGTTAATTTATAAATGGGTAAGTCGAGATTCGAGAGATGACATTTAATAGCGGTGAATTAATTGTGTGATTGTAATACGTAGCGAAAGCCCTTTATGATCTGATTAATGTATGCATTGATGATTGATTATTATGTTTTGCCCTGGAATATTATTTATAGGTGAACCTATGCCCTAGGCCTTTTATTCATTGTTCTCCTTATTCTTAATCTTTGTAGTTTAGTTTCCTTCGATTATTATATTTTTGTTACTTTATAATCCAGAATATTTTTATTAATTAGGAATAGAAAGACTCGTTTCTCTGTGGATTCAACCCTACTTCCCTACTTACATTAGTTAGAGGATTTAGGAATTACTTTTGATTAGGTGATACGACTTTAGCCTGTCAAAATTTAGCGCCGTTGCCGGGGAAATGGTTTTATTTTTGTTTCTGATTTTTTTTTTTTTTTTTGGAAAAAAAGAGAAATTTATTGCCAAAAGGAAAGTTACAACTTACAAGAGCTAAGTTATAACAAACACCAAACCCAGAAGACCTGAAAAAGAAACAGGCCAACCAACCACCAAACAGTTCAAGCTCAATCTCCTACCACCTTCTAGGAAGGGTTCAGGAGAAAGAGACAAGAACAACCGGAGTTCAAGTTTCCAGCCACCTTCTAGGAAGGGTTCTGGAAACTAAGCCCGGGAACACAGAATATTCACAAAGCAAGACAATCCTACAACCAACAACCCCACTCATGCAGACTGTAAAAAAGAAAACCTCCACCTAGACTCAGCTGCAAAAACAGCAGGGCTAGACAAAAGAGGGTATAACAGCATTGAAAGAAAAACAGTCATACTAGGCACCACAACAAGGTGCTGACCTAAACCACCTAAACCAACAAGCCATCCCAGCAATTGCACCAAAGATAGAACATCAGCCAAAAAAGCAACAGAACCAACAATAGAACAGCAGCAGACTTCAGCAACTGCAAACAGCAGAACAGCAACCAGCAACAGCAACTGAAACCAGAAACAGCAGTAAAATACAGCAACAACAACAAAGACAGCAACAGGTTCAGCAACACCAGAACCAGCACAGCAGTTGCTGACCTAAACAATAGCAGCAGCAGCAACAGCACAACATAGCAGTCAGCAACAACAACAGCAACACAGAACTCAGCAACAGCAGCTGCTGAACAGAACAGCAACAGAACTCAGCAACAACAGCTGATTTGAGCAACAATAGCACAGTATTCAGCAACAGCAGCTGCTGACCAGAACAACAACATAGTAGACAGCATAGCCGAGCAGTCAGCAACAACAACAAATTCAGCAACAGCAGCTGATTTCAGCAACAACGACAAAAAACAGAAACAACAGCAAAGACCAGCAGCAGTACAGAAATCAGCAAGAGAAATAAAAACAAAACAGTAACAACAGCAACCAAAAACCAGAAACCAGAAATCAATAGTTAAGAATCAGGAATCAAAAACCAACAACACCATCAGAAGACCAGAACAGAAAAGTAACTCCCTGAAAACCAATTAAGCAATCAAGTATTTGTTTACCGCTAGGATTCTACAGGCTGAATGAAAGTCAATATCCCTAACTAGAACATCAACAGGTTTGCAACAACCAGTAAACAAAACTACATTTCTCTGAAGCCAAATACCATATACTATTTCAGTGAAGGCTACATGGACCACTTTGTTTTTCAATCTGGAACTTCTGCAGATTTTCTTCAACCATTCAATCTTATCACTAAACTGCTGAACAGGCTTGGAAACATGTAAGATACCCAACACCTTGTTCCAAACCTGTCTAGAGTACTCACAATCAAAGAATAAGTGTTGAACACTTTCATTGCTATTCAAGCACAAGAAGCACCTTGGATCACAAGAAATGTGCCATTGAAGCAACCTATCCTTAGTGACAAGCCTATTCCACAAAGCTAGCCACAAGATAAAAACACTTTTAGGAGTTTCTAAGTTATGACAAATGACTCTCTTCCAAGGAACCTTAGGGACTTGAGGCCTGATAGCAACATAAAGCTTCTTGATTTTCATCTTGTTACCCTGTATGAAACCATCCCATCCCCCTTGATCATTCACAACATCTCTACAACTCAGAATCTTCTTCATGAACTAAGAGCATTTAGTAGGGGTAGGAGTGGTCCAACAATCTTTATGCTTGAAATAAAAGATATGGACCCACTTAACCCAAAGATTATCAGCCTTGTGAGCAATATCCCAAAGTAACTTGGTGATAGCTGCTTTATTCCACTAAGGAAGAGAAAGCAAGTTCCAGCCACCACAGACTCTAGGGAGACAGACATAATTCCAAGCAACCAAAGACTTTTTAGCAGGGGCAGAGGAACCAGTCTAGAGAAAGCACCTGAATCTAGCCTCGATCTCTTTCAGAATTTTCTTTGGCAAGATAAAAATTTGAGCCCAATATGTTTGAATACCAAACAACATACTCTTCACCAACTAAAGCCTTCCGGCATAGGACAAGTGTTTAGCCATCTACCCTTGGATTCTAGCAGTCACCTTCTTCACTAAAGGCCTACACTGAGCAATAGTAAGCTTCTTGGAAGAGAGAGGGACCCCAAGATACCTAAAAGGAATAGTACCTTGAGAAACACCAAGAAGCTCTCTCAGCTCTGTCTGAACATCAACAAAAACTCCTCCAAAGTAGACTTCACTTTTATCAAGGTTAGTAGAAAGCCCAGAAGCACCCGAGAATTTCAAAAAGGCTTAGAAGAGAAGCTTAACAGAAACACTATCAGCTCTAGAAAACAACAATAGATCATCAGCAAACATCATGTGAGTTAGGTTTAACTTTTCACATCTAGGATGAAAGTTAAAATCAGGAGTTAACCTAAGCTCATCAAGGCATCTGGAGAGGTATTCCATACCAATAGCAAAAAGAAAGGGAGACATAGGATCACCTTGTCTTAAACCTTTCTTAGCTTCAAAAGGAGGGGCAGGAAAACCATTAATAAGGATAGAATAAGAGACAGAAGTAAGACAAGTCCAGATCCAGCTAACAAATCTCTGAGGGAAACCAAGCTCCTGTGTAACATTATTCAAGAATTCCCACTCAACTGAATCATAGACTTTCTTCAAATCCACCTTAGCCATGCACCTAGGTGAGATAAATTTGTGATCATAGCCTTTGATCAATTCAGTTGCAAGAAGGATATTGTCACCAATGTGCTTGCCTGGAATGAAACCTGCTTAGGCATCATCAATCACCTCACCAATGATAGCAGCAAGTCTAGCAGTTATGACCTTAGAAATGAACTTATAAACCACAGTGCAACAAGCTATAGGTACAAAATCCTTAACATGGGAAGCATTAGGGATTTTAGGAACAAGAGTGATAGTTGTGCAATTCCATTGCTTAGGCAAGGTCCCTTTAGTGAAGAAATCAATAACACTAGCATAAATATCATCTTTCACAATATGCCAAGCTCTCTTAAAGAAAAAGGAGTTAAAACCATCAATACCAGGAGCTTTAGTGTTATCAATTCCCTTAAGGGCAGCATCAATTTCAGCATGAGAAACAGGCTGAATGAGATTACTCTCAGCAACAGAGCTAAGCTGTTTACCCCTCCTCATAGTAACAAGATCAACAGCAGGAAGCCAAGGAGCCCGAGTCCCTAAAAGAGACTTATAAAAGGAGATAATTTCATGAGAGATAGCATCCGGATCCTTAAGCAAAACCTTGTTAGAGTCGAAGATGGAGTCAATTCTATTCCTTGCTTGTCTATTCTTCATCGCAGAGAAGAAATAATGAGAATTTCCATCTCCAAGCTTAATCCAGTTGATCCTAGATTTTTGTTTGAAGATGCTTTCCTGAATATCATTCCAGTGTTTGAAAACCCTAATAGCATCAGATTCTTTAGCATATAAATCCAAGTCATCAGGATTCTGAGCCATTAAGTTTTGAATTCTAGCAAGCTCAACATTAGCTTGATCAATCTTATCCTCAATGTTTCCAAACTGCTTGCTATTAAGAGACTTGATACTAGACTTCACATAATTAATCTTTTGCTCAACAGAAGTACCAGAACCCCAAGCCCTAGAAACAGTATCAAGGAAATCAGGATGATCAACAATACAGTTTAGAAACCTGAAAGCTCTACCTCTCCCAGTAGGGGCAGAACAAACATCCAATAGAACTGGACTGTGATCAGATAAAGCGGGGGGGAGATACATCGTCTCAACATGCCCATGAGAGGCCAGCCAAGCTTGGTTACCAAAGACTCTATCAATCCTAGAAAGAGTTCTAGGACCAGAATGAGCCTTATTTGATTAAGAGTAGAAGGCTCCTTTGCTCTTGACCTCAATGAGATCCAAATCATCAACCAAACTCTGGAAATCTCTAGTCTCATAATCAGTAACAGTACCATGAAGCCTATCTAAAGTATGAAGAACAGAGTTAAAGTCACCAGCACAAAGCCAAAAAGAATGCTGGATAGAGATGCTCCTAATTCCTTCCCACATAGGAAGCCTATCATGAATAGAGTGAAGCCCAAAGACAATAGTGAGATGAATCTGAGTAGAAAGATCCTTAGAAGAGACACTACAATGAATGAACTGTTCATGAATTTTCAATACATTAACAGTTACTCTATCTGCATTCCAACCAAGCCAAATCCTCCATTTGGGAGAATGATCATAATTGCACATCCAAAGCCAAGAAGAGCCAAACTTTCTCTGATAAGTGAGAACATTTTTTGATTTGATCTTTGTTTCAAGAAGACCAATAACATCAACTGAATGAGAATGAAGCAACCTCTTAACAGAGGCAACTTTGCTAGGGTCATTCAGGCCCCTGACATTCCAGATAGAGTAAATCATGACACCAAAGGGGGATTAACCTCACCCACGCTTAGATTTATAGTGAAACCACCTGCACCATCCATTTCATTTGCAAATAAAGCCACAAAAGCATTAAAGGTAGAGGCAGGCTGATGAACTCTAGTTTGCTGGCTTTTTGTCTTGCTTCCAACTATTCTCCACCCCTCATCTGAATTTTGAGAAGTATGAACCTGTGGAGTAATGACAGATTGCCCATGAACAGAAGCACCAACATCAACAACAGGAGCAGGAGCTTGGCTAGGCTTAGGAACCCAGTCCTGCTTTTTCTTAGGAGCAACAGGAGCTGGCTGCTTATGAACCTGCTTAGGCTTAGCAAGAGCAAGTTTAGTAGAGCAATCATGACCAACCTTGTTGCACTTAGAATAGAAAGGTGGAGCCCACTCATACACTACCTTGAGCTCTAATAGTTCCTTTGAAGGACTCTCAACCAAAACAGAGTTAGGCATAGGCTTTGTAACATCAATTTCAATTAGGACCCTAGCAAAAGACACTCTAAGTTGTCTAGTAGTACACTCATCAGCACAAATTGGCACTCCAAGCAAACTACCAATACGGCTAAGAGTCCCATACCCCCAAAAATTAAGTGGGAGATTAGGAAACTTAACCCAGAGAGGAACAATTCTCAGAATTTCAGCATTAAAATCAAATTTAGGACACCAAGGCTTAACTATTGCTGGTTTTCCAAGGAACATATGAGGACCAGAACAGAGTATAGTATATTTATCATCACTAGAACACAGATTAATGATAAAGTACCCATCTTCATGCCAATAAACATCTGGTTTCTGCATATCACTCCATTGTTGGGCAAAAAATCGAAGAGCAGCAGCAATAGTAGGGTAAAAGCCAACCACATAGAAAACTAAAGCATTAGACCACTTTTTATTACCTGCATCAAGCTCGGATTCTTGTAATATAGCAACTTGCTTCCCATCCTGAACTTTCGGAGCAACAAAGGACAGAGAAGCTCCTTTGGCAGCCAAATTTCCCGAGAAAGGAACAGCCCGATCCTCACCATGTTTATGCGCATTCTGCTCCAGGGAAGGTGTAGGATGGTGAGGTGGAATTATGGCTCAGATCGCTGCTCAGATCCTCCAGCAACCAATGGAACAATACACCCAGAAACCCTAGGTACTGTTCCATTAGAAAGTCTCGAATCTGGCCTAGTAGTAGCTTCAGCAAACAGAGCAATGGTCTCAGCATCGCTTCTGGGAATAGCTCCACATGTTGGGTGCACTAACGCCGGCGCCGGAGCAACCAATTCATCCACCTCTTGAATCGGACTAGGAACAAACGAAGTACCTGAATTTCTCAAATTCTGCAAAATCGTGTCAAAAGCTTCATGAGTATTCTTCTATCTGTTGTACTACTTGAGGTGTAGAAGTATTCTGCTTCTTCTTCTTAGCCATTGAAATCCAAAATTGATGAAGAAAACCAATCAAAAATGAAGAACCATGGAGAAGAGACAGAAGAGAGAAAGTCAAACCTCAAATTATACACACATATTTTTGTTTCTGATTATTTTTATAGTCTAGGTTATTTCTTTTTGTCTCGGAGAACGTTAGTTCTTTGAGGCAAGTTTCATATTTGCTTTTAGTTTTTTTTCTATGCCTCGGTGTTCTAGATCAGGGTACATCCCATTCGATCCTTCCATAAACAGAAGAATTTTTACAAGCAAATTTTGGCGGATCCTGGTGATAATAATAATCACCGAGACCCTCCAACTAATTCTAGCGATTCTGAGGTATCTTCAGATCAAGAATCAGAGATGACGGGTCCAAAGAAGCTTAGTGATTACTCACAACCAAAGCTTACAGATTTTCCACACCTTATTCCCACTCCGGCTCTTGATGGGGTACAATTTGAGATTAAACCCCAATTCATAACGATGATAGAAAGGAAGAAATTTAGTGGAGCTAAGGGTGAAGATCCAAATCTTCATATTGCAGACTATTGTCAGTACTGTAATACCATCAGGCAAGCTGGGGTCACACAAGACCAAATCAGGGAGATTCTCTTTTCTTTTTCTTTCACTGGAAAATCCAAATTATGGTTTAATGGATTAAACAGAACTGCACTTGGTATAACTAACTGGGAAACTCTTGTTTTGAATTTTTATAAAAAATATTATCCTGCAGAAAGAACATCCGTACTTCGGAGTGCAATTCATAACTTTGCCCAAGAAGCCAATGAAACTTTATATGAGGCTTGGGAGAGGTTCAAGGACCTACAAAGAGAATGCCCCCACCATAATTTAGCACAATGGCAGTTAATCCAAGCCTTTTACAATGGCATTGGAAATTCATCTAGAATAATCTTAGATTCTGCATCTAGTGGGAGGTTTATGAATCTTAATGTTGATGATGCAGGTCAAGTTATCGAAGATGGCGATACATAGCTCCCAATATGAGAATCCTAGAGGCTTTGCTAATAAGGGGAAGCATAGTGTCGACTCTGTATCCTTTTTGCAAGCTCAATTAACTTATATCTGCCAGAAATTAGATAATCTTAGCACTGCTAATGTAGCTAATAAACCTGCAATTGTGGAATTTTAGGTCATTGGAAACAAGATTGCAGGAGTTCCGTGGAGCAAGTTAATGTCTTTCAAGCTTATAGGCAGAATAACCCATACTCCTACACCTACAATCCTGGGTACCGGAATCATCCGTACCTTTCCTACCGGAGTACTAATGTTCAAAATCCACCACCACAAGAACCACAAGCGCCACAACAACAGCAGAAATATTACCACCCTAATGCTGGTCAAAAGTACCAACCACAATAACCCTCCTCATCTTTCGACCTTGATTTGGTAGAAATTAGAGCGATGCTGATTAATATGCAGAAGCACATGGAGAGTAGAGATGCCAAAATTGATTCAATTCTAGCACACAATAAAATTGTAGATAATCAAATTGTGCAACTTTCCGCTACTCTACAAGCCCGTCAACAGGGAACTCTGCCAGCACAGCCAACCAGACCTACGGATCAAGCCAATGCAATTACTCTAAGGAGTGGTTCAAACTATGAATGGCCCCCTATGCCCTGAGATGATGAACATGTTTTAATAAATAATGCTACTCTTGATTCCGTTAAACCAGACAATGTAGCTAATAGCCCTGCAGGGCTAAAGCATAGTACTAATATATCTAATTCTACATTGCAGGGTACGACTCCTAAGAAGGTGGCCACTCCAGTTAAGAGAAATAATTCTCCAAAGCCAGTTATCAAACTTCCATTCCCCAATCATCACTTGAAAACAAATTTGGATAAGCAGTTTCGTAAGTTTCTGGAGATGGTAAAAGATTTGAAGGTAACAGTTCCCTTCACTTAATTAATCACACAAATTCCTGCATATGCAAAATTTATGAAGGAAATATTGACAAGAAAAAGATCTATTAGTGAGGTAGAGACAGTAGCTTTCACTGTAGAGTGTAGTGTCGTACATCAAAATAAATCTCCACCTAAATTAAAAGATCCGGTTAGTTTTTCTATCCCTTTTCATATTGGCAATCTAATGATTGATAATGCATTGTGTGATTTGGATGCTAGCGTTAGTGTTATTCCATTATCTGTGTGTTCCAAGCTAAATATGGGTAAATTAAAAGCTACTAATATTACTCTACAGATGGCCGACCGTTCTTTCAAATACCCCTTAGGTGTTTTAGAGGATGTTCCCGTTAGAGTAGGTAAATTTTTTATACCTGTTGATTTTGTTGTTCTTGATATGGCTGAGGATATGCAAAACCCAATCATTTTGGGTAGACCATTCCTTAACACGGCAGGAGCAGTTATAGATGTGAGAAGTAGCAAATTAACACTGTCAGTGGAGGACGATAAAATTATTTTTAATCTTAATAATACCCCTAAACGTCCCATGACAGAAGAGAAGTGTTTTAGTGTTAATGTGGTTCAAAGTTATTCTAACAAGCCCCAAGCTCTTGTAAAAGATCCCTTGGAGGCGGTATCTTGAGTTGCTGATGAGTCTATTTTATATATATATTTATTCTCCGTCCCATGGCCATATTTGTGCTTATTTGAGCTCTACGGAGCTATTTTTATTACTAATATAAGTTTTCTAGCGTTTTTGTAGAGTTTGTATCATTTTGTAGGAATTTGCAGATTTATGATAATTCCCGAGCTTATTGAGCCACTACAAAGATATTTGAGTCGGATCGTATTTTATGACCGTATATTTAAAGCCCAAGGAGGAAGGAATTTTGGTCAATTCAGATAAAGGCCCAAGTTACAAGTCCAGACAAAGAAGTGAAGCCCAAACGTTGCTAGCGGACTGATGCCCAATTCTGAATCGGGTAACTGTTGCGTGATATTGCTGCCGTTTGTCTGGAGTTTTTCTATTAGTGGACTTTGTTATATAAGCCCATAAGGGTGGACGTAGTACGCAGCTTTGGATGAGGGGTTAGAGGTTGATTGGGAGTCAAACTCCTTTTTCCTTTCTTATTTAAAGGAGTAGTAGTACGTAGGTTGGGGGAGATAAGTGGTAGTTTAGTTTTAGTTAGCTTTTAATTTTTAGTTTTATTAGTTTAGTTTTAGTTCTTTTTCTTTTCTTTTCTACTTTTCATATCAAGATTGATTATTTTGTGTTCTTATTACTTTAATATTATTAATCTCTTTCTCTTACTTTTTGCTTTTAATCATGTTTTCTTTAACTGCTTTAATTAGTTTAGTTTTAATTATGCACTAGTAGTTTATTTCTAGGGTTTGTGGGGATCCATAAATAATATGAAGGGGTAATTTATTGTTGTTAATTACCAATGCTAGATTAATTTCCTATTGATTGATTTAATGCTCTGTGACTAGATTAGGCCTGTTCTTTTATGCATGAGTTTGACAATATTGATTCGAGATTCGAGAGATGAGAATTGATGTTTAGGTCTAGTTTCAATAGGCAGATTAATTTATAAATGGTTAAGTCGAGATTCGAGAGATGAGATTTAATACCGGTAAATTAATTGTGTGATTGTAATACGTAGTGAAAGCCCTTTACAATCTGGTTAATTGATGCATTGATGATTGACTATTATTGATTTTTTATATTGCATGATAATTTCTTATTGAATTGTTTTAACGCTTTACAATTACGGCTTGTAAAAGTATAGCAATATAGAATTGATGAATCGAGCAAATGTTAATTTGATATTAAAGGCTATTTTCAATAGGAATTAGATCTAGTAAATTGCGAGAGCCTGTTAGATCTATGTTGATTAATAAATTGCGAGAGCCTGTTAATCATGTTATTTATGCAATGTCAATGATTGATTATTATGTTTTACCCTTGAGTATTATTTATTGGTGAACCTATGACCTAGATCCTTTTATATATTGTATTCTCCCTATTCTCAATCTTCGTAGTTTAATTTCTTATTCAAATATAAATATTGGTTACTTCATAATCTAGATTATTTTAGTTAATTAGGAATAGAAAGACTTGTTTCCCTGTGGAGATCGACCCTACTTCCTTATCTACTTTAGTTAGAGGACTTAGATATTTATTTTCGATTAGGGGATACGACTTTACCCTGTCAGTTGCATCCCTTTCAGATGAGATAGACAAATGGCCGAAGGAAGATAATGCGATAGAAAGAGCCCTCTACACTGTCGGTCTTGGTTTTGAGGACGAATAGGTGGAATCAATCAAGCAAGTTGTGGAAATTGAGCCTACGACAAGTGTTCCGCCAAATCGAGTTGCAAGTGCTAAATGCAATGACAATTTGAAGCAACCCTCGATCAAAGAGGGATCTTTAGTGCGTAGCATTGAAGAGCCCCCAATCCAAGTTAAGGAGGATCCACCAGATAAAGTGAATTGGCGTCCCACAGGGTATGTCAGGAAGCCGCGTCGTAGCCTAAACAACGCTCGAGCGGGTGAGAAACCACCCGACCAAGCGTTAGGTCAAGGGTCCTAGTTCATGTACTTGCTAAGAAGGTCGTGCGGGACCTAGATAAACCAGCGCTTTGCGAGTGGCAACCCGTATTTCTTGCTTTCTAGACTAGTTTTTCTTTTATTTTACTTTATTTTTTTTCTTTTATTTTACTTTATTATTTTTTTTAGAGAGGAGAGGAGAATGCAATTTTACCTTTTGCAAGTGTTTTTGTACAGGTATAGATTTGACAGGTACGGAGACTTAAGAAAAGAAGTTGAAAATAAAGAAGAGATCCGAGTTGGGCACGGACCCGATCGGGCGAGGCTCGCCCGATCAGGCGTGCAAGTGAAGAAAATACCAGCTTTATTTTTGCCCGATTGGGCGACGATTGCCCAATCAGGTGCGCAAGTGAGGTTGGAAATCGAGCTATTTTCGCCCGATCAGGCAAAATTTTTGAGAAATCGAATAAGAAAAAAAGATATGTCGGGCGAATCTCGCCTGATCGGGCGAGGAAAGGGCGAAAATCCCCTTCGCATCCGCGCCCGATCAGGTGCGCAATTTAACATTCAGAACAAACTATTATCGCCCGATCGGGCGCGCCACTTTTTGGCCGATCTATTGCTTTCTTTTCTTCCTCTTCTTTTCTCACTTTCTCCTTATTTCATCTTCTTCTTCATCACCTTCTCTCTCTAAAACCCTCATTTTCATACCTTCAAACTCTATTTCTTTTAAAGATCTTCTCTAATTCTTCCATCCAAACTCAAATTTTTTACATATTCTTAATCCCCTCATCTTTCCTTTCGATCTACACTAAATTTCTACCAATTTCTCTCATATTTTTCCAAAACCCTAAGAGAGAGAAAGCTTCAAATTCCACCATTTCTCACAAAAATGGCATCCAAAAGATCTAGAACCGTAAGGGGTGAAAGATCAAGGAAACAACAACCACCATTTGTTGACCCGGAGCTGCAAATTACGGGATGGAGCGAGGTGGTGATAACCTCACAAGAACAACGGCAAAGGATGCTCAACCTCATCTCGAGGCAGGTAATTCCTACACGCTTTGTTCATCATTCTACGCTTTCTAGATTAGGAATCGATAAACCGGTAGAAAAAATGTTTAGGGTATTGGAATGAGTGGTTTATTTCAATTACATATGATACTTATGACTATTTAACTTTGGAATTTATTTCTAGTTTTAATGTGATAAAATCTAATGCTTTAATTACTCATGTTCAATTCCGTTTGCGTAATAATGATGTGAGTTTGACTTTGAAAGAATTTGGTAAATTATTTGAGTTAAAATCGGATAGGCCTATTGAACCACACCAAGATAACATTGTCGTTGTCTATCAATCCCTCACGGGGGATGCTAATCTAAACCTCCAACATGCCAAGGGCACTTGGACACAACATCCCGTGCCAAAAATTTCGCAACGGTTTGTTCGCCTCACTATCTTTGGGAGGCATGAACCCGCCAATGTAAGGAAGGACGAACTAGAGTTGTTAGGGTCTTACATGATCCCTAGGAGTGACAAGCTAAACATACCTCATAGGATAGCCCAAAACTTTCAACGGGCGGCCAACGCGACCGAGAGTGGTAGGTCTAGGGCCCCTATATATTTTGGTGGTTTAGTCACCCACATAGTGGTCAAGCACCTTAACTTTGTTCCTCACGACTTTAAGAAGGTAGTAGGCCCGACTCTTATGGACTTACCCTATTTAGGTAGCCTTAATTGGATCAATTTCATAGGGGGTGAAACTTGGTGGGTAATCCTAAGGGAGTCGGGTAGAAGGGACAATGCCTTTACGTTGCCTAACCCCGTTTTGACTAATTTTGAGAAGGGTAAACCTTCTTACACCTTTGTTTTAGGTAACCAAGGTGAGGCTCAAGTGGCTCACCAAGCACCACCTTCACCACACCTTCAATTTCACCCTCAACCACCACCCCATCCCTACAATTATGACATCCCCACTTCTTCCACGAACTATAACATCGACCCAAACGCCCCTTATAACTTCTCGGCTTTTAGTAGTCAACTAGATAGGATTGAGATGGGGCAAGGGAGAGTGGAGAGTATGGTGCGAAACTTGGATATGAGAGTAGGGTCTCTAGATAGGAGGGTGGGGCATGTGGAGAGAAACCTTGGGAGGGGTTTATACCTCATGTATGATGACTACGCACGTCGGGGAGCTATACCCCCCGACTCACTTGTTCCCGATTGGTTTCAATATCCTCAAGGACGATATTCGGACCCAAGTGCCTTTGGTACCTATGTGGACTACTCTTCAGTCCACGGTTATGGGACCGATGCTCCTTTAGGTGAGCTTGGGGGGAATATAGACCCTAACTATTTTGCAGGCGGTTTGGGTTATGGAGGAGGCAATTCGAGGATGGATGAGGATGATGAGGACTAGCTATGCTGGACTAGTTCCCGAGCCAATGAGGACATTGTCTGATTCTGGCTTGGGGGAGATTTTGGATTTGATATATTTCTTTTTCTCTTTTCTTTTATTTTTGGTGTGTTTTTTTAGTTTAGATTTGTTGCTTTCTAGGTTAGTTTTATTGCTTTCTTATATACGAAAAATAAAAAAAATAAAAATTCCAAAAATACGTTCCAATGAATTATAAATCATGCTTCCATGTGCACCTTACTTGAGAAAATTTATATTGATTCTTGGTATATGATGATAAATATTGTGGATTAGTTGATCATGATTTGAAGTTTGATTGCTTAGATGCCTTAACATGAGTCAATTTTGCCCAACTATTTGTGAATATAATGCTTGACTAGTTGATTTGGTTAGGAATGTGTGATAGTTCCTGGTATGTCAATAAATTTGAGTATTGATTTGTAACTATAAGTAATATTATATGGCTCATTATTATGCACATTGAGGAGGACGAAGGTGTTCATTCTTTTAGGTAGCCTTCAGATGATTGTAGATACATATGTTCCCTTCTTGCTACCCATGTTGTTGCCTTGACTTTTTGTTGTTTATTAGCCATATTACAAGCCTATTTTTCCCCATTGGTTACTAGTCCCAAGCTTGGCTTGGGGGAGCTATTAGTGAGTGAGGCGAGGCGAGGCGAGGGAGTTTGTAGTGTGCTTATCATTTGCATAATTTGGGTGGGTTTTTAGAAGTTATTTTATTCTTGATCATGTTTATTTTTGATGAGTTTGAAAGTGATATTTTCTTGAAAAAATAAAGCAAGATGTTATGAAAAAAAGAGAAGTTCAAGAATAAAGAAGTAAAGTGAACTTCAATAGAAAAAAAATCAAAAGAAAAAAAATTGTTCAATGTTCAAATGTTCTAGTTGGAGTTTGATCAAAAGGAAGAAAAAAACTGATCTTCTATGAAAAATATTCAAGTTGGAAAATAATGTTTGTTTATTCACTTCAATTCATTATTATTATATCTTATGAGTGAAATTGTAAGAGTTGGGACTGTTTATATTGTTTGGAGTTGTGTTTGGTGGATTTTTGCTAGACTTGAGTTATGTAGGAGATGTTGATCATTATTTATTTTTATCATGGGTTTTACTAGGATTTGCTCCCTTAAGCATAGATTTTCTCTCACTTGTCCCCAAATGATTCCTACCCTTTACCCTAGCCTTACATTACAAGCTTTAAAGACCTTCCGACCTTTGTGCATAGAGTTGTATGAATCTGAATGTGTTGTTTATCAATGCAAGTTATGATTTGACATATTTCGAGTCGACTAGTAGGTTTAGCGTACATCTTTTTATACACAAGAGAGTGTGAGTTGGGAGGGCATTGTTCACATAAAGGGTTGGTTGGAGAGCGATCGAGTTCATCTTTTACTCGCCACATAAATGAGAGTTGAGTGTGTGTGCACTAGTCTTGAATTCTATATGCTCTTGTGGTTTGCTCTATTTGACAATTTTCAGGGAAGAAGGGAAATTAGATGGATTTGATTGGTTGATTTTGAAGCATATTTATTTGATTTACCCTGAATCGTTGGTGCTTGATTTTTATTTTTTGGGGTAAAGCATATTTATTTATCCATTAATGAGAACTTTGCTTAGGGACAAGCAAAGGTTTGGCTTGGGGGAGTTTGATAAGTTTATTTTATACAGTATTTTACCCCGTCCCTTGGTCATAATTGGTAGTGTTTTTGGCTCTTTTGAGCCACTTTTATAACTAATTGGTGTTTTCTAGTGTTTTCATAGTTTTGGTTGAGTTTTGTAGGAAATTGCACTTTTGATGCATTTTCCCGGGTTTTCATGGATCAACTACGGAAATTAGAGGAGCACGACCATATTTGAAGCCCAAGGCCGGTTAGAGTCATCAAGCCGGTGATTAAAGGCTCGGTAATCAAGATACCGAGGTATTTGGACCGATTGATCAAGACCCTAAGTGGATATCCGGATTGGGCCGAAGAAATAAGCCCAATCGAAGTTCCAAGCCTCGAGGTGAAGTAAGGGCCCGATCGGGCAAGTTTAGCTCGATCAGGCGTGGCGCGAGAGTGTGCTTGTGCGTGGCCAAAGGCGCGCCCGATCGGGTGAGCTACTAGCTCGATCGAGCGCGGCTGTTTAAAAGAGTACGCGGAGAAAAAGGCGCGTGTTTTTTAGGGGATCTGATTAGTTTTCAATTAGGATTTGTTTTAGGGAGGTTTAAGTACGATTTTTGTACATAATTTTAATTACCTTCTCTTTTAGATTTTCACTCTCTACTTAGCTTTTAGATTAGTTTCTCTCTCATATACTTTTTATCTTAACTCTATTCTTAATTCTGGATTTCTTTGGTAATGATTTCTCTTCTCTTAATCTTAGTTATTTATACTATTTTATTCTTTTGATCATGTCTTGCTTTATCGCTTTGTTTAGTTTAGTTTTTAGTATGTGTGAGTAGTTCTATTTCTAGGGTTTGTGGGGATCCATAAATAATATGAAGGGGTAATTGATTGTTGTTGATTGTCAATGCTAGATTAATTTCCTATTGATTGATTTAATGCTCTATGACTAGATTTGTGCAGATCTTTTATGCATGAGTTTGACAATATTGATTCGAGATTCGACAGATGAGAATTAACGTTTAGGTCTAGTTGCAATAGGCAGGTTAATTTATAAATGGTTAAGTCGAGATTCGAGAGATGAGATTTAATAGCGGTAAATTAATTTTGTGATTGTAATACGTAGCGAAAGCCCTTTATGATCTGATTAGTGTATGAATTGATGATTGATTATTATATTTTACCCTGGAATATTATTTATTGGTGAAACTATGCCCTAGGCCTTTTATTCATTGTTCTCCTTATTCTTAATCTTCGTAGTTTAGTTTCCTTCGATTATTATATTTTGGTTACTTTATAATCTAGATTATTTTTATTAATTAGGAATAGAAAGACTCGTTTCTCTATGGATTCGACCCTACTTCCCTATCTACATTAGTAAGAGGATTTAAGAATTACTTTTGATTAGGTGATACGACTTTAGCCTGTCAAATATTAATGCACAAATAATACTATTATTGGTGATCACTTGTAATATAATCATATTAACCTAAACAAGATTATTAATTATCTTATTAAGTGTGATTGCAGGTACAAATTCCCTTTATACATGCATAAAAGGCGTGATCAAGCTATAACAATAAATATATATCCAGCAACATTATAATCATCATAATTAAAATAATCACAATAACAATCACAACAATAATTATAACAATTATAAAAAAATAATCATGACAATAATTTCAACAATCATGTTAAAGCATAATATTAATAGCAAGATCGTAGGAATGATCCTAACAAGATTAATAACAAACCCTAGTATTTCACTAAACATCAAAGATTAAAGCTTTAGCCATAACATGATACTAACATGATATTAGGAAAGAAAATAGGAAGCATCATAGAAATCATAATTGATATAAGAAACTTAATTATTACCCTAAACATGATATTATGAAGCAATAAAACATCTTAACATGATACTAGGAACCAAAATAATAATCTAAACATGATTTCTATATCAAAAGATTAATAAAGCAATTAAAGTACTTGCTTGGATGCCTCGTATCTCTTTCTTATAACAAAATACACACGTCAGTAACTTCAAAGAAAATATTAAAGAAAACAATAAAGTTAAATAATTAAAATAGAGATTTGGGACCAAACCCTCAGAAATTAAAACCTTTCACGACTAGGGTGAAGGCGACTTCAAAATTGGCTAGGTGTGTCTAGTGCTAATGAGTGCGGTATGTGTTTATAAAAGGCTAGGCTATAAAGATGGAGAGAGAATTAGCTTTAGCTTAGACAAAGAGAAGAATTATAGAATTTTGGTTATCCAAAACGGAGGTCTAAGGACCCTATTTATAACTAAACCATTATTGGACCCCTTGTCATGGACCAAACTGAACTGGATTGGCTATTCTCATGAAATAGAGCAGGTTTTCGAAAACAAAAAGAAATATATTCTTATAAAACTAACCACGGCATTAGAATTTACACACTTTTACTTCATTCGTTAATGATTTGACGCGAATGGTATTCATCTCTTGGTTTGGTTTTGAGGAGACACAAATGGGTGTCTACAGAAGCCCCCACTTTAATTGAGTTTGGAGAAACTTAGGTTTCGAAAACAAAAATCAAAGTAGCGATAGGGATAGAGAATGATTCAGAACGTTCTGCGATCTTAAATCATTCTTGTAACGCTGATACCTGCAAACTATCGTTAGCTAAACAGATAAAAGAGTTAAGAAACGCGTATCTTGCACCGTCGAGCACAGTCTCTAGAGTAACCGATTTTTGTTGCATTTGCTGAAGACCGTTCCGCTTGTAGTTGCCTCCAATTTTCGTTGTGACAGTCTTTCCCAAGCTAGGATACACCATCAAAGATAACTCTACTTGTAGTCATCCTCTGCCGTTTGAGACCATCTTCCACAAGCTAGGGAACACGATCGAAGATAACTCTGCTTATAGCCATCTTCAATTTTTTTGACAATCCTCCACATCCTAGGGAACATCGTCGATCATTGCTGCTACATCTCGAGCTTTTTCCTTGAATCATAGTGACAACCTTCCCAATCATAGCAAAAGCCGTCGAAGACCGCCTTATCACGAATCTCTCTTCTCAAATCTCGGTGATAACCTCCACAATCTTAGCGAATGCCGTCGAAGAACGCCCATCTTGTGCTATCTTCTCAAATCTTGGTGACAACCTCCACAATCTTAGAGAATGCTGTCGAAGACCGCCCATCTCGTGATATTTTCTCAAATCTTGGTGACAACCTCCACAACCTTAGCGAATGTTGTCGAAGACTGCCCATCTCATGCTATCTTCTCAAATCTAAGCGAGAGACCCTTTAATCTTAAAGTCCTCCTATTGAAGACATCATCATCTTGAATATTCAAATCGATCCTTCCATCTTTGGAAAATCCTTCTCAAGAACCGTATCTAAGATTCTTAAGGCTTCAAATTGATTTGTGGAAATATCCTATCCTAGGAATTCTTTGTGAACCAATACTTCGGTGCTTGCGATGAGCCAATGTTTAGGCGCTTTAATCTAAGTGAGACGATCTTTTGTCAAGTCGATGATTTATTGCGACTGTAATCAAGTCGACTACTTAATCATGTCAAATTGCTTATAGGGGCAAACTGGCGTACCAAGGAACCCAAAAACTGCAGTACTAGGTCCGCATAATCTAATATGGGGGCATCACATTGTAACGCCGCACTAGCGCCCGCTGGAAAATGAGTCGCCGCACTTTGCTTCTGTCGCCTGGCGCTGGAGTCGGGTCTTCTTTATTTTTCCCTTATTGTTGTTGTTCGTTGCTCGGTTTTGCTCCGAACTTTAAACTTGGTCATTTCCTTTCAACCAAATCCGCTCAAAACTTTTGTAAATTGAAGATTTTCATCTATAATTTATTGATCCATGTGTTTTTTTCTCAAACTCCTCTCACCTTGGAAAAATCTCATGCGGTCATATTCGTGGTTGTTGGGATGTACCTGCATTTATATTTTGGACTATAGGACTTTGCTTATCTTTTTAGTTATCTTAGGGTTGACCTATGGCTCAATTAAGACTTAATGTGTCTTTAACACTATGACTTGTCATGACTCGAATCAAAGTGCTTGACACATGTGATAGACTCAATTCAAGATGTTATGACACGACATGACTCAATGTGTGTGCATTATAGTGTGATCGTGCGACTTTCAACATGCAAAAAAGCAAAAAAAAATCCGTCATTTTTTGTGGAGGGTACCGACTTTCCCCCGAAAAAGAAAGACACAAAAAGGAAGAATTTTTTGATGGTGCATGTTGAATGAGTTTAGACAAATGTTGTTTGAAAATATCTCTCAAGGTGCAAGGATTTATTCATCTTAGGATATCTCAATTATTGACTCAATGATGAAAGTATTTGGGTAACTTAGCCACTCAGGCTAAGCAATTCATACTTCGTGATGAAATGATGAGTGATGAGTGATTTTGTTATTTCAAAGTATGCTTCAACGTTGTGTTAAGATTTCATGACAAAGGGTTCCTAAGGGAAGGACTATTTGGTCATGTATCTGTGCATTGTATGAAAGTGACACTAAGGTTAGGCCACAAGGGCTAAGTGTGTGGAAAAATATATTGAAAATAGTCAAATGATGGTGACTCTTAGGCTAGGTAGGCTAATAATGTAAGGATCAAGCCCCCAAGTCTAGCTCTAAATGAATAGGGATGAGCATTGGAGATCCTTCGATATGATCATGGTGTTAGTGTGTGAATGTGAATATGAATGCATGTTTATTACGGCCGCACCCCTTTGTGAGGTTGCCTACGTACCCGTTAGGAATTAGGCCGAACGTAGCTCTAGCCGAACCTCGCACAAGTGTGTGTATACCTCAAAGAGATCTTGTAGACACCCAAATGTGTCTCCCCAAAACCAAACCCAGTGATGAATACTTTTCATGTCATTTGATTATCGAGCAAAGCGAAAGTGTGAAAAGTCTAGGGATGAGGATGTTTTTATTAAAATATCTCTTCTTTTGTTTTTGAAAATATTTCTTTTCTTACCTTATTTATGAAAAACGTGCATTCCAGTTTAGTTTGGTCCATGATATGGGTCCAATAATAGTGTAGTAGGATAGGTCTTGAAAAGAACTTTCCAACGATATATTATAAGCCCAATCAATTCCGATGCATGATGAGGAAGTTATGGCCAAAATACTAAACTGGGCCCGATTTGGTTTTTATATGTGACCCAATGATCTAGAGGAGGGCCTATTATTAATTATCATTACTAAAGCTATTAGGATTGATTATAGTCTTATAGAATACTCTATAATGTTCTTTTAAATCATAATGGAGTTAGGATTGATAATTATGTTTCAAAGAGTTTTAAACTGAATAAAACTACTCCTTTTAAGAATCCTTGTTTTGTATGAAGTGGAAGATATTCAGATATTATTTTTGTGCCTCATAATCTTTATCTAAATTTTATATGGTTGGATAGATCTTGAAATTATCTTTCCAATGATATATTTTAATATTAAATCCGAGCTATAAAAAAAAAGATATGAATGAGATACAAAACTCTATCCAAAACTGACATAGTCCTACTATTTCGGCCACATATTTTTATCTACAAAAGATTTTTATCTTATTCTAATTGTGTTGAAAAGTAGACTTTAAGAAATTTCCAACGACATATTATATGTCTTATTTGGACTTCCGGATCAAAAGATATGAAAAAAACAAGAAACACGTGAAACTAATTATTAGCGCTTGACGACAAGCATTAGCGCCTGCCGCTAAGGCTTGGCGCCTGGCGCTAACCTTCAGCGCGTGGAGCTAATGTCCAGCGTCTGGCGCAAATGGAGTTTTATTCTCGTTGAAACTCTGATTTGTTTTTTTATCCATCCGACTGATTTTCTCTATAAATACCCTCTTAAAATTCTGTTTTCAATCATCAATTTTCATCAATTTCCAAAAATTCTTCTCATCAACTCTCATCAAGAATTTTTTTATTTAGTCTCTCTTTCTAAGCCTAGCTTTTTACAAACAAAATTCCCCATACATTAGCACTAGACACACCTAGCCAAGTTCGAAGTTGCCTTCGCCCTAGACGTGAAAGGTTTGATATTTCTGAGGGTTTGGTCCCTAATCTCTATTTCAATTATTTAATTTAATTCTTTGATTTTTTATTTTCCTTGAAGTTAATGACGCGTTTATTTTGTTATTAGAAAGAGGTACGAGGCATCCAAGTAAGTGCTTCAATTGTTTACATTGTTATTTTGATTCCTAGTATCATGTCTAGGGTGTTATTATGATTCCTAGTGTCATGTTAGGGCGTTTTGTTTCCTATTATCATGTTAAGGGTAAAGAATAAGCTCCTTAGATCAATTTTGATTGTTATGATGCTTCCTATTTTCTTTCCTAATATTCATGTTAGTATCATATTAGGGTTAAAGCTTTGATTTTTACATATTTAGTGACATGCTAGGGTTTGTTATTAATCTTGTTAATATCATGCCTAAGATCTTGCTATTATGCTTTAATATGATTATTATTATGATTTGTGTTATTATTGTTATGATTATTATTATGTTGCTTGATATATATTTATTGCTTGATCTCACCTTTTATGCATGTTTAAAGGGAATTTTGTACTTGTAATCACGCTTAATAAGATAATTAATAATCTTGTTTAGGTTTAATATGATTATAATTCAAGTGATCGCCAATAATAGTTTTATTTGTGCAATAATATTCAACCAACATAGATAAAAAGGTTTAGGGTTAAACCTATTGAATGCATGTTAGTCAGAAAGCGCACATGAATACGATCAGAATAAAGTAGAGGCCTATTAATAGGGCAAGTTCAATCTCTTTTAGGTTGGATTTGTACCCTCATCCCCGAACTACCAGTCATGGTTCCAGACCTATTGGAGTTGACGATCTCCTTGATCGTTAAGGGGTGTAACCTTCACCTCGTGAACGGTTTACAAGTTCCTAAAACATGTTGGTGACTCTTTTGCTCTATCTTTTTTCCCTTTGGACGCCACCGTACTTAAGTATATGATCACAGTGGGGTTCAAGCTAGGGGTAATGCATAAAATATTCCCTATAGGTCTTTTGAAGGGCTGTAACGTGGTTAGGCTAAAGGTTTGAAGAAGAAGGTGATAAAGGCTCAAGACCCTCGATAAGCCCCCCAAGGTGTGCAACCTTGCTTTTGAATCTGTATATTTTTATGCTTGAGGTTTCTCACTTTTGAACTCTTTGTTGTTTATATTTTTTCTCTCTCTTTTATTTTTGCATTTAATTTATTTTTATGAGTTTGGGCAATCCCAAACATGCGGTCTATCACTCACTTGGCATTCATGTTTCTTAGTACGGTACCGAGCACTCGATAAGAAACGCAATCCGAGACGTGTTCTTATCAAAGATATTTTATTATCAGAGGCATTGGAACACTTGCCCTTTTGTACACTTTTATTATTTTTTTATTTTAATTTTTTGAAATCACTCAAATATACAATCCCAAGGTTAGGTAGATGTGGGTTGAAGAAAGAAAGGTCTATCATTAGATGAGGCTCAAAGTGGTTTATAAAGAAAGGATTGTATATTTGAAAGGGTAAAGATGATATGATAGGATATAAGGGGTGCCTCAAATCATTGGTATACCTTGTGCTTAGTTTGACATGGTTTTTTTTTTTTTTTTTTTTTTTTTTTTTTTTTTTTTTTTATACGGTGCAATAATCATATGCAACAAATAAAAAACTCATTTTATTAAAGGAAAAGAAAGAAGGATCCTACAAAATGAATCTAACGGAAAATAAAAGATTTCTATGCTAGACTTATTGGGCAAGGGATAAATAAAAGAAATAGAAAAAAAAAGAGGTCACGAAATCTTGTCGTTGAAGCTCGCTCGTGTCTTGTGTTTTATCATCACTCGGTCTTCTTTCCAATTGGAGGTATAGGAAGCTTGTTATTGTCAATCAATTATTGGATGACCTCCTATAACTTCCAACAGTTCTCAGTAGTATGACCCCTACCTTAATGGTACTTGCAATGTGCATGCATCTGGAGTCGAACTAGGCAATCTCTTTTTAGGTGCGGGATCTTGAATAGGTCCAGTGGGAGTAATGAGTCCCTTAGTATGGAGTCGATCGAAGGCAGCATCATAACTCATCCCAATGGGGGTGAAGTCTTTCCTTAGTTGCTTCTTAGATCCTTGGTTATCCATGGCTAAGACTTCATTGAGATTAAAGGTACTATCATTGTTACTAAAGTGGGTGTTATTGAAAGAAGAAGGATTGACGTTCTTCTTTCCTTTCCAGCCACTGTGGTAACTATTGTTAGTAGCTTCTTTCTTTGCAAGGTCATCTTCAATCTTGATGCCTATGCATTGACGGCCTTGAAAGTATTCAAGTTGTGTTGATATTTTAAGTGCTTTGAATACTTTTCTTGTAAATTTTTAATGAACATCCTCATGGATTCTTTTTCATTAGGGACTTCTATCATATTGGCAGAAGTTTCCTTCCACTTGTTAAAGAGAGAAGTAAAGCCTTCATTCTCTTTTTGTCTTAAGATCTCAATTTATCTATAGTCGGTTTCCACTTGAATATTACACTTATATCTATCAATGAAAGAGTTTACAATGGCATCCCAAGTAGAGGTTTTCTCTTTATCAAGGGAAAAGAACCATTGTTGATAAACGGTTTCAAGAGATAAAGAAAACAAGGAATAAAAGACTTTCCTATCAATCCCCTTAATGTTCATTACGGTCTCGAAAGCTCTTAAGTGGAAATAAGGATTGTCTATTTCCTTGAACCTAGGGATGTCGTTGGCATTGAACTTCTGCGGAAGAAGCTCCTTGTCCACCGAGACCCCTTGCGAGCTAATGCCCTGGAATCTATAGTCATTGGATATTTTGCTCAAGCTTTCTTGCATGAGCTCCATTTGTTGTTGTTTCACAGGGTCATTGATTTAAATGGTTAAAGCCTTCAACACCTCAATCATATTAGCCATTTGCTTTTTAAGTTCATTAACTTCTTCTTGACTTACTATTATCTTCTTAGCTTTTCTCTTTTGACGAATCGGTTTATCAAAAAGTTGTGGTTGAATAAAAATGTTGTCATTGATTAATCACCCTTCTCTCCTTGACTAGGTACTGTGGAAAAGGAAATTAGGGATAAGTTTTTTTTTTATTTTTATTTATTTTGCTCAGATCTCTATTTAACATGGAAGAGAATGTGGAAGAGAATGGGAATAGATTGGACCCCCCACTCGAATGACTTAAGACGACTCATGCATGAACCTAGACATGGTCATGGTGTACATACATATTAGTGTGTGCTTTATTAGTGAGTGCTCGTGACATGCTTTGACTCTTGTGTATGACCATTGAACTAAGTGCTTAGACTCATTAAAGGACTAAATATGGCTACTGCCATTAATCAAACTTATCAAACTGATTAATAAATTGTTTAATTAGACTTGTCGTGATGACTCGAATAATAAACTGGACTGTCGCCGCACACTGAAGTGCAGCGCCAGACGACAGGGTTGTCGCCCTGCGTTGCACAGCAGCAATAGCCCAAACTTTTGCGCCATTGCTGGAACATCGATCTAGGACTGTTTTCAGTACTTTTACTCTAAAGGCACAGGCCTAAAGTCGTACTAAGTCGGTTTGATTAATTTATTAGCGTTTAATTAGTCAAGTTAATTAATTAATTAATTAATCAAAGTCCTCTAGTCATTAATTAGTTTATTTAGACTTAATCACAAGTCAAGCAAACGGTTAGTGTAAACACACATAGGTTATGCACAAGTAGTCAAGTAGTCACAATATGATGCAATGAGTTTGCAACCTAACCATGCCTCTAGTTTTCTAAAGTTCAAGGATATAGGTTAGTCAAAGAGGGTCCATGGTTATGAGTCCGGATGCATAGCGCGAAAGCCTTACCTTTGGAAGGCTTGGCGCGTGTGGATGTGATGAGTGTCATTTATGGCACTCAATTGTCATATTTTAGGATGAATTTCATGCTATTTTATAGCTCTTTTCTTTAGTTTTCCTTAGTTTTGTTCTTTATTTCTTTAGTTTGTGCTTTCCCTAGTTAGTTTTCTTTCTTTGTGCATTTCTTTGTTTATTTGGTCTTTTTCCCTTTTATTTGCTTGTTTTCAAGTTATTTCAAGTTATGATCGTGATCCAAGGATTCCCGAGCCTTTCTCTCACATTTCTCATAATTTTGGGTGCCTCTTGCTTGTCATTTGGAGCTCAAGTTTGAAGGAATGCAAGGACCCAGTTCATGAGATCGGTGCACGCATGCGGTGGGGGCATCATCTTTGGAATGAACCAACCAAAATGGCCATTTCAAGACTGCCTACCTTAGTGTTCATCATCACCACCAAGACGAGCGCACGAGGATGAGCTAAGACGAAGAAGAGGATTGCTCCCCTGCTGCCAGATGCGAGCGCGCACGAGGGATGGTGTGGCCGTGCACCTGGTTGGCGCGGGCGCCCAGTTGGTGGCGCGGGCGTGTCTGCCTAGGCCCCTGTTTTGTACCCAATTTCTCACGGCCGCGCCTCTCCCTTGTTGCGACCGCACATTCCTGGGTTTCTTTTGGACGATCTAACTAACTTTTCTCTTTTTAGTTTTACTATATATAGTTTATCCTTCTATTTTAGGGAGAGAATGATTAGAATAGAATTAGAATTAGTTTTAGATCAAATTAGAGATTTTATGAGAGAGAAACTCTAGGTTTTAGTGAGAAAATTTCATGGTGGATTGTTGATGATTGAAGATTTCTCCATTTCCTTTGATCTTTGATCAAGTTTGTAAGGATTCCTTTTCTTTAATTCAATCTTTAATTTGATCTTTAGTTTGATTTCAATTATTTTGTTGAATTTTCAAGTTTGATTAAATTGTGATTTGATTTTAGTTTGTTATTTTGATCATGATGAATTTATTATGTAGCTTTGTTTTGATCTTGATTTCTATGGATTATGAGTAGTTTGATTTCTAGGGTAATGGTGAATCATATATGAGTATTGGATTGATGTTAATTTGGGGAAATTGATGGAGTTGATGATGTGATTAAATTGGTTAATTGATTATTTGCATGTGTGTGTTTGATTTAGGCTTGATCACCCTAGTTATTCACACTAGATTGCATTGTAGGTTCACATTGATACGAACCATTGATTTGTGGGTTGCATTTAATGATTGAGGTGTCTTGTGACGTTCATAGCTAGAGTTTATCGTAGTTGATGCTAGTTAGACTTCTAGGAAAATAGCTTGATATGCTCTTTTGGTTGCATGATTGGTTTCCCCTCGCATCACTCGACTTAGTCAACTCTTTCCCAATTAGCGGAATCCGTTACAAGTATATGTGGATTCCGAGCCCTAGTGTTCATTACATTTGTCCCAACCTAGCTTGTTTAGTTGTTCAGCATTGACACCCTTACCTAACCTTTCCGGAATAACTTGACTTGACAATATAAGATCGCCCTCCATTCCTTAGTGGTTCGACCCCCGACTTAATATTATACTTGTATAAGGGTGTGTTGAGAGAATAAAAATTTTGTTTGGCCTAGGGTAGGGTTAGTTTCAACGACCAAGTCCGACCCTTGTCAAAATGGTGCCGTTGCCGGGGAATGGCGTTGTGACTGTATATTGTTGTTGGTTCTATTCCACCTTATTCAAAAACACAAAAAGATTTTTCTTTAGGCTACATTTGTAGTCGTGCTATTAATAATTTCGTTTGAGATTGTGTGTGCAAGAAGTTCAAAAGATCACATTGAAAGAGTTGGGCACTCTAGGTGCTTACAAGTATGAGGGCGGGATTGCTCCTTTATTGATTCCGGATGGTGCTTTTGAAATCAAGCCGGCAATTATCACCTTGATCGAAATGAAACAATATGGTGGTACAACAAGTGAAAGCCCTCTCAACCATCTCAAAGATTTCAAGAAGTATTGCAATACAATTATGGAAGCCGGAGTTTCTCAAGAGTATATAAGGCTAAAATTGTTTCCCTTTTCTCTCATAGGGAGAGCCTTAGAGTGGTTGGACAAGGAGGTAAAGCCAAGGTCCCTAAAGACATGGGATGAAGTTATCAAGGCTTTCTTGTCCCGTTTCTACCCACAAAAGAAGACGGCGGAGGCTAGAGCCTTAATTCAAAGTTTCAAGCAATTGCCTAGAGAGAACCTCTATGAAGCATGGGAGAGGTACAAGGATTACCAAAGGGAATGCCCTCACCACGGAATTCCAACCTATCAAGTCATACAAATTTTCTATGGTGGTTTGAGCTCTCAAGGTAGATTGAGCCTTGATGCCAGAGCAGGAGGGCTGATTATGAACAAGACAGAAGAAGAGGTTGTGGATGTAATAGATGATGTAATAAGGAACTACTACCTCCGTTTCATAAAATCTGCAACAAAGGGGCTTGCACACTTCCTAAAGAAAAATTTCTTAAGCAAAGATTAGTAAACAATAGGGGATGTGATTAATTGGATGAGAGAGAAAATAACCCCACCACAACCACCAAAAACCCAGCCAGCCAACACACACCACCACCAGACCACTGCACTAGACCACCAACGAACAAAGCCCCACCTCACCACCACCAATCAACTCGCACCACCTCCCTAAACCCATCCAACCAACTCGCATCACCACCAAAAATCCACCCAATCACCAACGAACCAAATCCCCAACTCACCACCAAAGAACCAAAACCCCCACTTACCACCACCAACAAACCCACCCAGTCGCATGACCACCAAATTGCAGATCCCCAAATCCAACCTAATCGCACGACCCCCAAATCCAACCAAATTGCACGACGACGGCTTTGAAAATGGTGAAAGAGGCGGCAAATTGGCAGGGTGACATGAAAGGGGTGAACGACGACGATTTTGAACAGGAAAACTAAGGTAGCGGCTGGTGGTGGTGGTTTCGTGCTGTTGATGGTGGTTTCGTGTGCTGTTGGTGGGAAATAGAGAGACTTGATCTGAGTGGTGGTGGTGGTTTCGTGATGTTGGTGGTGGTACAGAGGGAGGAGAGAGAAAAAATGGTGATGTTGGTGGTGGATGTGGGTTGTGAGGGAGGAGAGAGAATGTGGGTTAGGGTTTTAATAATAGATAAATTAATTTGGGTTAAAGATTTAATATGTTATTTGTTATAGTTAAGTAAAATTAAGTAAGGGTATAGTGGTAATTTCACACAAAATTATTTACTAAAAGGGGAAACTTTTGGTTTGTTGCACATAATGTGTAGTGTCCGTTTTGGGAAATTGTTGCAGATTTTATGAAGCGGAGGAATTGGCATGATGTAGAGATAGAATCGACAAGCACAAGTGGCTCAATTGATCAATCTGATGTCGTCAACAATTTGTCCACATTGGTCTCGGAGTTAGGAAAGGAGGTGATTTCTCTCAAGACCAAGTTTGAGAGTCCTTCACAAGCTTCTAGTCTCCCCTTCCATTTTAAGGGGAGAGGTACATCTTCCTACTCTAACCCTCTTTTTGCTTCTTGTTGCATGATAAGAGAATGCTTGGTTTGTGATTTATGTGGAAAGAATGATCATGATGCTTCTAATTGCTCCAATGTTCCTTGTGATGGATATGATGGATATGAGAATGCGCATGTGAATTATGTTGATAATAATGATTTTTGACCTAGATTTAATGCTCAAAAGAATGTTGGGAATAGGAATTATCACAATCATGAGAGATATGATAATTATAACCAAAATAATGGTTATGGTAACCATGTGACCCAAGAGTTTTGTGGTAACCATAACAACTTTTGTTGTAATGATCAAAGACATGGCCAAGAATATGGGGATCATAACCAAGGTTATGGTAACCATAATCAAAATTCCGGCCAAAATCATGGTAGGGGTAATTGGAGTAATCAAAGTAGGGGAGATTTTCAAAATGATGTTCAAATAGGTACCCCACCCCAATTTACTCTAAAGACTCAAAACCAAGGTTATCATTTCTATGCTCAACAATCTCAAATGAATAGGCTAGAGAATTTCATGATGGCTCAATCCGAGAAGTTGAATGAATTCACATTGTCTTGTAACAAAATGTTTGAGGTCCTATTTACTCATGCAAAGATGCTTGAGAACCAAATCATTCAACTAGCCAACCCTTTGAGAGATATTGCTAGTCCTCCTTCTTTACCATCACAAGAAGTTGACCCTAGGGATCCGATGTGTGCTATCACCACTAGGAGTGGTAAGGTCCTTAAAGAGAGTGTTGAGTCTAACAAGATGGAGTGAGAATTCCAATGATAAGCTTAAGGAGAAAGAGAGGAAGCAAGATGAGGTTTACAAACCTAGACTTCCTTACCCCCAAAAGTTCAATAGGCACAAATTGGATGAGCAATTTAGACAATTCAACGAGATGCTTAAGAAGATTCATCTTAATATTCCTTTCACTGAGGTCTTGGAACAAATGTCAAACTATGATAAGTTTCTTAAGGAAATTTTGAGCGGTATGAGAGGTTGCAATATGGTGGAACCGGTGAATTTGGGGGAGTGTTGTAGAGTCTTTATTCATAATGACTTACCCCAAAAGTTGAAAGAGCCCGGAAATTTTTCCGTACCTTGTAAAATCAAAGGAAAATTGTTCCAAAATGCCCTTTGTGATCTTGTTGCTAGTGTTAGCATCATGCCTTATTCCATTTTTAAGAAAATTAATCTAGGTGAGCTCCTTCCATCCAACATGACCCTTCAATTGGCCGATCGGTCTATTAAGTTTCCATAGGGGAGATTTGAGGATGTTCCCCTCAAAATAGGAGAGTTCACCATTCCCGTAGATTTCATTGTGCTTCAGATTGCGGAATATGACCATATCCCTATCATTTTAGGAAGACCTTTCTTAGCCACTTCGGGAGCCTTAATAGATTTCAAAGGAGGTCGTATTACCTTGAGAGTTGGTAAGAATGAGGAAAGTTTTGAGCTAAAACCATTGCATGAGTCTTTGTGTCTTGTGAAAGGAATTATGTGTGTTAATTCCCCTCACCCTATTGATAATGTATGCATGATTTATTCTTCAACTAACAATATTCTTGAGAATTGTGATGATGTGCTTTTGAGTTGTGATTGCAAGAAGGTTAGTGAAAAGAAAACGAAGCTTCCCAAGCTTATAGACGAGGAGGAAATTGACATTCCTCATTGGTTTGAGCTCTACCCTCAAGATGAGGACGATGACCCTAAGAGTGTGGATGGTGTGAAAGCATCTATAAAGAGGAACAAGGCAAAGAAAAGAGCACGAGCTTCTAGGAAAAAGTGAAAGAGAATGAGATTATGGAAAGAGAAGCCTACTTTTGAGGAGTTATTGAATGAAATCTCATCAAGCAACAATGTGAAGTTTCTAAAATTTGAAGAGGAATTTGCTCCTTCCGCCACTTTGAAGAAGGTGGTGTTCTTTGACCCTCCATGATTTAGAGGAAGGGTCGAGCTTAGGACCATAAGCAAGCGCTTCCCTGGAGGCAACCCGGAGATTTCTAACCCTTTTCTTTCTATTTTCACTTTTTCTTAATTTTCTTTCTTTTACTTTCTTTCTTTCACTTGTTTTTCTTTTGGATTTATAGGTTGGATTCTTAGAGTTGGATTTCATCAAGTGAGCACGAGCAATAAGAAGTTGCTTGCGGCTTTTGATGTGATTGAGCTTCTTTTGCTTTCCTTGTTCTCACATGGTTTTATGATGATGCTTATGATTTTGGAGCACAACAAAGGTGGTTCTTTCTATCGCCTTTCTTTATTAGCTAAGCATGGATAGCCCGGTGAGACCTTTCTAATATTTCTCTTTATTTTCTTTGGATGCATATATTAGGTTTAGTTTAGGGGAAGTTGAACGGTTCGAGGATGATTGCTTGTTAACACTTAATGTGTTTGGGATCGATGACGATGTTGTCATTTGATCAATTGTATGTCGATTTGATTTATTGTGTTTAACATGCTTTCTAGTTCCTTTCTCCCTTTTCCTATTCTTCCTTTATCTATGGCTTTCCTTTTCTTTTCTTTTCCTTTTATTTTTCTTTTCCCTTATTTTTCCTTTGTTCTTGTCTTGGTATGTGGTATGCTTTTGAGGCTTGTTTTTCACCCTTTTTTGTTTTTCTTATGAATTGGACTTTGTACATTGGACTTTGTCTTTTGAATGAATTTCTACCTAGTAAAGGTATGCACGGTTTGAGAGTATGCTTGGTTGACTATAGGATAGGTGTATGCTAAGGTAGTTGTTTTGAACTAGGAGGATCATGAAGCCGGATTCTACTTGTTTGTGGCATGCTTGGTAGTTGCTCCCTATATTTGATTTGACACCGCTAGTGAGTTTTTGCTACATCCATGTGAGGTTCATTGTTTTTCAAGCCTTCAACCTATTTTTTATGAGCGGCGTGGATCCTTGACTATTGCGGACCTAATCTATAAAGCTTGATTTATGATCCTTAAACCCGAGACCGAGCTATCTAGGGAGGACAAAGGCATCTTTTCAGGGTGACATTTTTCATTTTTAGGATAGTTTGTTTCATCTTTGTTTTTGGGTTTACATTTGCCTTCTTGCAACCATTTGAGCCTATTACCTTCTTTTAAAGCCACATCTTTAGATCTTTGGCCTTTTATTTAATTTTCTTTCTTTTCTTGTTTTTGTGAAGCAATTGATCATTCTTGATGGAGTTTGTGGTGGAGAAGTTAGGATATTTGGTTTCTTTGAAGCAAGTTTGTGTTATGTTTTCAATGTGAATAATGGAAAATGTGTTTGAGTAAAAGCCGTCCTAAGTTATAAAAGGCATGGACTAATAAGTGCAAAATTGAAAAAGTCGTCCAAAGTTAAAAGAGGCGAGGACAAAGCACTATTAATCAATGGAAAAAAAAACAAAAAAAAAAATCCAAAAATATTTTGATGTGAGTATTCTCCCTTTTTGAGCATTGTGGACAATGCTCCATTTAAGCTTTGGGGGAAGCGTTCTCACGCTTTTTGTGTATATGTTTGTGATTTATAGCTTTGAATAAGCTTGGGGGTGTTGTTGTTTTTGTTTGGTGATTACTTGGTTATGGTGTAAAGAAATGCGCAATCTTTGCTTCACAATTTAGGTAAACCGCCAAATTTTAAATTTTAGCCTACCTTCACTCTTTATGCCTTACGTTACAACCTTTGGAAAAGCCCTTTCGACCTAGAAGTTGAGTCACTATTCAGGGGAGGGAATCATGGGTCATTGCCTAAGGAAATGGGATGCATAGTCAAGATGTCGAGTAGCCTAAATAAATCTCTTTTTCCGGTTCCTTCGAGGAATCATTGGGATGCTCACTAAGGGGAGATTAAAGACTAGTGGGGAGAACGCGGTAAGATTGATTGGGATGAACGTTGATTGAGATGTCTAGTTCCTATGCTTAGCATACCTTATGTTTCAATCAACCTTGGATATCTTGGAACGTGCATACCTTGATTGCTTGAGAAAAATGTTCATTCATTTGTAGTGTAGTCTCTTTGTAAATCCATTTCGCAAAGGTTTTGTTTTCCCTTTTCCCTTTTCTTTTGTTTTCATGGTTTTGCCTCTTGGATGTTGGGGGAGAGTTATGGGTAAACTCTTAGGATATCCTTACGAGAGCATCACTCGTCCTCTAAGGCGATCTAGTGGTTTAAATGGCTTGTTGTAGCTAAAAACAACCGTGATTCCTATGACAGTGAGTCTTAGTGTATATTCTCATCTTGAGTCTTTCTTTTTCTTTTTGAATACGTCTTTCATCCTTATTCTTTCTTGCTTTGTTTTGCTCAAGGACGAGCAAAATTTTAGCTTTAGGGAATTTGATGAGTGTCATTTATGGCACTCAATTGGCTTCTTTTAGGATGAATTTCATGCTATTTTATAGCTATTTTCTTTATTTTTCCTTAGTTTTGTTCTTTATTTCTTTAGTTTGTGCTTTCCTTAGTTAGTTTTCTTTCTTTGTGCATTTCTTTGTTTATTTGGTCTTTTTCCCTTTTATTTGCTTGTTTTCATGTATTTTCAGGTTATGACCGTGTTCCAAGAATTCCCGAGCCTTCCTCTCATATTTCTCATCATTTTGGATACCTCTTGCTTGTCGTTTGGAGCTCAATTTTGGAAGAATGCAAGGAGCAAGTTCATGAGATCGGTGCATGCATGCGGTAGGGGCATCATCTTTGGCATGAACCCACCAAAATGGCCATTTCAAGACTGCCTACCTTAGTGTTCATCATCATCACCAAGACGAGCGCACGAGGATGAGCTAGGACAAAGTAGAGGATTGCTACCCTGCTACTAGGTGCGGGCGCGCACGAGGGAGATGCGGCCGCGCCTGCCTAGGCCCCTGTTCCGTACCCATTTTCTAGCGGCCGCGCCTCTCCTTGTTGCGACCGCGCATTCCGGGGTTTCTTTTGGACGATCTAACTAAATTTTCTCTTGTTAGATTTACTATTTTATCCTTCTATTTTTAGGGAGAAAATGATTAGAATAGAATTAGAAACAGTTTTAGATCAAATTAAAGAGATTTTTAGAGAGAGAAACTCTAGGTTTTAGTTAGAGAATATCATGGTGGATTGTTGATGATTGAAGATTTCTCCAATTCCTTTGATCTTTGACAAGTTTGTAAGGATTCCTTTTCTTTAATTCAATCTTTAGTTTGATCTTTAGTTTGATTTCAATTGTTTTGTTGAATGTTCAAGTTTGATTGAATTGTGATTTGATTTTAGTTTGTTTAATTTGATCATGATGAATTTGTTTTTTAGCTTTGTTTTGATCTTGATTTCTATGGAATGTTAGTAGTTTTATTTCTAGGGTAATGGTGAAGCATATATGAGTAATGGATTGATGTTAATTTGGGGAAATTGATGGAGTTGATGATCTGATTAAATTGGTTAATTGATTATGTGCATGTGTGTGTTTGATTTAGGCTTGATAACCCTAGTTATTCACACTAGATTGCATTGTAGGTTCACATTGATACGGACCATTGATTTGTGGCTTGCATTTAACGATTGAGGTGTCTTTTGACGTTCATAGCTAGAGTTTATCGTAGTTGACGCTAGTTAGACCTCTAGGAAAATAGCTTGATATGCTCTTTTGGTTGCATGATTGGTTTTCCCTCACATCACTCGACTTAGTCAACTCTTTCCCAATTAGCGGAATCCATTACAAGTATATGTGGATCACGAGCCCTAGTGTTTATTACATTTTTCCCAACCTACCTTGTTTAGTTGTTTAGCATTCACACCCTTACCTAACCTTTCCGGAATAGCTTGACTTGAAAATATAAGATCGCCCACCATTCCTTAGTGGTTCGACCCTCGACATACCATTATACTTGTATAAGGTGTGTTGAGAGATTAAAAATTTTGTTTAGCCTAGGGTAGGGTTAGTTTCAACGACCTAGTTCGAGCCTTGTCAGGATGGGACCTCGCTAGTTAAACTCGCTTCCATGGTTTGGTGAATTCAACAATCTCGGATGTACCCTTCTTTGCCAAGAGCGTTTGATTGGGTAGATGGAGAATGAATTCCCACAGGGTTATGTCCATATATAGAAGACATATAGGTTTTAGAAAAGAAAAAAAACTCAATCATGAAGTAGAATCGGGCCAATAATGCTAGTACCAGTCAAAACAAGAAGGAAAAGTTCTGGCTCGGTATTGGAAGAACTTGGCGCGAGACAACAGAGTCTGTCACCAGAAAATAACTCAGTCGCTAGACGACAAGGTTGTCGCCAGGCGACGAGGCTCTTTCTCAGGCAACGAACTCTGTTTCCTCAGCGCTAGTTCCTACATGCCTCAGCAGCTTTATGTGTTCTTAGAATCTAATTTTTGCAGTATTATTTCAATTCTAGTTGTGAAAGATTTTCTCAAATTTCCTACGTGTAAAAATCCTATGTTTTTGACTCATTACGGATGGTCTTTCCAATGAGAACCTTTTTTACGCTTATTCCAATAATATTAATCAAAATTACGCACATGAAATACTTAGAACTTTTCGAGTCTCATCCACTCATTCTAAATTATTGCCAAAATAAATTTCAGGAATTAAAATAGAAATCCTCCCCAGAGGAGTCGCCAAAAAACTGTAGGGAATATTTCAAGTCATCCCACACTTGAGCACCACTATAATCATACACTTAAGCATGGTGGCATCCAAAGAGAAGGAAGCTAGAGCAAAAGAGTCGCCAACAAGTTTTAGCAACTTGTAAACCGTTCACAGGGTAAAGGTTACACCCTTAATGATCCAGGGGATCATTAACTCCAATAGGTCTGGAACCATGACTGAAAGTTCAGGGATGAAGGTACAAATCCAACCTAAAAGAGATTGAACCTGCCCTAATAATAGGCGTCTACTTTATTCTACTCGTATTCATGTGCGCTTTCAGACTAACATGCAATCAATAGATTTACCCTAAACATGTTTAATCTATGTTGGTTGAATATTAATGCACAAATAATACTATTATTAGTGATCACTTGTATTATAGTCATATTAACCTAAACAAGATTATTAATTATCTTATTAAGCGTGATTACAAGTACAAATTCCCTTTAAACATGCATAAAAGGCGTGATCTAGCAATAACAATAAATATATATCAAGAAACATTATAATCATCATAATTAAAATAATCATAATAACAATCACAACAATAATTATAACAATTATAAAAAGTAATCATGACAATAATTTTAACAATCATGTTAAAGCATAATATTGATAGCAAGATCATAGGCACGATACTAAAAAGATGAATAACAAACCCTAACATGTCACTAAACATCAAAGATCAAAGCTTTACCCCTAACATGATATTAGGAAAGAAAATATCAAGAATCATAGAAATCATAATTGATATAAGAAACTTAATTATTACCCCATGTATGATACTAGAAAGCAATAAAACATCCTAACATGATACTAGGAATCAAAATAATAATCTAAACATGATTTCTATATCAAAAGATCAATAAAGAAAATAAATTACTTACTTAGATGCTTCGTATCTATTTCTAATAACAAAATACACACGTTAGTAACTTCAAGGAAAATATTAAAGCAAATAATTAAATTAAATTATACAACTCTAAAACATAATTATAAATCCTAATTCTTGTAGGATTTAAGAGAACCTTCTAGAAAATTTTAGAAGACTATAATCAATCCTAATAGCGTTAGGAATAATAATTAATAATAGTCCCTCCTCTAGATCATTGTGCCGCATATAAGAACCAAACCGGGCCCAGTTTAGTATTTTGGCCAAAACTTCCTCATTATTCATCAGAATTGGGCTTATAATATATCGTTGGAAAGCTCTTTTCGAGCCCCATCCAACTACACCATTATTGGACCCTTTTCATGGACTAAAATTAACTTTATTATATAATTTCATAAAATAGAGCAGGTTTTCAAAAACAAAAAGAAAGATTTTTTATAAAACTAACTGCGACATTAGACTTTACACACTTTCACTTCATTCGATTATGATTCAACACGAAAGGTATTCATCACTAGGTTAGGTATAGGGAGACACAAATGGGTGTCTACACTAAGTCACTCAGAACCCTAGCTCTAAATGTCTTGATTTTCCAAGTGGGATTGCTCCTCCACTCCTCTACATACTTCTCTACCAAGTATTCAGCTGAAATACATGCATTCATCCTTGATCTCATACACTGGTGCTTTAACCTGAGCTCCTTGATTTTCCATGCACAACTATTATATAATCTCCTTGCAGACACCTTAAACTCACACTTCTTCACTTCATCACCACACTTGCATAGAGGCAAGTTGCTTCTCTTAGGATTCCCCTCACAGTTGCACCTTTTTTTTTAACAGAAAATAGTAATCCTCTATCCACCATTCTGCAGGTAATAAAACTCATACCTGTTCTCTACAGCATAAAGTCTCAGTGCGTTCTCCCCTTACCACAGTACCGCTACTAAATTTTTGCATGTCTAAAAGAAAAACTATCTTTTTAAAGTCAGTGTCTTCCCTCAAACATGAGCTTGTGTCTTCTTATTCATCTTAACCATGAAGACTGCTGAGTTCATCTGAGTCACTTTCCTCCACCTACAACTAAATATCTTTGCACCCAATGTCTTTCACAAGCTGATGTAAATGCTTCTCTAAGTGCTCAACTACTTTCTTTGAATTTTCACCAGCTTGTACAACCTGTAAACTGTTTTCCACCTCACCTAATATACCCCTTCTTATCTGGATATGCCACTGTTCCTTTTCCCCATCACTAGTACCCAAATCTTCTTCACCTGTCTTCTACTTAATATCTAAATCACATAGCTCTGAAGAAGATGATCTAGATTCTGATCCATAATCTTCATCTTTAAACAACCTCTTTGTAAACATTCTCAAAGATTGTCTCTTCTCTTTGACCTTCTGATAAGTCTATTTTATATATATATTTATTCCCCGTCCCACGGTCATATTTGTGCTTATTTTACCACTACGGAGCTATTTTTAGTACTAATATACGTTTTCTAGTGTTTTTGTAGATTGGTATTATTTTGTAGGAATTTGAAGAATTATTACAATTCCAGAGCTTATTGAGCCACTACAAAGATATTTGAGTTTGATCGTATTTTATGACCATATATATAAAGCATAAGGCCGAACTAAATTAATTTAGTTTGGTGATTAAGGGCTCGATTATTAAAGAGGTCCAAGTTCTTAGAAGCTAATCAATCAAGTTAAGAGTTGGGCTCAAGGAAAACAGAAACCCAATCACAAGATATCAGTTGCTGGGCTGCTAGGCGTAATAAGTGGGCCCGATCGAGTGGATCAAAGTCCGATCGCGTGAGCTTGTATCTGGGTCGTTTGGATGCACTTCAATTTCGTTGGGCAGCTGCTTTGTTTCTTCCATTTTATTGGATTTTGGTTTGTTGTTTTTAAAACCATGTAGGCTTATTAGTTGTCTTTAGTTAGGATTATGAATCCTAGGTGAGGCGGTTACTTTGCCTATTTTTGTTAACTTTTAGTGAGGTTTCTAGGGGGTAACTCTTCACGTAGGATTTTCAGTAGTTTAGTTTAGTTTTATTAATTAGTTTTGGTTTTCTTTTCTCTTTCTCTCTCTAAATTTTCTCTCTCTCTCCTTTTAATTAAACTCTTAGTCTTACTTTCTCTTTTATTTCTCTCTCTACAACTCTTGATTTAATCTTAGTAATTTATTCTCTTTCTTTGATCATATCTCCTTTAATTGTTTTGTTTAGTTTAGAGTAGTTTTCTTTCTAGGGTTGTGGGGATCCATAAATAATATGAAGGGGTAATTTATTGTTGTTAATTGTCAATGCTAGATTAATTTCCTATTGATTTATTTAATGCTATGCAACTAGATTTGCGCATGTCTTTTATGTATGAGTTTAACAATATTGATTCGAGCTTCGAGAGATGAGAATTGATATTTAGGCCTAGTTTCAATAGACAATTTAATTTATAAATGGTTAAGTCGAGATTCGAGAGATGAGATTTAATACCGGTAGATTAACTCTGTGATTGTAATACGTAGCGAAAGCCCTTTATGATCTGATTAATTTATGCATTGATGATTGATTTTTATGATTTACCCTGGAAATTATTTATTGGTGAACCTATGTCCTAGGATTTTATTAATTGATTTCTCCTTACTTTTATTCTTCCCTACTTTTATTCTCCATAGTTTAATTCCTTTTACAACAATAAATTTGGTTACTTGATAATCTAGATTATATTAATTAATTAGGAATAAAAAGACTTGTTTCCCTGTGGTTTCGACCCTACTTCCCTATCTACTTTAATTAGTGGTTTTAGGAATTACTTTTGATTGGATGATACGACTTTAGCCTGTAAAAATTTGGCCCCGTTGCCGGGGAAACAATTTTATTTTTATTTCTAATTATTATTAGAGCCTAGATTTTTTTTTATGAGTTTAAAATATCCATGCTTACGCCACTACAAGAATTATATGATTTTTATGCAGCACCTGAATACTGTCTTTGTGAATACCGTTTTTGTCATGAAACTATAGTGGATTCCTTTATAGTGAGTTTTTCGTGCGTTCTCCTGATGATTTTAGAATCTTTCCATATACATATGATCATGTTCGGAAATGATTAGTTGCTAATGAAAGTTATTGGAAGGCTCTTGATGAAAAAGTCTATGGACACTATAATAATAAGAATGTTATTGCGGATGAAGAATCACCTGTAATAAAGTTGGTGGTTGAAAAATCATTGGTTGTAGAAACATTGGTTGAGGATTCCTTTGTTGATGATGAGGTTATTTGTAAGGGTAAAATTTTCAAGTCATTATTGGATGATAAAGACAATGACTACCTCCATGTTTGCTTTATTAATTCTAAATTTTTAGTGGAGGAAGTAGAAGTTTGTGGTGTATTTTCATCTCTTTCTTTCGACTTTTCCTTCTACCTTGAGTTTCTCTTTATGTGCTCCTAACCTTTTCTTTGTAGGGATTAAAGTGCTTGCAATTAAGCCCTATATAGTATTTAATGAAATTTTTGCAGGAGCATTTGATAAGTTACTCAAGGCGTTGAATTCTTCCAATTGAGAGGAGTATGGTCGAGCGGGACCTTGATAAACTAGGGCTTTGCGGGAAGCAACCCGTATTTTATTGTTTTTTTTTTATTTTAGTCTTTTATTATTGTTATGTGTTTTCGTTTTTGTTTCTTAGAGAGATAAGGAGAGTGTAACTTATGCTTGTGGGAGTTTTTTTTTGTGCTGATTTTGAGCTAAAGAAGGCTTCATTCACGCTGGAACTACACTCGTATTCGATCGGGCATAGCTCGCCCGATCGGGCGCGCGTAGCGTCAGCAAAATCTGTCAGCTACGATAGGCCATAACTTTTGTTTCTTAATAGAGTTTAGCGGTGTGACCTATCATTGGAAATCTCTTCAAGTCCAATTTCCAATGCATATATAATGACTGTATTATCACTTATATATCAAAAGTTATGATCAGAATAGTGCACATGACTTGAATTTAGGCTTGTTCCCACTAACACTTTGTTTCATTCTTACCCAAATTTGTTTCAAAGAGATGCATTGCAATTTTTGAGGCTTTGGTGACATTGATGTGGTGATGATGAGGAGTATTCACCTTGACTTCTAACTTCCCTCTAAGACAATGAGGACATTGTCTGATTTAACTTGGGGGAGGTTCTCGTGTTCGTATGGTATATACATCTTTTACCCTCTCTCTTATATTTTTTATTTACTTATTGCTTCCTTAGTTTAGATTTTTATTGCTTTACAAAATAAAAATAAAAAAACCAAAAATACATATGATTAATAAATCATGCTTCCTTATGCCCCTTGATTAAAAATTTTTGAAATTGTTTTGATTCTTGTTTATTGATGATAAATAATGTGGATTAGTTGATCATGATTTGATATTTGATTGCCTTGAAACCTTAACATGCGTCAATTTTGCCCAACTACTTGTGAATACAGTGCTTGACTAGGTTATTTGGTGAGGAATGTGTGTTAGGTCCTGGTATATATGTCAATGAATTTGAGTATTAATTTGCAACTATGAGTAGTGTTTCATGACTCACTATTATGCACATTGTGGAGGACGAATGAGTTCATTCTTTTAGGTAGCCTTCAAATGATATTAGATACATTTGTTCCCTTCTTGTTACCCATGTTGTTGCTTGTGCCCTTTTATTGTTTATTTAACCACATTACAAGCCTATTTAGCCCCATTGGCTACTAGTCCCAAGCTTGGTTTGGGGGAGCTTTAAGTTAGTGAGGTGAGGGAGTTGTGGTGTGCGCATTATTTCCACAATGTGGGAATACAAGATGAGTAATTTGTTCTTTGATTTTGTGATTGGAAAAATAAGAATTTGTTGTTCAAAGTTAAAAATTTCCAATGTGAGAATAAAAAGACAAAAAAAACCAAAAGAAAAAAATTGTTTCAATGTTCAAGTGTTTTATGTGAAGGTTACTCAAAAGAAAAGAAAAAAAAAGAATTAAAAAAAAATCAAGTCAAAAAATAAAAAAAAAAAAAAAAGAATGAGTTCGAAGTTTGTTTATTCACTCAAATTCTATAATATCATATTTTTATGAGTGAATTTGTAAGTGATGGTGAATTTGTGAAATATTGATTATGTTATTTGGTGAATTTTTGTGGAGTAGAGTTATGTTGGAGATGGTTTGGTCATTATTTATTTTTTACCTTGGTTTTATTAGGATTTAGCTCCCTTAAGCATTGCTTTTCACATTTTCCCAAATATTTCCTACCCTTTACCCTAGCCTTACATTACAAGCTTAAAAGACCTTCCGACCGTGTGCATAGAGTTGTGTGGATGTGAAAGTGTTGCCTATCAATGCAAGGAATGACTTGACATATTCCGAGTCCACTATTAGGATGAGTGTATGTCTTTTTAAATACACGAGTGTTGTGAGTTTGGGAGGGCATTATTCACATTAAAGGGGTTGGTTGGAAAGCGATCGAGTACACCTTTTACTCGCCACATAAATGAGAGTCGAGTGTGTGAGAATTAGTCTTGATATCTATATGCTCTTGTGGTTTGCTCTATTTGACAAATGTTAGGGAAGATTGGTAGTTAGATGGATTTGATTGGTTGACTTTGATACATGTTTGTCAGATTTACCTTGAATAATATTTATTGATTTTAATTGTATTTGGGGTGAAGTAAAGATTTATTTATTCATTGCTTTACTTAAGGACAAGCAAAGGTTTGGCTTGGGGGGAGTTTGATAAGTCTATTATATATATATATATATTTATTCCCCGTCCCACGGTCATATTTGTGCTTATTTTAGCTCTACGGAGCTATTTTTAGGATATTTTGCCAACACCAACCTTTTAAATGACCACTTTTGAGAACAACTACCATTTAAAATTTTCTTTTTAAAAAACTACCACAAAGTCACGAAAACATTGAGTAGCACTACCACATTTTATTTTTCAGGAAGAATTTCCGGTTGAGAAATCCTAATTTATAAAATTTCAATCAATTGTGGTATACAAAACAAGATATTTCAATAGTAAAACACAATTATAGGTCAATTATCTTTAATTTTGCATTACAGTTTATTTAATTTCTCAATTAAATCTTAAAATTAGGGTTTATGGTCAAAAATTTGAATTAAGGGCTTTAGGAATCTGGGGAATTTGGGGAAATTGAAGTGTATAATCCAATTAAGGGTTAATTATTGTAGTGCAATATTATCATTTAATTTGGGTTTTTTGCTTGAAATTTTATAAAATATGCCCCAAAAACAAAGATTCTTGCCGGAAACAATAAATGTGGTAGTGCTACTCAAAAATTTTGTGTTTTTGTGGTAGTTTTTTTAAAAGAAAATTTTAAATGGTAGTTGTTCTCAAAAGTGGTCATTTAAATGGTAGTTATTCGCAAAATTTCCCTATTTTTATTACTAATATACGTTTTCTAGTGTTATTATAGAGTTGGTTTTATTTTGTAGGAATTTGAAGAATTATGATGATTCCAGAGCTTATTGAGACACTATAAAGATATTGGAGTTAGATAGTATTTTATGACCGTATATATAAAGCTCAAGGCCTAACTAAATTAATTTAGTTTGATGATTAAGGGCTCGATTATTAAAGAGGTCCAAGTTCTTAGAAGCTAATCAATCAAGTTAAGAGTTGGGCTCAAGGAAAACAGAAACCCAATCAAAAGATATCAGCTGCTGGGCTGCTAGGCGTAATAAGCGGGCCCGATCGAGTAGATCAAAGTCCGATCGGGTGAGCTTGTATCTGGGCCATTAGGATGCACTTCAATTTCGTTGGGCATCTGCTTTGTTTCTTCTATTTTATTGGATTTAGTTTTGTTGTTTTTAAAACCAAGTAGGCTATTTAGTTGTCTTTAGTTAGGATTATGACTTCTAGGTGAGGTGATTACTTTGCCTATTTATGGTAACTTTTAGTGAGGTTTCTAGGGGGTAGCTCTTCATGTAGGATTTTCAGTAGTTTAGTTTAGTTTTATTAATTAGTTTTGGTTTTCTTTTCTCTTTCTCTCTCTAACTTTTCTTTCTCTTTCCTTTTAATTAAACTCTTAGTCTTACTTTCTCTCTTATTTTTCTCTCTACAACTCTTGATTTAATTTCAGTAATTTATTCTCTTTCTTTGATCATATCTCCTTTAATTGTTTTGTTTAGTTTAGATTTAATTATGTGCGAGTAGTTTTCTTTCTAGGGTTGTGGGGATCCATGAAAAATATGAAGGGGTAATTTAAATTATTATTGTTAATTGCCAATGCTAGATTAATTTCCTATTGATTGATTTAATGCTATGCAAGTAGCGCATGTCTTTTATATATGAGTTTAACAATATTATTCGATATTCAAGAGATGAGAATTGATATTTAGGCCTAGTTTCAATAGGAAGGTTAATTTATAATTGGTTAAGTCGAGATTCGAGAGATGAGATTTAATAGCGGTAGATTAACTCTCTGATTGTAATACGTAGCGAAAGCCCTTTATGATTTGATTAATTTATGCATTAATGTTTGATTATTATGTTTTACCCTGTAATATTATTTATTGGTGAACCTATGTCCTATGATTTTATTAATTGATTTCTCCTTACTTTATTCTTCCCTACTTTTATTCTCCTTAGTTGAATTCCTTTTACAACAACAAATTTGGTTTCCTGATAATCTAGATTATATTAATTAATTAGGAATATAAAGACTTGTTTCCCTGTGGATTCGACTCTACTTCCCTATCTATTTTAGTCAGTGGTTTAAGGAATTACTTTTGATTAGGTGATACGAGTTTAGCCTGTCACCTTCCACTGTTAACTTGACTCACCAGCTACACCCTTTCCCTTTTCCTTGACACCACTTACACCCTGTTCCTTCTCCCTAACACCACTCACACCCTGTTCCTTCTCCCTAACACCACTCACACCCTCCCCGTTTCCCGAATCTTTAATAAACCTAGGGCTTCTCCTACACACAGGCTGATTGGTTTCATAAGCGTTAGTTTTGTTCTAAGTAATGCAGCTGTAGATGGCTTACTCTCAACAGACTTACCATTCCTTGGGCTCCTTCTAGCTACATAGGCTTTATTTGGTTTTTGGGTGTTTGTAGATGCAGGCTGAGCTTCTGAATTAGTAAGCTAATATGTTTGAGATTGTATGGATTGGGATGGTTTTGAATGAGAAGGTTGAGATCCATTATCATTTGGTTTTGGGTCATTTGGATTGGAATAGGGTGGTTGTAATCCTAATGCATATGGGTTGGATGTGGATGGGTTTGATAGAATTATAGCAGGAAGGTGATACCTATCATGTTTCGGGGGTTTTTGTCCCTTGGGAGAGTTATAACACTAAGACTAGATTCAGCAAAGGGCGCTTGTACCTGCAAAGCAAACGGACCGCCGGATGGGGGTGGTCCGCCTCCGAAGATTAAGTTAGTAAAGTATTCGAAGTAAGACGTGCGGAAATAAAGTTATCTTCTCGGATTCCAAGCTCAGGTAAGGTACTATCTGTTTCTTGAAAACGACAGCTCTGTAATAAATGTGGATGTGGCGTGTTGTCTCGTGTTCTGTGTCTTGTAATAAATGAGGGAATTGTCCCTATTTATAGGGTCTTTTGGAAAAGTGTGCCCTACCTAGGATCTGGTAACCTAGGGATTAGGTCACGCCGCAAAACGACGCCTCAATGTTTGGGCCCTTAAAGGGCGCCATTCCAGAAGCAATATTTGGGTGACACGTGTCACTGATCCCAAAAGGCTTTCGGACTCCTCTTACGGTGACACGTGTCGCCCAATTAATGGTCCATTCTGGATCATCAATCATCCCAGAACGGAGGGATGGCTACCTACCACGTGTCGCCATCTCAAAGGTCCAGGTGGCACCTCTACCAATGACACGTGGCGGCTTCCGATTGGGCCACTTGGCCGGGTATAAAAATACCCAAATCATTTGCCCCTCACAGGGGTCATGTGCATTGCACATGACACCTGTGACAGGTGTGAACATCCGACTGGCCGGATTTTCAAATTATCTTTTGGAGGGAAAAAATTAAGGTTTTACCCTTCTATAAATAGAAGGTTTTGACTTCCTTTTGGATTCACATTTGCGTGAATCTTCAAGGAATCTTGAATCTTCTGAATTTCAAGGACTTTGACTTTACAGAGCATCCGACAGCCGGCCTCCTTAGTTCGCCTGCCTCATCAAGCGCTCTAGACCGACGTCTCTCGTTACCTTCTTCTAAGGTAACCGCCTGATCCCTTTTCACTTATTTTTTTGCATTTTTCTTTATCGAAATGGTTTCCCAAACGCAGCCGGCACGACCTAGGTTAGCGATCAGCCGGTCACCGGGGACGGCTGAATCTAGAACTAGAAGTGTCGAATGCTCGTTCGAGAACTTTGCTTTAAGTACATCTCCAAATCCGACAGTGTTTGTGCCTCTGCAGGACACGATGGCCAGAACAAAGCAAACGACAAGGAGATATAGAGCAGATGGTTCCTTTTACCATTCGGACAGTGACACTGTCAATTCCGATGGCTCTATTAGGGTGCCTGTCTCTGAGGTTAGCAGAGACCTGCCTAGCATCGTCAGCACTCCAAATGACTCGTATTTGGAGGAGTGCGACGAGGAATTTGAGAACGCCGGGCCGAGTGGATCGGTGCCGGATGATGAGCTAGGGGAGGACACTGCTGGCAACAGCCGATAGTCCCCTAGCTCTGAAGAGAGTTCTGATGAATCGGCGTCATCGTCTTCCAACTGCGTCCCCCTTGACTCAGAGGAGGCGCAATCAAACTTAAAGGCTGCCAAAGAGTCCCTCTCCGTTGAGAAAGGAGAGGTTTGGGCAGAGTCGTCTGCTTCCAGGCGGCATGAACCTGCCCCTACTATCTGCACGATGCGTCCTCCTGGGTTCTGATGGGGGAAAAACTGTGGAAGATGTACTCCTTTGCCTCTGTGTGCGACGTAGGATCACCTCCACCGCCACGGGGTCGAACCACGAATGGACGGAGTTACCATCATCACCGTCCCGCTGTTGGATGAGATAACCATGACCATGTCTGTGTAAGGAAGTCACGGACATATCTCGCATCCGCTCGACCTGGGCTCTGGTGGGTCCGTCTGTAAGGGCGAGGGACAGTGCATCAATTCAACCAACATAGATAAACAGGTTTGGGGTAATCCTATTGATTGTAAGTTAGTCAGAAAGCGCACATGAATACGATCAGAATAAATTAGAGGCCTATTATTAGCGCATGTTCAATCTCTTTTAGGTTGGATTTGTACCTTCATCCCCGAACTACCTATCATGGTTCAAGACCTATTGGAGTTGACGATCTCTTGGATCGTTAAGGGGTGTAACCTTCACCTCGTAATTTAGTGTATGATCACCGTACTTTAGTGTATGTTACTTGTTTCTAAAAAAACTTGTTGGCGACTCTTTTGCTCTATCTTCTTTCCCTTTAGACGCCACCGTAATTTAGTGTATGATCACCATACTTTAGTGTATGTTCATTGTTTCACGCATCGCATAATTCAAGCTAGGGAATTTATTCCTTACATGTACTCAGCACATTATGCGATGCGTGAAACAATGAACATTGTTCAGGTCAGGAAGCTAAGCAAGTATCAATGTTTCTTCTAATGACTGTTGTCCTGAAAGACGATTAAACATGCACAGTGTTGAAACAAGATTCCACGATGGTTCTTAAAGGGAAGGATGATATGGATATGGATGTGTGAGTGAAGTGTGTGAATGTGATACTAAGGATGACTGCAAAGGTTATGGTTATTGAAATATATGTGAGAAAAGCCAAAGATGATGACTCTTGAGGCTGGGTAGGCTAGATGATGTGGGTTCAAGCCCCCAAGTCTAGCTCTAGATTGATAGGGGTAAGCATTTGATATTCTTTGACTCGATCAATGACAGGGTAAAGTCGTATCCCCTAATAAAAAATAATTACCTAAGTCCTCTAACTAAAATAGATAGGGAAGTAGGGTCGAACTCCACAGGAGAACAAGTCTTTTTACTCCTAATTAACTAATATAATCTAGATTATGAAGTAACCAATATTTATATTTGAATAATAAACTAAACTACGAAGATTGAGAATAGGGAGAAAACAATATATAAAAGGATCTAGGGCATAGGTTCACCAATAAATAATACTCCAGGGTAAAACATAATAATCAATCATTGACATTGCATTAATAGCATGATTAACAGGCTCTTGCAATTTATTAATCAACATAGATCTAACAGGCTCTCGCAATTTACTAGATCTAAGTTCCTATTGAAAATATCCTTTAATATCAAATTAACATCTGCTCGATTCATCAATTCAATATTGTTATACTTTTACAAGCCATAATTGTAAAGCGTTAAAACAATTCAACAAGAAATTATCATGCAATATCAAAAATCAATAATAGTCAATCATCAATGCATCAATTAACCAGATCGTAAAGGGCTTTCGCTACGTATTACAATTACAGAATTAATCTACCGGTATTAAATCTCATCTCTCGAATCTCGACTTAACCATTTATAAATTAATCTTCCTATTGAAACTAGACCTAAACATCAATTCTCATCTGTCGAATCTCGAACCAATATTTCCAAACTCATGCATAAAAGATCAGGCCTAATCTAGTCACAGAGCACTAAATCAATCAATAGGAAATTAATCTAGCATTGATAATTAACAACAATAAATTAACCCTTCATATTATTTAAGGATCCCCATAAACCCTAGAAATAAAACTACTCAAACATAATAGAAACTAAACTAATCAAAGCAATAAAGTAAGACATAATAAAAGGAATGAAAATAAACAACTAAAGATTAAGAGAAGAGAAATAGTTACCAAACAAATATGGAATTAAGAGTGGATTAAGAACAAAGGTTATAGAGGGAGAGAATCTAAGAAAACAATTAAGAGAGTAAAGAAAGAGTGAAAAGAGAGAGAGAGAGAGAGAGAGAGAGAGAGAGAGAGAGAGAGAGAGAAAGAGAGAGAGTGGGAGGGAGAGGGAGAGGGAGAGAGAGAGAGAGAGAGAGAAAGAGAGAGAGAGAGAGAGAGAGAGAGAGAGAGAGAAAGAGAGAGAGAGAGAGAGAGAGAAAGAGAGAGAGAGGTCCTAAAATCGTATTACGGAAGAGTATTTATACTCCGTACAAATCCTAAACTAAAACAAACTAAAACGAAGAAATTAACCCCTAATATTTACACGCGCCCGATCAGGCGCGCCTTTTTTTGCTCCAATGTTGAATCTCGCGCCCGGCCGGGCGCGTCACCGGGTGCCGACCTTTGCTTCTCTTGCCCGGCCGGGCGCCAGCCTTTTTGGTTAGGCGACTCTCTTGGGCCACTATTTGGACTACGATTGGACTCTAATTCTTCGGGTCAATCTGGGTTTCCTCTTTGGGTCTTGAAGACTCGGTCCAAATGCCCCGGTATCACCTATAACGAGCCCTTAATCACCGGTTCGATGGCTCTAATCGGCCCTGGGCTATAAAATCTGGTCGTGCTTCTACAATGCTCGTGATTGCTCCAATATATCTCAGGAAAATGCTCTAAATGTGCAAATCCCTGCAAAAGTCAACCAAATCTATGAAAACACTAGAAAACACCAATTAGTAATAAAAGTGGCTCTAAAGAGCCAAAAACACTACTAATTATGACCAAGGGACGGGGGTAAAATACTATATAAAATAAACACATCAATCAAGCATGGATATGAATATAAATGTGAATATGAATGTGGACGCACCTTGATGTGAGGTTGCCTACGTATCCGTTAGGAATCAGGCCAACGTAGCTCTAGTCAAACTTTGCACAAGTGTGTGTACACCTCAAAGAGGTCTTTCAAGGTTTGTAATGTGGTTAAGTTGATGGTTTAAGGAAGAAAGGGGTGAAAGGCTCAAGACCCGAGAGAAGCCCCCTAAGATATGCAATTATGTATTGGACTTTGCAAGTTTTATTTTCAACATTTCTTATTGCATTTATTTTTTTTTAATCAATGTGGGCAATCTCAGATCATGCGGTCCATCACTCACTTAGTATTCATGTTTCTAAGGCACGGTACCAAGCACTCGATGAGAGATGCAATTTGAGACGTGTTCATATCAAAGGCATTGGAACACTTGCCCTTAGACATTTTTTTTATATTTACTTATTCTTTTCTTTTTTTTATTTTTTTTTTTATTTGAACTTGCGTTCTGACTGTTACACAAATTTCACACCTTCCCATCCCAGGTTTAAGTGAATATGGGTTTAATAAATAAGGTCAATCGTTAGACAAGGCTCAAAGTTGTTGATGAAGAAATGGATATGTGATTAAATGGTTGATAGGGAATGACAGGGTTGCAAAGGTGCGTCAAGTCATTGGTGTACCTTAAAGAAAATAAATGCTCATTTATGGAACATGGCATATGGACATAAGGATAAGAAGAACCTATGCTAGACTTATTAAGGGAAAGGGTTGAATTGAAAGAAAAAAGCATGAAATATTGTATGGAAACTTGTCTTGTGCTTCGTCTTCATGGTTGCCTATGAATTACTTGTTAGTTATTACCGTCTAGTGAGGAAAATTTTTTGTTGTTGTTGATGCTTTGATTGGAAGGAAAGAAGGAAGGAGTAACGTTCCCCTTATTCTTCCAACTATTGCCTAGACCTGGCAAACATGTCATTCAGGTCGGGTCAAGTTCGGATCAGCAAATGTTAGGGTCAGGTTCGGGTCGAGTCGGGTCGATTCGGGTTTTGGGTCAATATCGGGTCAGCACTTTGGGTCAAGTTAGGGTCAGGTTAAGTTCGGGTCAGGTCAAGTTTGGGTCGGACCAATTCGGGTCGAGTCTGTTCGGGTCAGGTCAATTTTTAAGATCAATTTTCGGGTCAATTTTGGGTTGGGTAAAATTCGAATCGAGTCAATTCGGGTCGGGTCTATTCGGATCAAGTTTGTGTCGGATCTCCAAAATAAATTCACTTTAAAAAAAAGTTGGAAAAATAAAGTAAAATCGTTAAAAAAAAATGAGTACCTATTACGTGGAAAATAAAGAAGCCCTAAACTAAGTAATTCACTATTTCACCCTATTCACTTAGGATTCGGGTCTATTCGGGTCGGGTCACTACAGGTCGGGTCGATTCAGGTCAATCAATTTGGGTTAAAATTGGGTCGGGTCACTTCAAATTTCAGGTCATTTCGGGTCAGTTCAAGTTCGGATTTCGGGTCATTTCTGGTCAGGTCAAGTTCGGATTTTGAGTCAATTTTGGGTCAGGTCATTCGGATTGGGTCACTTCGAGTCATCGGGTTATGTTCGGGTCATGTTCGGGTCAACTATATTTCGGGTCGGGTTAGTTCTGGTTCGGGTCATTTTCGGTTCAATGATTTCAAGTTCGCTTTCGGGTTACGGGTCGGGTCATTCAGGTCGGGTCAATCAGGTCGGGTCAGGATTTCCAGGTCTACTATTGCTTAGTGATTTTAGACTCAAGTACTGTGTAAGGATGAACTCACTAAATGCATTCACTCAATACTCGGATTGGAAAGGAAGAGTGTATGAAACAATTTTGAATTTGATGGGAAATACTCCACTCATTCTTATTACGACGGAAAACGACACATGCATGGCCCGAGTATACGATCATATATAATATAGTGCATTACTCGGTGTGCAATGACTCAACATTTGTGATTAGGTGATTTTATTAAGACTCGTTGTATGATCGCATGGCTAGACATGAAAACGTTGTGAAAAACAAAGGACCCACTGACCAAATAGCACGGAAGACTAAAAGAAAAACTAACTTGATTTATTTTGTCCAATTTTAATGCTTATGATATTTACTAGGTGAAAACGGTCCATTGGCAAGCATTAGTTATAAATAAGATTAATCACAATCAAAGACAAAGACTACATGTTAAGGTTAGGACAAAAAATCACAACAAACTCGGAAGAGGACTAAAATTGTAGAAGAGTTAGGACACATCGATATAAAAAAAAAATAAAATAAATAAAAATAAAAATATATAATCCTATGTTATACGAGTTGACATGGATTAAAGGACTTGGCTAAGGCTAGCTTCATAGGAAAAGACATAAAATTTTTTTATAGAAGACAGTTGACGCTAAAAAGACACTTATACTGGAAAGGCTGTAGTATATTTGTTATAAATTTTATTCAGTGACTTTTATTGGGACTAAACTAACGCCAATTGAAAGATAAAACTCGGGGATACAGATCCATAAGTGGCACGACACGTAACTCTTTCTAGAACTCCTGTTATGACCAAAACAAGTTGATGCTTGTGCAGGATACGAGAATAAAAATCCGGGTTGACTCAAATTTAAAAAAAATCTATGACTCTACTCTAAAAAAATAAAAAGGGTTTGATAAGAGAAAAAAAATAATAAAAAAAAAGTCAATAAAAAATGCCCATATAAGCACATTGTCACGCATGATGCAATGACGTTCGCAACCTAAAGTTAAGTTCTATGTTCTACTATGGTCAAGCTTTTGGGTGTTAAAGGGTACCATGGTTAAGAGTTTGGACGCGTTATCAAGGAAGACTCCCTTTAGGGTGTATACCAACTTGCGGCTCCGCGAGTTTGTGATAAAACCGAACTTGACTCCATGGTTTGGGTGGATTTAAAAACTCGGATGAACCCTTATTGCCATCAGCATTTTTAAGGTTGATAGAGCGTAAATCCCCCGGGCTAGCCACATACGTAGAACACGTACTATTGTGGCAAAATAGGTAATTTAAGCTAAAATGCATATGCATATTTGACAATGCTAATGAAATTGAAGGAATACAATTGAAGAATATTTCAAGTCTCATCCACTCATCTCAATTAAATACCGAGCACTCAAATCGATAAATAACCAAGAAACCTTCCTCAGTGGTGTCGCCAAATTATAGGCGTCGTTTGAAGCGTGCCTACGTTAGCATGTTGTGAATATTCTTGGCACTTGTATGAAATGAGAATTGACATATACGATAAGGGACAAATAAAGTAGGGAGCCGCCAACAAGTTTTTAAGGAACTTGTAAACCGTTTATGGATCATTTAAGGCAACCACGATTAAGGGACAACGAAAGGCAACAACGATTGACCCGTGAAGGCTACACCCCATTCATAATCTATGAGATTACTAACTCCATATGGTTCGAAACCATGAAAGGAGGATCGGGGATGATGGTACGAAGTGAGTCATGGAGTCATATCCGCCCGTATTGGCCTCTACTCGATTCTTATTGTAAAAAGTGATTCCTGCGATCTCAAATGCATGCAAACAAAGATTCAATTTGCTCAAAACTATTATTATGTTACATTGGTTGAATATTAATGCAGCACATAATTGTAATTATTAGTGATCACTTGATTAAATAATAAGATTAAAAGGGATCATAAACCAGTCGTCCAAATTATCTTATTAGGCATGATTTACAATTACATATTCTCTTTAAACATGAAATATAGTGATAATAAGTAATAATAGAATGAAAATTAATATTGGAAGCAATTTAACAATAACAACGTTAGTCAAATCAGATATAAATAATCCTAATCATGATACTAGAAACAAGAATAAAAATAAGAGTAATTAAGTGATTAATTACTCACTTTCCGCTTTTCCTTAAATTGCTACATCATGAATAAACTGTTACTAAATTTAATTAAAATATAAATCAAATTTAAACAATTAAATTAAATAAAAATTAGAGTTGATTTACTCCAAACCCTAAGTTAATTATTCCATTCACGCCTTGGTTTAAGTATAGAACTTTGGGTATTGTATGGACTCCTTGAAGTGCTTAGGAGAAGTATTTTGAGAGAATAGGGTTGCTAGTATTTAGGTTAAAGAGGGAGAAGAGAATTATTTGATGATCAAGCTAGTTGATGATTGAAAAAGGGGAGATATGACCTCTATTTATAAGGAAAAAGAAGGGTCGTAGGTAAGGTGGGCTTAGGTTCGGTTTGGGCTTACTTTAGTATTTTGGCCACAACATATTTGTTATAACTCGGATTTGGGCTTATAATATATCGTTGGAAAGTTATTTTCAAGTCCCGTCCAACTATTGAATCATTGGACCCAGATTATGGACCAAAATAAACTGGACTAAATGTTTTTAAAAAAAGGACACGAAATGAATGATTTTAAAGGACACGAAATGAATTATTTTGGGTTTAAAGGCACGAAAAGAGGAATATAAGTTATGTTTTGGGGAAATGGGCTAGAAATTGGGTTGGTTTATGAAATGGAAATATGGATTTAAGCACTTTAAAGATTAAATACTCAACCGACTAATATTGGTAGTGAAAGGTTGTTCATCATCGGATTTGGTTTTGGGGAGACATTTTTAGGTGTCTACACCAAGATTAATGAGTCAGGCTTTTATTGGCCCACTATGTTTAAGGATGCTAACACTTTTGTGCAGTCTTGTGACTCTTGCCGGAGGACTTGAAATATTTCGCGGCGGCATGAGATGCCTCAAACTGGAATATTAGAAGTTGAAATTTTTTATTTATGTGGTGTTGATTACATGGGACCTTTCCCCTCTTCAAGAGAGAATCGCTATATACTTGTCGACGCTGATTATGTATCCAAGTGGGTAAAGGCCATTGCCACTCCTACCAATGATGCTAAGGTGGTCTATAGGCTTTTAAAATAACCATCTTTCAAAGATTTGTAGTGCCTAGAGCTATAATCAGTGGTGGAGGATCTCACTTTCATAAGCGGAAGTTGGACACCCTCCTCAAAAAGTATGGTGTATACCATAGGACAAGTCTAGCCTATCATCCGTTCAGGTTGAAGTTTCTAACGGTGAGATTAAGGCCATTCTAGAGAAGGTGGTAGCAAAATCAAGGAAAAATTGGAGCGATAAGTTGGATGATATCCTTTGGGCATACATATTTGCATTTAAGACCCCGATTGGTACTACTCCCTATATGGTTGTGTATTTTAAAGCATGTCACCTCCCGGTGGAATTAGAATACAAGGAATATTGGGCTATTAAGGAGCTCAATTTGGATGCTAAGTTAGCGAGAGAAAAGAGGCTTCTTCAACTTAATCAACTAGATGAGTTTAGGTTGACGGCCTATGATACTGCACGTGTCTACAAGGAAAAGACCAAGAGAAGGCACGACAAGATAATCATTCCGAGAGAATTCAAAGAGGGTGATAAGGTGTTGTGTTCAACTCTAGACTTAAAATTTTTCCCGGAAAGTTAAAGTCAAGGTGGTCGGGTCCTTTTACTATTAAAAGGGAAAATAAATTTAGTTATGTGGAATTGATCGATTAGCATGGTAACGAGGTTCAAGGTTAATGGCCAATGACTTAAGCAATACTATGAAAAAGCTACGATTGGTGCATTTGAACTACTTCACCTTATCGATTCCAGTTCATCCTGAGTAACATTTGGTAAGAGGGTCGTGCGGGACATAGATAAACTAGCGCTTTGCGGGAGCAAACCGTATTTTCTTGCTTTATGAGGTTTTGTACAGGTTTGATGGGGAAAAGTTAGTCAAATTTGGAGACAAGAAAAGAACAAAAAAAATCTAAAATTAAGGAAATTCGCCTGACTAGGCGAAGCTCCGCCCGATCGGGCGTGAGAGCATGGATGGAAAATCAACATTTCTTGCCCGATCGGGCGTGATGGTGCCCGACCGAGCGCGAGAGTTGACGAGTACGGAGCTTTCTCTCGCCCGATCGGGCGAGAGGGCACCTGACCGGGCGCGAGAGTCGAAGAAATTTTAGAAAGGATGCTCGCCCAATCAGGCGAGCTGGCGCCCGACCGAGCGCGAGAAGAGGTTGAAGTAAGATAATCAGATCGCCCGATCGGCGCCCGACCGGGCGCGACCCCCATCTCGAATTCATCCCTCTTTCTTTTCTCCTTCTTTCTTCTTCCTCCTTATTTCTTTCCTCTATATTCTTCTTTACACCATACTTTCTCTCTCTAAAACCTTAAATTCTCTACCTTCTCTCTAAGATCTCTTCTCCAATTCTTACCCAAATTCAAATTTTTGTACATATTTCTTCTCTCTTCAACATCTAAACTCATACACTAAAATTTCCCAATTTCAAACAAATTTATTCCAAACCCATATTTGGAAATGGCTTCAAAGAGGGTAAGAGCGCTAATTGGGCAGAGTTCTAGTTCAAACGTTAAGTATGATCCGGATTTGTAACTTCAATAGTGGCCAACCATCTGAATCACCACCTTAACACAACGGAAGCAGCTTGAAAAGCTCTATGAGCATGAGGTAATCCCTTCTTGGTGGTAACACCGCCCTACTCTCGACTCCCTAGGTTTATATGATTATGTTAGACGAGTCATGAACGATATAGGAATGAGAGAATTTGTTGACATGCATTATCCTACGTATCATGAATTGACTTGTGAATTTCTTTCCTCTTTGAATGTTGTAAATAGAAAAAATGGACAAAATTTTCATTATAGGTTCAACAATAGGAATGTTAGTTTAATTAATGTGGAATTTTGTAAATTCTTTGATTCGGAATCCGAACTCCGCCACCATTGGCATGAACACTATAAAATGGAGGATATTTATCACATTCTAACCGGTTTACCAGCCCCGACCTCTCAACATGCTAGTGCCCGACCTATTCATCACCCAGTTCCTAAAATTTTTCAAAGATTTTCAGGTGTTTGTTTTTTAGGTAGGAATGAGCCTCAAAATGCACAAAACCAACAAGCTAGCTGTTATTGGACATTATGTGTTCGGTTTTGGTATGTTGAACATGGGTAAGTACATCATCCACCATTTGAGTAGGCATGCAACAGCTAGTAACACAACTAGTACCCCAATTCGGTTATGAGGTATAATTAGTAGGATAGCAGTTAAGAAGGTCGGTTTTAGTGAGACTAGGGCCCACGGTCTCACTAATTGTGGGGGGATACCTACATGACAACTAGGCATCTAGAGGACCTGGGTTGGGTACAGATGGATGTCCAAAACCCTTATTGGTGTGTTAGGGTAGGAACAGAGCAACCATTACCTTTTTTTTCCCTTCCTAGCCCCGATTTGACCGCCTTTCCCCCAGGCAAGACTCTCATACATATGCTGCTTTAGTTGCCCATGCAGAAGGGTAAGCACCTCCACCACCTCAGCCCGAGCCTATGATAGCACCTTCCCCACTTCATATGCCTCCATTTCCCCCTAGGCAAGACCTAGAGACCATATGGGATCTCTAGAGCATAGGGGAGGCCTTAGGCCATATTGAGGGGAACTATGGGGAGATTAGGCATATGGTTGGTTCTATCGACCAACGTTTGGCTACATTAAGAGGAACCAGGGTAGGGCTTTATACCCTATGTTTGATGATTACGCTCGTCAGGGTGCTATTCCTCACGATGCTCTCTACCCTGACTGGTTTCAGGCACCAACCCTAGGGATGCGTTGATCCCACCTCACATGGTATATACACAGACTATATATTCAGTCTTTCATGGATATGGACAGGACATTCCTTTTGGGGGGCCTTCGGGGGGGAGGGGACTTATAACCCTAATTATTTTGGTGGTAGTTCTTTTGGTGGTGCAGGGAGTAAAGGCGGCAGTTTTGGCTTCAGGGATGATGATGAGGTAGATGATTAGCCATGATGGGCTAGTTCCCGAGCCAATGAGGACATTGTCTAATCTTAGCTTGGGGGAGATTTTAGGATTTTGGTATCTTTCTTCTTCTCTTTCTCGTATTTTTGGTGTGTTTTAGTATAGATTATTGCTTTTTAGTGTAGTTTTATTGCTTTGATAAAAATGAAAAAATACAATAAATTGAAAAATAAAAAAGTACAAAAATATATTCCAATGAATTTTTAAATCATGCTTCCCTGTGCGCCATACTTAAGAATTGTTTTGATTCTTGGTATATGATGAGGAGCATTGTGGATAGGTTAGCCATAATTTGATATTTGATTGTTTGGATACTTTAACATGCGTCACTTTTGTCCAACTACTTGTGAATATAGTGCGTGACTAGTTAATTTGGTTAGGAATTGTGTGTTAGTTCGTGGTATGTCAATGAATTTGAGTATTGGTTTGAAATTTTGAGTAATATTTGGGGGAGCTATTAGTGAGTGAGGTAAGGGAGTTTTGTGGTGTGCATATTATTTGCACAATTTGGATGGATATGAGGAGTTGATTTTGTTCTTGATTGTGTTTTATTTTTGATGATCTTGGAAGTTAAATTTCATTAAAAAATAAAGTATGATGATATGAAATAAAGAAGTTCAAAAACAAAGAGTGAACTTCAAAAGAAAAAAAATTGTTATATGTTCAAATGTTCTAAGTGGAGGTTGATAAAAATAAAAAAAAAATTGAAAGTTGAGTTTTAATGAAAATACAGTTTTTTATTCACTCGAGTTTTACATTGTTATATTTTTGTGAGTAAAATTGTAAGTGTTGGGATTCATTTGTTATGTTTGGAGTTATATTTGGTGAATCTTTTGTGGAGTTGAGTGTGTTGGAGTTGGTTGGTCATTATTTGTTTTTGACCTTGGGTTTTAATAGGATTTGGCTCCCTTAAGCATGACTTTACTCTCACATTTTCCCAAAGTTATTCGACCTTTTACCGTAGCCTTACATTACAAGCTTTAAAGACCTTCCGACCTTTGTGCATAAAGTTGTGTGAATGTGAAATTAGTTGTTTATTAATGCAAAGAATGACTTAACATATTTTGAGTCGACTATAAGGTTGAGTGCATGTTTTCTTAAACACACGAGAGTGTGAGTTAGGAGGACATTGTTCACATAAAGGGTTTGGGATGGAGAGCGATCGAGTACATCGTCTACTGGCCACATAAATGAGAGTTGAGTGTGTGAGCACTAGTCTTGAATTCTATATGCTCTTGTGGTTTGCTTTATTTGACAACTGTTAGGGAGGATGAGTGATTGGATGGATGAGATTGGTTGATTTTTATGCATGCTTGTTAGATTTGCCTTGAATTGGCTGTTCTTGATTTTGATTATTTGGGGTGAGGCATGTTTTATGTATTCATTGATGAGCTCTTTGCTTACGGATAAGCAAAGGTTTGGCTTGGGGGATTTTGATATGTTTATTTTATATAGTGTTTTACCCCCATCCCTTTGTTGTAATTTGGTAATGTTTTCGGCTCTCTAGAGCCACTTTTATTACTAATTGGTGTTTTCTAGTGTTTTGAAGTTTTGTTTGATTTTGTAGGGAATTGCAGATTTGGAGCATTTTCCCGGGATTTTATGAAGCGACTACGAGCATTGGAGGAGCACGACAATTATACCGAGGCATTTGGACCAAGTAGTCAAGCCCCAAGGAGGAAATTTAGTTTGGGCCAAAGTAATAGCCTAAACGAGAAGTCCAAGATGCCTAAGTAGCCTTGTCCGATCAAGCTGTCCTCGCTCGGAGGCGCGCCCGACCGGGCAGGGCGAAAGAACATAAGTCGCCCGATAATGTGTCGGCCAGGTGCGAGAGAAGCCCTAATGAAGAAAAGGCGCTCTTGACCGAGTGGTGTGGTGCCCGACCGGGCGCGTGTTTTTGGAGGATGATTAGGCCGATTTTAGTTTGTTTAAGTTTAGGATTTTCGAGTTCAACATAAATACGTTTTTGTTAAGCAAGTTTAGTACCTTTTCTCTCATCTTTCTCTCTCTACTTAGTTTTGAGATTAGTATTCTCTTATTGTTTCTCTCTCTACAACACTACAACTTTGTACTTAAATCAATCTATTGTTTCCGTTAATTTTTTTAACGATTTCTTCTCTATTATTTTTTAGTAATTTAATTCCTTTATTTCATCATGTCTTGTTTAATTGCTTTGATTAGTTTAGATTTAATTATGTGTAAGTAGTTTTCTTTCCAGGATTTATGGGGATCCATAAATAATATGAAGGGATAATTTATTGTTGTTTATTATTAATGCTTGATTAATTTCCTATTGATTGATTTAATGCTATGCAATTAGATTAGGCCTGGTTCAATTGTATTAGTTATGCAATATTGATTCGCGATTCGAGAGATGAGAATTGATGTTTAGGCTTAGTTTCAATAGGCGGACTAATTTATATATGGTTAAGTCCAGATTCGAGAGATGTGATTTAATACCGTTTATAAATTAACTCTGTGATTGTAATACGTAGAGAAAGAGCGAAATCCCTTTATGATCTGATTAATTGATGCATTGATGCATTGATTATTGTGTTTTAACCTGGATCCGGAAGGCAGGCGGAAGATCATGGCGGATGATCTTCCCAAATTTCTCTCTACCCATGTCATGGGACATGGTTTTTTTCTGTCCGTGTCGGATGCTGAGGACACGGTCACCTTGCCGGAGATGGCTGTTTATGGTGACCAGTGTTTCGGCTTCTATGAGGCGGCCATCCAGGCAGGACTTCGCTTTCCTCTCCATCTGGTCGTGGAGAGGATCTTGCACGGATACCAGCTGGGTATCTGGCAACTAGCCCCTAACTTTTGGATAAATATCTTAGGCTACGTTGCCGCCTGCGAGATGCTGGAGGTGGATCCCAGCTTTGAGGCATTTGCTCATATGCATTATCTGAGCAAAACGCCCAATCCAAGTGGTATCGGCTGGTTTACGTTGACCAGCCATACCCGGTACATGATGACACTGGGGAAAGCGAACAAGTTGAAGGACTGGCGAACCAAGTTTTACATAGTCTCTTCCCCAGACGCCCAAAAGAACAGGAGGTACAACCGCTGGACTCAGTATCCTTGCCTCTTGGCTGGGAAAAAGGCTCTTCCGCCTGTTCCCAGGCGGGCCCAAGAGGAGATTTTTGACCGGGGCCTCTTTTCTGTGGCCGTCCGGACGAACAAAGAGACGGGGGTTAAGGAGATAACCCCCAGAGCTATATTCTCCGATTCGAGTGGCTCTTAGACGGGACGTACTTAGCCGCCTGCGGGCTTAGTACTAAAATGCCGAGAGGTAGCTGGCCGCATGATTTTATTTCCTTTGCTTATGATTATTTTTTTCTTTGCTAACACTTGGTTTCTTGTTGCAGATAAAGCAATGGAAAATCTTCCTGCCCACAAGAAATCAACCCTCTCCGCCGCCTTCTACTGCTCAAACATTAAACAAGCGAATGAGCAGCCGCCAGGCGGCACTCCTAAGGTAATGAGTCTGCAAAGGTTATCTTTAATGAAATGTGTTCACATACTCTGCTTATGATACTCACGCTTGAACTTCTTTTCAGAGTGCCTCAACAAAGCCTACCCCTTCTTCTCAGCCGGACCCCAAGCTGTGAAAGCAGACGGCTGGGGACGTTTCCCAAAACCAGAGGAAACACGTCGCCACGAAGCTCGCTAAGAAAGGGACAGGCGCCTCTTCCCCCATCAAAACACCATCAAAGCCGGACGCTCTTCAACGAGCGTCGAAGAGTGGAAAAACGCCACTCACCACTGCTGGCGGCACAGCAGGCGGCAGCGAAGCTGCCGGGGGAGATGGAGGTAAGCCATCCGACCATTCGACCATGAACTTTAAAAAGGGCACAATATTCAGTCTTTGACTTAGCTGTATTTGTTTGATAGATGCCCCAGCGAGGCCAACTGTCCTCCAGATGGCCAGACGGAATCTCAAGACTCTTGATCCTGAGGACAAGGCGACCGTCAGAGGAGTCGGTACCCTGGACCTGGATGGAATTCTTGAGTTCTTTGCGAAGTAAAATTCCTTACAACTTAATTTATGTACATATTTTTGTCGAATGGTTACTGACAAGTTTCTTTGGTTTGGACGCGCAAGCTATGCTGCACGTTAGTGGTCTCAAACGGCCCCTTAACGAGAAGACCAAGGAGGTAAAGGCAGCAAATGCTCGGGCCGCCTCTACGTTGGACAAAGCTCAGTTTGAGATTGCTCAAAAAGAGATTCTGACACTTGATATGTTGTATTCCCAGGCGTTTGCCAACCTGCAAGTTCAGCAGAACTTGGACGCGGCCAAGCAGCGGGTGAGGGAGCTCCAGGACCAGGTCAAGGGCCTTAACAAGAAGCTAGAAAACCTCAAGGAGGCGGAGTATAAAGCGACTAGCCTGGAGGTGACAGTCAAGAGACTCAGAGGTCGGCTGAGCAACCAAGAGAACCATCTCCGGACCAAGTATAGGTCCTTGATGGCGGAGGAGAAACAAGCCCTGGTCAAATAAATAATGGACGATAACGAAGTCATCATGCGTGCGGCCTTGGCGGCTGCTCAGCCATCTGCCGATTATCAAACCTGGAAGGTCTAGTTTAATAAGGCTAATGACGAGTTCAATGCCCATCTCCTCAAAGAAGCTCAAGAGGCGGCCGAGAAGGATGCGGCTCCCAAGAGTTCCTCGGGGGAGTCTAGCTCGTCTGGCGGCTCGTCATCTGGGGACGAGGAGGAGGATGAGGAAAATAGAGAGCATGCGCCGGAGGACAAGGCAGATGACGATGCTGAGAAGCTCCCCTGATCTTTAAGCTTTACTTGTCTTTCTGCGGCAGAATGGCCATATGTTTAACTTTCCGGCATGTGCGCCGTGTATTTGAATGTTTCTTTACCGACGAAGGGGTCGGGTAACTTCACAATTTCCCTGGCTTGGCCAGTTAACACTTTGCCAGTCGTAAATTTTGACGGCTGTTTAATTTTATGATGCATCCGGTCATTTGGCCGGTTTTATTTATATTGGTGTTTATGCATGCTTAAAAAATTTTCAAAGCTTTTTTTTACGTATAGAACTTTAGCTAAGTATTTTAGCCCGTATAGTATGCGAATGTTCTTGCCCCTGGGTGGATGTCGATTGGTTTCGGTTGATTGGATTGATTGACTTAGATATTATTGATACTTAGAAGAGTATGCATGGTTTCTAAGTCAATCAATCACTATGGTGATTGCCCCAAACCTAGCGACAGACGGACATGCAGAGCAGTCGGTTCTTTAACTTTATTCGTCCATAGGCCTCGTTAAAATTAGATGCTATGTTTTAACTTAGCTTATTTGTTTAGGGAAAGTATTCTGCCTGGTTCACCCCAAAGCAGAACAGGCGCATTCGGCCATAAGCCTTGTATACGCATAATGCTATGTTTTTTGACTTAGCTTTTTTGATTGAGAAAGAGTTCTCCGCCTCCCTTGCCCCAAAGCAAAAACAGGCGCATCCGGCCTTATGCCTCGATAGCCTCTAATCATGAAATAATGACCTCTTTTCAATTGTACTAGAACAATTTGAAAGTCTTTCGGCCGTTTAGGTTTCACTTTCGATTTATTCAAACAAATGCGGATGCGTTTTTTGCATTCGGTAGGGCCGTTTGATGTATTAGTAGAGCAATGTGCCACCCAAATGGGAGATGCTTCTCCTCGACAAATTCGCTCGAATGGACGTCATCGGTTATCTGACTCATGTTGGAGCAGACAGTCATACTCATGTTGGAGCAGACTGTGGCTGTCGGCCTCTATTGTTTTATTAATATCTGGCCATCAGCCTCTATGATAAATAGCCGTTAAGTGTTGGACTTAACTTGAAAATAAATCAGTAGGGTCGACTGCTTTGATGCCATCGGCTCCTTCAGGCAGAATGGGGCGTCTGCTGTTGGGACAGACGTTAAAAATAGGGTGGTCGTCTGTACTTTGTACAGGCGACGCTAGCATAATTTACAAAATTTAGCAAGAAGACAAGTTTGGGAAATGAAGACATATTCTTATTAATCAGAACTTTGAAGTATTTACAACAATTCTTAGAAGTAGTACTTTTTTAAGTTGTCTACATTCCAAGTTCTAGGAAGCCGCCTACCGTCTGGTTCTTCCAATCGGTAGGTGCCATCTCTTACTTCATCATAGATTCGGTAGGGGCCTTCCCAATTTGGGGTTAGCTTTCCCTTCTCATTCGCCCTACCGACTGCCTCCGTTTCCCGTAACACAAAGTCCCCCACTTTGAGAGGACGCTTGTGTACTCTTTTGTTGTAGGCCTGAGTCATTCTCAGACGGTAAATCTCATGGCGCAAGGTAGCATTGCCCTTGCGCTCTGGGAGTGAGTCGGCCTCCCAGTTTACCTCTTCGTCATATAACATGACTCGAAGAGTCGGCCCATAGTGTTCGATGGGAAGGACAGCTTCTGCACCATACACCATGAGGAATGGGATTGAAGGTTCAATGGGCACTCAAGAGGGGGGGGGGGTGAATTGAGTGTTAAGTAATCGTTGGCTAATTTTGCTTCTTTTCGGATTATGTGTGAGGAACCAGTTGTGCTGGTTCCCGTACGCAGCGGAATATAAATAAGCAATAAAGAAGACAACAAATTTAACGAAATAAAACAAAGCAATAAAGAACACAACAAATTTAACGAGGTTCAGCCAACTCAGGCCTACGTCCTCCTATCCTAAGTTCTTTATTAATCTACTCCGAAAAACAAAGACAAAGAACACTCTGCTGTTCCCTACTCCGGGAACCAGCAAACCCCACACTCTACTCCGAGTGTGCTCTCGACTTACACTCGTAAGCCCAATGTGTTTGAACTCACAAACACTCACCCAGCCTTTAACCCCTTTGTTAAAGACTCAATACAAGAATCAAGAACTCCCCTTTGATCTCACTTCTACGAAGCTAATTAAGAGAAAAAGTTTAAGTACTAGAATGCTCTTGTATATGACTTGATGAATGGGATTAGTGCTTAAGTATATGCTCTCAAATAATTGCTCTTTTTAATTTCTGGAGAGGCACACGAAATATGTGAAATAAGATGAGTTTATATAAGCTTAGATTCCTAAAACCTAGTTTCCTTAAATCACACAATCTTAGAGAATAAGATATAATGTAATTTTAGGAAAGTTTTTATCTTATTTGATTTAATCACAAAGATAGAATCAATTAAGATAAATACTCCTAGTTTTTAGGTAACCAAGAATATTTCATCTTATTTCCAGCTGCACAAAATATTTTCAAAATAATCTTTTCGAAAAAATCTTTTTGTAAAATCTTTTTCCAAAACGGCAGCTCGAATACAGTGAACCTGGTTTCCCAACCTGGTTCCCTGAATTGAAACATGTTATGAAACTTGTTCCAACTTTGTACCAGATTTCATATCATACTTCAATATACTTTTAAGCACTTATATAACCCAAACATGCAAGCATACTACGGAGCATATTACATGAAAACCTAGATAACATATTAAAGCATAAATCGTCTTTTCTTCATGTAATCTTCAAGACTTGAATCTTCCTTGAATACTTCTATTATGAGCAAACAATCTTTCTTCGAAATATCTTCGAAAGGCTTCTATGCTCCAAGTCTTGGAATCAACTCAACTACTGCACATGTAACATGGTTAATGCACAATAAAGAGTATGTGACTGCTGTACCACGTAGCAACCATGGAAACAGTACATACTGGTTCCCTACCAGTACATAACACTTTTATCATATAACTGTTCCCTGTATAAAGACAAGTTAGTTCAATAAGAAAACTCATGTAAGTAATAACTTGTCTGGGAAAACAGTGTTCTATGTTAGCTGGTTCCCCCAACTGTATCGAACACTTTCAAGGACCTGTTTCCCTTAGCTGTTTGTCATCATTCAAAACTATCAATCAAAACCTAAGGGACTCAACAAATTCCCCCTTTTTGATGATGATAAACTCTTGAAGTTCCTGAACCTGTGAACATGCTCAAAAGGAAAACCGTCAAAAACTTCAAGGACTCAAGACTCTTTGGAACAAGTCAGTTAGGCCAACTGGTTCCCTAAACAGAAAATAGAAAATACGAAATAAAAAGACTCAAACTGACTCAATCTAAACTAGCTAAACCTTAGGCTTCAACTTCAGACTACTTCCCCCTTTTGGCATCATTAAAAAGTATCCACAAGTAAAAGCAATGTGCACAAGTTAATGTACTTATCCATACAATGGCATCAACCACCATTCAAGCATTATGCTGCAAAAAGAGATTAGTCAAACAGTTCATACCATAGCAGAGTTAGTAGTTCATACAAGCCAACAAAGTTCAACCAAAGAAGCCCAAATCCATCCAAAAAGAAAGTTCATGGAATGGAGAGAAGTAGACAGACCAACAAAATCAGTTATTTTAGAATAAACATGAGGGTGAGGAAACAAGAACAGAAACAGCATCACTCCTCATCATCATTCTCGTTCCCTTCCTCCTCCTCAAACTTTGCAACATCTTCTGTATTATCATCTGATTCCTCTTCATCTTTGTCACCATGCTCTGCTTAAACCAAAATCATTATATTACTAAGCATATTCTTGTGATTCCCCAATCTGTTTCAAAACCACTTCCTGACCTGCTGGTTCCTCTATTTTTTTTTTTTTTTTTTTTTTTTTTTTTTTTTTTTTTTTATAAAACATGAGAGATATGTACCGATTCAGAATGTTCTCCTTGTTGCATAACGAGTGCAAAACTGTTCTCCTTGTTGCATAACGAGTGCAAAACTAGCATCACATCAATCAAGCAAAGAGGTTCTTGCTGGTACCCTTTTTCTCTTGGTTCCTGGAACAGCGTCAATGGACTGTTCCTCCTGCACCTTCTCAGTGAACTTCTTTAATTGAGTTACTCTACTTCGTACCATGGTCTTAGCAGTGGGTGTCTCCTCATAATAACCAACAACCTCTATTTCATCCTTTTCACTCTGACTTTTCTGAATTTCCTCCAACTTCGGGCTTAAGGACATTTATGCTTCCTTCTGATGTTCCCCCTGAGACTGAGCTGGTTCCTTGAGTGAACAGTAACCGAATGAACAATGATGAATTTAAAGCATACGAGAGAGAGAAAGAGAATTTCGAGTGATGATGATTGATGATCTGCACAAAGGGTTAGTGTATATTTTAACAATGAAGCACAAAGAGAGAAGAAGGAAAGAAAAGAGTTAGTTGAGCCAATAAAAAGCAACTGTAAAGGATATTTTTTAAATTGAAATCAAAAATTTGGTAATTATCTTTTACCATAATTATCTCAACCAACTATAAATAAGGCATATGATATGTTTGCCTTTTATATGGGATTAAATAACTGAAATAAGATAAATTCCTTCCAAAAGGAAATATCTTATAGTAATCTTCCGAAAATAAAAGATATTATCGGATGACATATCAGAGCTGGTCTGCTGTTTCCCTTTGCTGGTACCTGTATAGAACCATGTCACGCTGTTTCTGGCAATTCAGCCTGATTTCACCTGTTTCTTACAACAATGATTCTCAATCCTTTTGAGATTTTGAACCATCTACACAACACTTGAAAGATATCAACATAAGTATGTACACACACTATACAAGAGAATACCATTCTAACCAATCATTGAAGGAAGTAATTGAAGCCAATACCTAAAATCTAACTAGACCTAAAAGGACTCTTAACCTACAAAAAGACTCTCTACACAAAGGCTTTGTGAAGATATCAGCAATTTGATCTTCACTTTTACAAAACAACATCTCCACCAATCCTTTTTCCACATTGTCTCTTAAAAAATGGTGTCTTATTTCAATGTGTTTTGTCTTGGAGTGTTGCACAGGATTCTTTGAAATATTGATTGCACTAGTGTTATCACAAAAAATAGGAACACTTTTATAAATAACACCAAAATCTTTCAGCTGGTTCCTTATCCACAGTAGCTGGGAACAGCATGAAGCTGCAGCTATATATTCAGACTCTGCTGTGGATAGGGCCACTGAATTTTGCTTTTTAGAACCCCATGAAATTAGACAAGAGCCAAGAAAGTGTGCCATACCTGATGTGCTCTTTCTATCAACTAAGAAACCAGCATAATCTGCATCTGTGTATCCAATAAGATCAATGGTACTGCCTTTGGGGTACCACAATCCCAGATTTGCTGTTCCTACAAGATACCTAAGTATCCTTCTAACAGCCTTCAAGTGAGATTCCTTTGGATTGCTTTGAAACCTAGCACACAAACCAACAGAAAACACAATGTCAGGTCTACTAGCTGTTAGGTAAAGTAGAGAACCAATCATTCCTCTATAAAGCGAAGCTTCAACATCTTTTCCCTTAAGATCAGCATCTAATTTTGTAGATGGGGGAACAGGTGTATCATAAGCTTTGCTGTTCTCCATGCCGAATTTTTTCAGCAACTCTTTTAAGTACTTTTGTTGATGGATCATTATTCCATCATCCATTTGCTTAATCTGCAGCCCTAGGAAGAATCCTAGTTCTCCCATCATGCTCATTTCAAATTCACTCTGCATAAGATTAGCAAATTCATCACATAAAACCTGATTAGTAGCACCAAATAAAATATCATCAACATAAATTTGTACTACAATCAAGTGTTTCCCCCTGGTTCTTATGAACAAGGTCTTGTCTACTGTTCCCCTCTTGTAATCATTTGCCATCAAGAAATTGGACAATCTTTCATACCAAGCCCTCGGAGCTTGTTTCAACCCATATAATGCTTTGTCCAACTTGTACACATGTTGGGGGAACAGTGCATCTTCAAAACCAGGTGGCTGCTCCACATATACTTCTTCCTTTAAATATCCATTGAGGAAGGCAGTCTTTACATCCATCTGAAACAGCTTAAAATTCATGTGAGCAGCATAAGCAATTAAAATCCTAATAGCCTCTAGCCTAGCTACTGGTGCAAACGTCTCATCATAGTCAATTCCTTCTTGTTGATTGTACCCTTGCACCACTAGCCTTGCTTTGTTTCTGACTATAGTACCAAGGTCATCTAACTTGTTTCTAAAGACCCATCTAGTGCCAATGACTGATCTTTCCTTGGGACGGGGAACCAGGTGCCAAACCTGGTTCCTCTGAAACTGATTTAACTCATCTTGCATAGCTAGTACCCAATCAGGATCAGTCAATGCCATTTTATAGTCAGTAGGCTCTACATTAGACAGGAAAGAATAGAAAGCACAAAAGTTTTGAAAAACATTTGTTCTCGTTTGAATCCCCTTATTTATATCACTAATTATTTGATCAGTGGGATGAGAAGATTGATATCTATAACTTTTAAAATTAAGACTGTTTTGTGCTTTCTCATTAAGTTGGGAACCAGCATGTTCATGGATCTCTCCTTCTTCTGAGGAGCCAGGAGGATTCACATTCATGCTGTTTCCTCTATCATTACTTACCTCAGGTTCAGGAGTGGTACCTTCTTCTGTTCCCCCTGAACTCATTACCTGTCTATTATTTGAGGAACCATCAGGACTTGGTTCCCCTTCAGAGTCCTCATTATCTTCATTTTCTTCTCTAGGCACTTCATCATTATCATCTGGTGGAGTATTTGGTAGGCCTAGATCTGCTTGCACTTCATCCGTGGGACCAGTATACTGGTTCCCGGTGAAATCTATCAATCCAATCACTTCATCAGGTTGTACCTGCGCAATCTCAGAAGACATGTTAAATTCATCGAAAATGACATGGACACTCTCCTCAACACAAAGAGTCCTTTTATTGAAGACTCTATATGCTTTGCTGTGAGAAGAGTATCCAAGAAAGATTCCCTCATCACTTCTAGGATCAAACTTATCAAGTTGATTCTTCCCATTATTATGCACATAACATTTACATCCAAAGACACGAAAGTATGTGATGTTGGGCTTTCGACCTTTAAGAAGTTCATAGGGAGTCTTATTTAACTTTGGTCTAATGAGACCTCTATTCAATATATAGCAAGCAGTGTCAACAGCTTCTCCCCAAAAACTCTTTGGGAGACCACTCTCAATGAGCATCGTCCTCGCCATCTCCTCAAGAGTTCTATTCTTCCTTTCTACAACACCATTTTGTTGAGGTGTTCTAGGGGCTGAGAAGTTGTGATTAACTCCATGTTCCCTACAATAATCAATAAAGTTAGCATTTTCAAATTCAGTACCATGGTCTGATCTTACCGAGACCAGCTTGTGGGTGAGCTGGTTCTCCACTTGTTTCACCAATGTTACCCATTCTTCAAACGTTTCATCCTTTGTGTGTAACATCATTACCCAAGTGTACCTGGAATAATCATCAACCATAACACAGACATATCTATGACCTCTTCGACTTTGTACTCTCATGGGACCACACAAATCAAGGTGTACAAGTTCGAAGGGTCTGCTAGTACTCAAAACAGTTTTAGACTTAAAAGAAATTTTGACCTGTTTCCCCCTTACACATTCAGAACAAACTTTATCAGCTTCATACTTAATGTTAGGAAGGCCTACCACTAAGTCACGTGTTTTAAGTTTGTTTAGAAGTGTTAGGCTAGCATGTCCAAACCTCTTATGCCAAATCCATTGATTATTGTCAGAAACAGCTCTCAAACAGATGGACTTGTCTTGAGGGATTTTATCTAAGAAGGTAATGTAAACATCATGCTTCCTGGTTCCCTCACATACAAGTTCTCCTGTTTGTGAGTTAACTATGTGACATAGGTTGGCTTGAAACTCAACTATATTACCTTTGTCACATAATTGAGAAATACTCAAGAGATTATGTTGCAAGCCTTCAACATAATAAACATCATCTATTGCGTTAGAAAGTGTCTTACCAACCTTACCTAAACCAGTGATGGTTCCCTTGCTGTTATCCCCAAAGGTGACACTTCCTCCATCAAAGGCCACTAGTGAAAGGAATTGATCTTTATCCCCGGACATGTGTCTTGAGCAACCACTGTCCAAATACCAATAGGTGTCTCCCTTCACTCTAGCCTGCAAGAGCAAATCAAACATTAGTTTTAGGAACCCAAACATACTTGGGTCCCTTTTCAACAACATTAACATCTTGTTGATCCTTTCTTCTCCACACATATTTTACACCCTTGCTGTTCTTATTAGCACTAATTTTCTTAGCTGGACATTCATGTATCTTATGTCCATTTTTACCACAATGAAAACACACATGCATTTCTTTAGTCATGACATACTTGCCTCGTTGATATTCTTTGATCCAGGTGGTTTCTCTGGGAGACCAGTTAGTCCTGGTTCTCTGTCTAGTATAACCAAGACCAACTTTTCCTCTGTTTCCTCTTGATGAAGTCAGGTAATTTAAGGTTTCTTGAGCATTCAATAATTTGTCCACATGTCTATGACTATCATTAAGTTCTTTTTCTCTGGTTTCAAGTGTTTTAGTTAACAATTCGTTTTTCTCTTTAAGAAAATCAAAGTTACTTTTTAAAGCTTCGAATTGTAGATTAAGCTTTGAAACCATAGAGTCAATAGACATGTCAACAACCACTGGTTGCTTGTCCTTTTTCAGTTGATTGATTTCCGCATGCAGATCACAAATATTACTTTCATACTTATCAAACATATTACTGACATCTACACTGGTACCTGTAGGGGAAACAGTGAACTGTGCAGCTTTAAGTGAAGCAATTTCCTTGTGAGAGTTTTCCAGGTTGTAAGCCAATGTTTCAAAGGCCTTCAACAAGGAAGTTCTAGTACACGAATTTGCTTTACTTATAGCTACTGAAAAATCAAGAGTATCACTAGTGGTTGATAAGTCTCTAGGGAACCAGGAGGTCAGATCCTCTTCACCATCAATTGGTTCAAACGATCTTTCCTTTTCTAGTTCCACTTTACACTTGTCCAATTCAACCTCTAGTTCTGCTACTTGATTTTTTAGTTCATAACAGACTCCTTCTAGATGATCACAACTAGCAATAGCAATATTACATTCACCACGTTTTTCTTTTAATTCTCTTTTGCAAGTTATGTATGTTTCACTTAGTTTATAGCATTCATCTAGTAAGGAATCAATACAAGCAAGCATATTTTCTCTATCATATTCATGCATATCTTCTCTAATTTGCTCTAAGCTTACCTTGCGTTCATGTAGTACATCCTTCTTTGCCATAAAGCATTTGTTGAATGTACTGGTTCCCCCTCTGGTTCCTGGACCAGTGCTGTTTTCCTTGATGTTTGTAAAGGCAGTTAGGCAAACATCTGAGTTGGATGATCCTTCTTCTTCATCTGACCCTGAGTCAGAGTCTCCCCACATGGAAGCTATCATGGCATTCTTGTATGCTTGTTTATCTCCGGATTTAGACTGTTTGTCATTCCACTTAGGACAATCTCGAATAAGATGTCCTTTTTCTCCACACTTAAAACATCCTGTAGAAGAAGAATTAGAGTTAGATTTTTTATAGTTTTTAAAATGCTTACCTTTGAAATTCTTTCTTTGATCTCGAAGAGATCTCTCAAATCTTTTTGCAATCATGCTAATTTCATCTTCATCATCTTCTACTGTTCCCTTAAGCGCCATGCCTCTTGCTGGTTCCTTCTCAGACTTAGAGTCAATCAGCATCTCATGAGTCATAAGGGAACCAATCAGCTGTTCCAGAGACAAGGTAGACAGATCCTTTGCTTCATATACTGCTGTTACCTTGGCTGTCCATGCATCTGTTAAACTACGCAATAATTTTCTCACAAGATCCTCGTCAGATAAATTTTTACCAAGAGATCTAAGATCATTTACAATAGTCATAAACCTACGAAAGCAATCATTGATTTTTTCATTTTTATTCATGGCAAACAATTCATATTTAGACATGATTAAATCAATTTTAGACCGTTTTACCTCGCTGGTTCCCTCAAACGCAAGTTCAAGGGTGTCCCATATCTCCTTAGCACTACTACAGCCAGAGATACGATTTGTTTCGGTCTCACCTATTGCTTGTTGTAGTATTGACATTGCCTTAGCATTCTTTTCCAGCAACTTGTAATCAGCAATGACCAATTCGCTATCCTTCTTGGGAACCTGGTTCCCCTCAACATCTGTCTTGAGAATGATATTAGGACCATTTTTAACTACGAGCCAGCATTCATAATCAATACCCATGATAACATTCTGGATCCTGTTCTTCCACCAAGCATAATTATTTCCATTAAACTTGGGTGACTTGTTGTCATAACCGATTGCACTTAATTCTTGAGTACTCATTCTTAACTCCTCTAGATGTTACTCTTTCGAGAAGCTTAGGCTCTGATACCAATTGAAGGTTCAATGGGCACTCAAGAGGGGGGGGGGGTGAATTGAGTGTTAAGTAATCGTTGGCTAATTTTGCTTCTTTTCGGATTATGTGTGAGGAACCAGTTGTGCTGGTTCCCGTACGCAGCGGAATATAAATAAGCAATAAAGAAGACAACAAATTTAACGAAATAAAACAAAGCAATAAAGAACACAACAAATTTAACGAGGTTCAGCCAACTCAGGCCTACGTCCTCCTATCCTAAGTTCTTTATTAATCTACTCCGAAAAACAAAGACAAAGAACACTCTGCTGTTCCCTACTCCGGGAACCAGCAAACCCCACACTCTACTCCGAGTGTGCTCTCGACTTACACTCGTAAGCCCAATGTGTTTGAACTCACAAACACTCACCCAGCCTTTAACCCCTTTGTTAAAGACTCAATACAAGAATCAAGAACTCCCCTTTGATCTCACTTCTACGAAGCTAATTAAGAGAAAAAGTTTAAGTACTAGAATGCTCTTGTATATGACTTGATGAATGGGATTAGTGCTTAAGTATATGCTCTCAAATAATTGCTCTTTTTAATTTCTGGAGAGGCACACGAAATATGTGAAATAAGATGAGTTTATATAAGCTTAGATTCCTAAAACCTAGTTTCCTTAAATCACACAATCTTAGAGAATAAGATATAATGTAATTTTAGGAAAGTTTTTATCTTATTTGATTTAATCACAAAGATAGAATCAATTAAGATAAATACTCCTAGTTTTTAGGTAACCAAGAATATTTCATCTTATTTCCAGCTGCACAAAATATTTTCAAAATAATCTTTTCGAAAAAATCTTTTTGTAAAATCTTTTTCCAAAACGGCAGCTCGAATACAGTGAACCTGGTTCCCCAACCTGGTTCCCTGAATTGAAACATGTTATGAAACTTGTTCCAACTTTGTACCAGATTTCATATCATACTTCAATATACTTTTAAGCACTTATATAACCCAAACATGCAAGCATACTACGGAGCATATTACATGAAAACCTAGATAACATATTAAAGCATAAATCGTCTTTTCTTCATGTAATCTTCAAGACTTGAATCTTCCTTGAATACTTCTATTATGAGCAAACAATCTTTCTTCGAAATATCTTCGAAAGGCTTCTATGCTCCAAGTCTTGGAATCAACTCAACTACTACACATGTAACATGGTTAATGCACAATAAAGAGTATGTGACTGCTGTACCACGTAGCAACCATGGAAACAGTACATACTGGTTCCCTACCAGTACATAACACTTTTATCATATAACTGTTCCCTGTATAAAGACAAGTTAGTTCAATAAGAAAACTCATGTAAGTAATAACTTGTCTGGGGAAACAGTGTTCTATGTTAGCTGGTTCCCCCAACTGTATCGAACACTTTCAAGGACCTGTTTCCCTTAGCTGTTTGTCATCATTCAAAACTATCAATCAAAACCTAAGGGACTCAACAAATGGGGTTTCTCCAGTTGCCCCTTTCGCGGTTGTTCTGATGGCCCAAAGGACGTGTGGTAATTCATCCGCCCAAAGGCCACCAACCCTCTCTATTTTCTTTTTGATCCCGTCTGAGATTAACTTGTTGAAGGCTTCAACCTGGTCGTTTGCTTGGAGCCGGCCGACTGATGCAAAGAAACTTGAGACCCCTTGGTCTCCCAACCAAGTCTTAAGCTGAGGCATCTCAAACTGAGGTCCCTTGTCAAAAACCATAGACATAGTCACCCCAAAACGAGTGATAACATTCCTCCATATGAAGGAGATGACATCTTTAGTCTTGATGTTTTTTAGCGCCTCCGCCTCTACCCACTTGGTAAAGTAATCCACAGCTACCAATATGTAGCGCTTGCCGCCTAGTGCTGCTGTGTAAGGCCCAAGTATGTTCATGCCCCATTTGGCAAAGGGTATTGGGATGTGGATGATCGTCAGGTCTGTGGCCAGACGATGGATGAGCTTGCCAAACTTTTGGCACTTGTCACATTTTCTGACCATTTCCATGGCATCTGACTCCAGAGTAGGCCAGAAATAGAGCCGCCTGGTCTTGGCAGCTAAGGACCTGCCGCCTATATGAGAGGCGCAGAAACCCGCATGCAAATCTTTGAGGAATTCTTTACCCTTCTCTAGGGTAACACACTTCAACAGGGGTTTCAAGAAACCAGTTTTGAAGAGTTCTCCTTGTCTCAGCTCGAAGTTTGCCGCTTTCTTCTTTAGAACAGCCGCCTCTTGGGGTGAATCAGGGAGCGTTCCGTCTGCAAGATATGCCCGGATGTTGTCCATCCAGGTAGAGCTTCGGTCAAGAATTCCAATGGGGTCTTCATTAGATATACTTCTCTTTTCCATGACCTCCTAGAAAACTGACCGAGGCGTTTCACAGGAGGCGGATGATGCCAGTTTTCACAGAGCATCCGCCTGATTGTTTGAAGATATGGGCACTTGAGTTAGATGGAATTCCTCAAGTGTCGCGAATTCATCTTTGATCGCCTAAAAATATTTTATCATGGCCGGATGAGTGGCCTCGTACGTTCCATTGACCTGGAGTACGACCAGTTGAGAATTAGAGCAGGCGTCAATTTTATTTGCCCTATCGCCTTGCAATACCGAATGCCGGCTAGCAGGGCCTTATATTTGGCCTCATTGTTAGAGACATGGAACTTGAACCACAATGCATATTCGTACTTATCTCCCTCAGGAGATTGATAGATAATCCCTGCACCGCAGCTGTTCGTAGTGGAGCTCCAGTCCACATACACTTTCCAAACCTGGTTAGTATTGTCCGGTGCAACCGGCCTTGTCATTTTAACAATAAAGTCGGCGAATGCTTGCCCCTTTATTGCCTTCCTTGGTTCGTAAGTGATTTCTAATCCTTGCATTTCAATCGCCCATTTAAGAATTCGTCTAGAAGACTCCAAGGTGGTGAGTGGCCGCTTGATCGGTTGGTTAGTATAGACCTCTATTGCATGCGCCAAGAAGTAGGGTTTTAGCTTCTTGATGGCCATATAAAGGGCAAGGCCAAATTTTTCAACCATGGGGTACCGAAGCTCTGTGTTCCTAAGAACATGGTTAATGAAATACACCTGGAGCTGGATGCCATCTCTTTTAGCTAAGAGAACGGCACTGAGGGCATGATCAGAGACGGCTAAATACATGAGGAGCTTCTCTTTGGGCAAAGGGCTAACAAGCCTCGACAAAGAGTGCAGATGAGTTTTCAGCTTTTGAAAGGTCGCCTCTGCATCGTCCCCTTATTCAAAGTTGGTCTTCTTTTTTATTGCCTGGAAGAAGTAGAGACACTTGTCACCCGACCGACTGAGGAATCTCCCCAAGCCCGCCAGGCAACCTGTTCAATTTTGCACTTCCTTCACTATACAGGGAGACTGCATGTCGATTACCGCATGTATTTTCTCAGGGTTGGCCTCTATTCGCCTTTGGTCAATCAAAAACCTGAAAACTTCCCAGACTTAACACCAAAGACACACTTTTTTGGGTTTACCATGACCTTGTGCCGCCTGAGTGTGGCGAATGTTTCTCGGAGATCAGCAAGATGATCCGCCTGTTGTTTGGATTTGACTATCATGTCATCAATGTACGCCTCTACATTCCTTCCGATTTGAATAATGAAGTCCGTATTAATCATTTGTTGGAAAGTAGGAAGCGCATTCTTCAAACCAAACGGCATCACCGTATAACAGAACAACCCCTGATCGGTGACAAATTCCGTCTTTTCTTGATCTTTTTTCCACAGGGGGATCTAACGGAAACCTGAATAGGCATCCATAAAACTCATCAGGGCATGTCCGGCTGTTGAATCGACCAGACTGTCGATCTTAGGCATTGGATAGCTATTCTATGGACATGCCTTGTTGAGGTCTGTGTAATCAACAAACATGCGCCAGGTTCCATTCGGCTTTTTTACTAACACAACGTTAGTTACCCACTCATGGAAATTGCACGGCCGAATGAACTTGGCGTTCAGCAGCTTTTTAACTTCGGCGGCTGCCGCCTGACTTCTTTCGTTCCCATGGTTTCTTTTCTTTTGCCGAATGGGCTTCTTTTTAGGATCCACGACGAGTTTGTGGACAGCGAGATCCGGGATGATGCCTGACATCTCTTCCATTTCAAAGGCAAAGATGTGTTTGAATTCTCTCAACAGCTGGTGCAGGCTCTCTCCCAGCTTAGCAAATGCAACCATCCCCACCTTAACCGTCCGCTCTAGGCTACTGTTGTCTAGAGGGATATCAATGTGTTCGCCAGCAGGCTGGGGACGGAGATCATTTGACCGTTCCCCGGTTAGTGATTGTTATTGTTTTTCATTTTTGAGCACCACCAGCTGATCAGTTTTTCTTTTCTTTCCGGTTGGTGGGGCCGACTGTTCTTCCTCGACATCGTCGAGGTCGAATGTTTGCTTGCCCCAGCCGAATGCTGCAGCCGCGGGCTTGACGTCCGAGAGATAACCTCTCGAGCCGTCTTCTAGTCCCCATTGAAGGAACCGACTATTCCATCATCCTTCTCATATTTAAGCAGCATTAGAACAGGGTTGATGACAACCTTACACTCATTTAGAGTGGGTCGGCCAAAGATGAGGTTGTAAGCTATGAGCTCTTCAACCACTAGGAAACCGATGGTCATATGCCGACTGTCTCCCCTGTTCCCTAGGTGGACGAGTAAGTCAATTCGTCCGACTGGGTGCACAAGTCCTCCCCCAAACCCAACAAGGGTGTGGGAGACCTCCATCATGCTATCCGGTTTGTATTTGAGATTGGATAAGCATTTGAGGCTGATGAGGTCCGAGGAGCTTCCTGTGTCAATCAAAATTCGACCAACCAATTGGTTGGCCACCTTGCGGCCGTCATGACCACAAGGTCATCATGCGGCCGACGGACTTTGCCTCTGTCTTGCTCGGTGATGACACCTTTAGGGAAGTCGACCCGTCCTTCAGACCCTTAAAGAAGTCTGTGAAGGCGACCTCATCAGACAACCCATGAATCTGGATTCGTACCAGATTGAACCGCCTGACATTGGAATGCAGGCCTTCTCTATCTCCCTGTTGTAAATTGCCCAAATCATGGCTTGTCTTTTTGGCAGGGATGTTCATAGAGAAGTTGGAACCAAACAAGAACGCAAGCATCTTGAAACTATTAATACAACCAGTTGGCAGATTGCCGAACCACTGTTGGGCTATGCCCTTCAGGGTGGCTGGAAAACAACGACACCATGCGGCATCATCTGACCCTTGTAAATACATGAGGTGGGTGTATGCTAGCAGGTGGTCTTCCGGGTTGGAGGTCCCATCATAGGTTCCAACCAAAATATTTTTAACATTGGCCGGTTGTTCGGCTTCGGTTATTTCCCTAGAGAAGGTAGAGGGTTGATCTCCAAGGTGTTGCAACCTCCATCGGCTGATAGCCGTATGCCGCCTGGCCTCCAAAGTGGGCAGGTTGCATGTAAGGTAAAGCAGGCGACTTGTACAATGGCGGAGCCATGTACTGGGCCGACTGGATCACATGAGGGCCAGACTGAACACGGGGGCTGCTTGCTGGGGTCTCAGGTACAGACAAGGAATACCTCGCAGAGGTATTCTGAAAGCTATCATGGTAGGTCGACGTTGAAGCCGACTCTAATAGCTGGGTTTTATTCTGCTCAATGTAATGTCGAGCATCAGAGAATGTTTTCTTGCTACCATCCGGAAGTATGTGCCGGATGGCTTTTCTTGTACCCGTTTCTGGGAAACAGAGCCTGGTGAGGTCAAATTGGGGTCGAGCCTTCTCCGTAGTGGCATGATGAGGAGTCGGATCGCGGTCCCTGACTGACTTCTGTTTGCCAGTTTGAGTTGGCTTATTGGCCGACTGCTCCTTTCTAGGAGTAGGCGATCTCTTGGAGGCTAGATGTTTGATTTCACCCCTGAAACTGCTCAGGAGTTTCATGAGTTCATCTCGAGTAACGGGGGTTGATCCTGCCGCCTGGGATGGATCACCCGTCTGCCCCGAGGGCTTCTTTTGCTGACCAGCAGTTTTGCTTGGTCCTGCCTGGTCAGGGTGACGCTCTCGCTTTTCCTTACTACGGATGCGTCTAGAGATGAGGGATCCGTTAGGATCTACATGGGTTTCGACGTCAGCGTCGTCCCCTGAGTCATGGTCCATCCGGACCACTATGTTTTCTGGTGGCCGATTGGTCTCAGGATTCGGTACAGGGACTTGTGAAGCCATCTCAGAGGTACTCTCCCCACAGACGACGCCAAATTTTTCGGGGGTTTTTGTCCCTTGGGAGATTTACAACACTAAGACTGCATTCAGCAAAGGGCGCCTGTACCTGCAAAGCAAACGGACCGCCGGATGGTCAGTGATCCGCCTCCGAATATTAAGTTAGTAAAGTATTCGAAGTAAGACGTGCGGAAATAAAGTTATCTGCTCGGATTCCAAGCTCAAGTAAGGTGATGTCTGTTTCTTTAAAACGACAGCTCTGTAATAAATGTGGATGTGACGTGTTGCCTCGTGTTCTGTGTCTTGTAATAAATGAGGGAATTGTCCCTATTTATAGGGTCTTTTGGAAAAGTGTGCCCTCCCTAGGATCTAGTGACCTAGGGATTAGGTCACGCCGCAAAACAGCGCCTCAAGGTTTGGGCCCTTGAAGGCCGCCATTCCAGAAGCAATATCTGAGTGACACGTGTCACTGATCCCAAAAGGCTTTCGGGCACTTCTTAGGGTGACAAGTTTCTCCCTCCTAATGGTCCATTCTGGATCATCAATCATCCCAGAACGGAGGGATGGCTGCCTACCACGTGTCGCCATCTTAAAGGTCCAGGTGGCACCTCTACCAATGACACATGGCAGCTTCCGATTAGGCCACTTGGCCGGGTATAAAAATACCCAAATCATATCCCACTCTTTCAACCCCGGCCCACAGTTTAAAACAGCTCCTCATGTCCTTCACAATGTTTGGACTTTAAGAAGCCCCAAACATCATCATCATTTTCAATCCTTCTCTTCCCATTTACCTAAGTCTTTCCTTTCTCCTTATACCACAAGCTATAAATCTCGTAAACTTCCCACCCAAAGCTATTAATCCTTCACTACACAAATACCTTAAGTAAGTCACAGTCCTCATATATGACATTGGGACAACATACTTCCAATAATCAAACCCAGCTTCATAAACCAAAAAATAATGCTTCCCCCTATGATGATTTACCACAAACCCTCCAAATAATCTAAGCTTAATGTCAATAATATCATCCTCACCATCCATATTTTTCTACAATTAAAGCAAGTGAAACATACAACAAATTTAATTTTTTTTTCACCCATCACAGAACACAAAGTAAAAATTATAAACAAACACAACATAACACATGACTATAAACCCACATATGATTAATTAATTGCACAATTAGGGAATAACTTAAGCTAAGCATAGAAATCTAGGGTTTATTAAAGCATCAATTTAGTCCAAATTACCCACATTAACAGTATTATATTGCAAATTGACCACCATAGTTTCTTTGTTAGACCGCTACAAATACGGAAAAGAGTTCTTACCTGTCAAATGTTATCAGAAGATTCTTCAAGCTTCCATTTCAACAATGAAGTTGACACTGCTCCCACTTGGACCTCCTCCTTCAATCAAATTCTTACACGCACACAAATCTTAAATCTGAGGGTAAGTTAGAGAGAGAAATGAATCTACAAAGTGAAAGAGAGAGAGAAAGATTGATTTGGAAAGAAAAAGGGAGAAATTTTTTAATTTTGGTCACTTATAAAGGTTCAGATAAGTTGATGGGAGAAGAGAGAGAATGGAAGAATATAGTTACGGGGAGAGAGAGGGAGTTAGGTGGAGATAGTTAATTGTGTGGGCCCCACTAACGTTTCTTTGACAAAATCCATTAAGTGGTAGTTATTTTAACAATTAGTGTGTTTATGTGGTAGTAAAATAAAATAAAAAATTAAATGGGTAGTAAATGTAAAATAGGGTGCTTTCCCTGATAGTAAATGTAAAATTTTTTGGATAATAATAATCAAATTATATATCATGGTAATATTTAATCAATAATATTCTTTGGTATATGAATATATATACTTTAAGCCGCAATTCATAATTTTATATTATTTGATGCTTTAAGATTTGGGTATTTATACCTCGCCTAGTGGCCCAATGAGTGTGTGTGACACGTGTCCCTCTAAGAGAGGTCCAAATAGACTCCCCAAATGCTGACACATGTTACGTAGATTTGGCTCCTGGGAAATTGTGGCCTTCAAGGCCCAAATCCCAAAGTAGCCGCAAATCGGCACTGCCTTAATTCCTAGGACAGGTCACACTTTTTCTAGGACCATATAAATAAGGAGATTCCCCCTATAATTGGGGTAACGTCTTAATCATTAGGACATTTTTATTGCTCTTGAAAACAGAGAACACCTAATCTCGAAATCCAAGAAGATACTTTCCGCACATTTTACTCCGAATCCGTACTAACTTAACCTTCGGAGGCGGACCTCCTACCATCAGGATATCTGGTCATTTCGCAGGTATAAGCGGCCTTGTCAAATCCAGTCTTCGAGTCGTAACTTTCCCAAGGGACATAAAAGAACCAAGAACATTTTGCGCCGTCTGTGGGGAGAGTACCTCGAAGATGGTTTCACAAGAACTTGTACCGCCTCTAGAAACCAACCGGCCTACGGTTAAAGCAAAGATCCATTCGGACCATGACTCTAATGACGATGGAGACATTGAAACCTATGTGGCCCATGATGGGTTATTCATCTCTAAACACATCCGTCACAAGGACAGACGAGAGCAGAATGCTGACTAGGCGAGTACAAGCAAGCCCCTGTCAAACGGCCCTCCCGTCCGTCTGGGACCCAATGTAATCAACTCGGCGTAATATACGGCTCAGCCATTATACAGGCCACCTATGATGGTACCTCCAACCCAGAAGATCACCTTCTGGAATACACCCACCTCATGTACTTATATAGGTTGGATGATGTTGCATGGTGTTGTTGTTTCCCAAATACGCTGAAGGGTATAGCCGAACAGTGGTTCGGCAACCTGCCGTCTGGTTATATCAATAGCTTCAAGACGCTTGCGTTCTTTTTTGCTTCCAACTTCTCGATGAATATCCCTGCAAAGAAAACAAGTCTTTACTTGAGCAATGCGCAACAGGGGGATAGATAAGGGCTACACTCCTACGTCAGGCGGTTCAATGTGGTGAGAATTCAGATTCAAGGGTTGTTTGACGAGGTAGCCTATACAGACTTCTTCAAGGGTCTGAAGGACGGTTGACCTTTAAGTTCGAACTTGAACGCAAGAAAATCTTCACCCTCCTAGGACCCTTGATAGAGGCGGAAGCTTATGTACAGGCGATTGAACTCTGCTCCTCAAATAAGCAGTCAGACTCCAAAAAGTCTTACATGCAGAAGGAGAGTCGTCCTGCTTAGTTGTCTCTAAAATCTGAAGAGAGCAAAAAGAAAAAAGAGATCTGGGCGGTTGATAACTCCGATAAGTCGGCCATAAGAAGAAAAAATATTGGAAACCGTACATCCTAAGGTACGAGTTCCACAAGGATAGTTGCTCAATCCTCATGGAGATAAAGGATCGGCTAACACTAGAGAAGCCAACTCCAATGTAAGGTTTCACTGAAAATCGGAACAAAAACAAGCAGTGCCATTATCATGAGGATGTCGACCATGACACCAACGACTACTTTAGCCTCCTGCGAACGCTTGATCGTCTGGCCAACAAAGGGGTGATGAAATCCTATGTGAAGTCCAAAGTGACTTCCAAAGAAAATCCGGGGCAGTCCAGCGAAAAGACTCCCTAGCCTATTGTAGTTCCAAAACCGATGAGGAGCCGATCTACATAATATAAGGTGGATTTGCCGGGTGTGGCCCGACCATGCGGGGAACCAAGGATAATATTAGAAAGATGGTCCATTATGTTGAAGTGGGACTAGCGAATGGCACGTCCGCCTTCCCCGAAGTCATCATCACCGAGAAGGACAAAGGAAAAGTCCATCGGTTGCATGATGACCCTGTGTTCATAGAATACAAAGTGGCCAACCAAAACGTTGGCCGCATCTTAATTGACACGGAAGCTCCTCTGACATCATCAACTGCAAATGCCTTTCCCTAACTCAAATATAGGTTGGATAGCATGCATGATATCTCCCATCCACTTGTTGGATTTGGGGGAGGAGTTGTGCACCCAGTCATATGGATAGATCTGCCTGTTCGGCTGGGAGAGAAGGGTAATGGTCGGCACATGACCATCCGATTTTTGGTGGTCAAAGAGCTGACCGCCTACAATCTCATTCTTGGCCGACCCACTCTAACGAGTGCAACGTGGTCATTATCCCTTCTCTTATGCTGGTCAAGTATGAGAGGGATGATGGCACTGTTGACTCCCTGAACGGGAAACAGGAGACGGCTCGAGAATGCTATCTCTAATACGTCAAGCTTGCGGCTGCTGTATTCGACCAGGGCAAAGAGCTAATAGACCTTGATGAAGTAAAGGACAATCATCCGGCCCCACCAAAAGCCAAGAAAAGAAAAACTAACTAACTGGTAGTGGTAAAAAACAAAACAGAATAGCAATCACCGACCCAGGAACGGTCAGATGACATCCGTCCCTAGCCTGCTGGTGAGAAAACTTCTATTCCTCTTGATGACAATCGCCTAGAGCAAACTATTAAGTGAGGACGGTTGCTTTTGCAAAGATGGGTGCAGACTTGCACCATATACTAAAAGAATTAAAAGTTGTTGCTTTTGAAAAAGAAAAAAAATCACGGCGAGGAGAGAAGTCAGGAGGCAGCCGCCGAAGTAAAAAAAGCTGTTAGATGCTGGGTTCATTCGGCCATGTAACTTCCCTAACTAGGTTGCAAATGGTACGCATGTAAAGAAGCCGAATGGTACCTAGCACATGTGCGTTGACTACACTGACTTGAATAGAGCATGTCCAAAGGATAGTTATCCACTCCCAAAGATCGACAGTCTTGTTAACTTTACAGCCGGACATGCCCTAATGAGTTTTATGGAAACCTACTCAGGCTTCCACCAGATTCCCCTGTGGAAAAAAAGATCAAGAAAAGACGGCATTCATCACTGATCAGGGATTATTTTGTTATAGTGTGATGTCGTTTGGGTTGAAAAATGCGCCTGCTACCTTCCAACAAATGATTAATACGGTCTTCATTAATCAGATACGGAGGAATGTGGAGGTGTATATTGATGACATGATAATTAAATCCAAGCAGCAGGCGGATCACCTCACTGACCTCCGAGAAACATTTTCCAGGCCACACTCTGGCGACACAAGGTCATGCTCAATCCCAATAAGTGCGTCTTTGGTGTTAAGTCTGGGAAGTTTCTTGGATTCCTAATTGATTAAAGGGGTATAGAGGACAATCCTTAAAAAAAAGGCGGTCATCGACATGCAATAGCCCCGACTATCAAAGAAGTACAAAAGCTAACAGGATGTCTACGACTTTAGGGAGATTCCTCAGCCGGTAAGGTGAAAAGTGCCTCTTCTTCTTCTAGGCGATCTGGAAGAAGACTAGATTTGAATGGCGGATGATGCTGAGATGGCCTTTTATAAATTGAAAGGACACTTACACTCTTAGACAAGGCTGGTTATCCCTCTGCTCAAAGAGACGCTCTACATGTACCTTGCTGTCTAATATCATGCCCTCACTGTCGTTCTCCTTGCTAAAAGAGACGGCACCCAGCTCTTGGTCTACTTCATTAGCCACGTTCTTATGAACGTAGAGCTTCGGCACCCCATGGTTGAAAATTTTGGCTTCTCTCTATACATGGCTTTCAAGAAGTTGAAGCTATACTTCTTGGCACATCCGGTAGTGGTCTACACTGACCAGCCGATGAAGCGGCCAATGACGACCCTAGAATCATTAGGTTGAATGCTCAAATGGGCTATTGAATTACAGGGGCTAGAAATCATTTTCAACTAAGGAAGGCAATAAAGGGACAGGCATTCGCCGACTTAATTGTCGAAATAACAAGGCTGGCTACGCCGGATAATACTGATCAGGTTTGGAAAGTGTATGTGGACGGGAGCTCCACTATGAACGGTTGTGGTGCAGGAGTTATATATCAGTCCCCTAAAGGGGATAAGTAATAGCATGCACGGTTCAAGTTCCAAGCCTTAAATAATGAGGCCGAATATGAAGCTCTGCTAGCTGGCATCCGCATGTGCAAGGCGACAAGGGCAACTAAGATTGACACCTGCTCTAACTCCAAGTTTGTCGTAAGCCAATACGATGGTGATTATGAAGCCACCCATCCGGCTATGATCAAATACTTGCATGCGGTCAAAGGTGAGGCCAAGAAACTTGAAGAATTCAATTTGAGTCAAGTGTCTTGATCTGAAAACACTTAGGCTAATGCTCTGTCTAAACTAGCATCATCCGCCTCACACGACACACCTCGGTTAGTCTTTTGGGAAGTAATGGAAAAACGAAGCATTGAAGAGGATCCCATTGGAAAACTTGACCGAACTTCTACTTGGATGGATAGCATCCGAGCATATCTGCTAGACGACACGTGGCCAGATTCAAATCCAGAAGCAGTCGCATTGAAAAAACGTGCGGCCAATTTTGAAATTCATAAAGGAGAGCATTTTAAGAAAGGCTTTCTACAGCCGCTCTTAAAATGCATCACCCCCGAAAAGGGGCAGGAAATCCTAGAAGACTTACATGCAAGCTTTTTGCCTCGCATATAGGCGACATGTCTCTAGCAGAAAGAACCAGGTGGCAAGGGTATTTCTGGCCCGCCTAGGAGAAATATGCCATGACTTTGGTGAAAAAGTGCGATAAATGTCAAAAATTCGGCAAGCTTATACACCGTTCAGCCACCGATCTGACGGCCATTCAAAGCCTAGTTCCATTCGCCAAGTGGGGCATGGACATCTTTGGGCCCTATACTTCTACATTAGGCGAATGGAGGTATATTTTTGTTGTCGTAGATTATTTAACCAAATGGGTAGAGGCAGAGGCGGTAAAAAACATCAAGACAAAGGACGCCATCTCCTTCATCTAAAAGAATATCATCACCCGGTTCGGGGTGCCTATGTCTATGGTTTTTGACAATGGTCCTCGATTTGGGATGCCTCAACTCAAGACTTAGTTGGGAGATCAAGGGATCTCAAGTTGTTTTGCATCAATCGGCCGACCCCAAGCAAACGGTCAGGTCATAACCTTCAACAAGTTAATCTCAGACGGCATAAAAAAGAAGATTGAAAGAACTGGCGGCCTATGGGCGGATGAGCTACCACACGTCTTATGGGCCATCTGAACAACATCGAAAGGGGAATCTACGAAGACCTCATTTCACATGGTGTACGGTGCAGAGGCTGTCTTCCCATCAAACACTCTAAGCCGACTCTTCGAATCATGTTGTATGATGAAGAGAAAAATTGGGAGGCCATGCGGCTAGCATTGGATTCACTTCTAGAGCAAAGGGCAATGCCGCCTTGCGCCATGAGATCTACCGTCTGAGAATGACTAGGGCCTACAACAAGAGAGTATACAAGCGATCCCTAATGGTTGTGGACTTTGTGCTACGAAAAATGGAGGCAGTCGGTAGGGCGAATAAGCAAGGGAAGCTAACCCCAAATTGGGAATGCCCCTACAAAATCTATGAAGAAGTAAGAGGTGTTACCTACCATCTGGAGACACTAGATAGCAAGCAGCTACCCAGAACTTGGAAGGTAGATCACTTGAAAAAGTACTACTTCTAAAATCTTGTAACTTTTTTACTTTCATTAATGAGAAATCCGCCTTCATTCTGAAACTTCTCTTTTAATTTTTATAGAGCACCGCCTGCACAATGTGCAGACGGACCCAGCTGAAGATTTTATTGCAAAGCACTGCTTGCACCATGTTTAGACGGGCAAGTCTCACATTTACATTGTAGAGTGCCGCATGCACCAATTTGCAGACGGACCAAGCTCAAAATTCCATTACATGGTACTATCTATAAAATATGCAGGTGGCCTTATTCATTTAGCATTTTGTAACAAGTGCCTTATAAAGGGACCGCCTACCCCTAGAGCAGTCGTCCCAAACCTTACTGAAAAGCGTCGCCTGCACAAGAGCAGTCGTCCCTAAACTTACTCACCCTTTAAAAATATAAGTTTTAAAGACTTAGGGGCTACCTATTCTCCTAAAAAAAGGTCGAAGACCGGATATATTTTATTAAAATTCGTTTGCTCAAACACAAGTATGATCGTCTTCTAACATAAGTCAGATAACCGACGACATCCATTTGGGCGAATTCTTCGAAGACACCATCTCCCATTTAAGTGGTTGTAGGGAATATTTCTAGCATCCCACACATGATAACCACTGTGATCATACAATTAAGCATGGTGGCGTCCAAATGGAAGGAAGCTAGAGTAAAAGAGTCGGCAACAAGTTTTAGGAACTTGTAAACCGTTCATAGGGTGAAGGTTACACCCCTTAACGATCAAAGAGATCGTTAACTCCAATAGGTCTGGAACCATAACTGGAAGTTCGGGGATGAAGGTACAAATCTAACCTAAAAGAGATTGTACTTACCCTAAAATTAGGCCTCTACTTTATTCTTCTTGTATTCATGTGCGCAATCTGACTATCATGCAATCAATAGATTAACCCTAAACATGTTAATGCAAAACAAGTGTATTATTGACGATCACTTGAATTATAATCAAATTACCCTAAACAAGATTATTAATTATCTTATTAAGCGTGATTACACGTACAAATTACCTTTAAACATGCATAAAAGGAGTGATCAAGCAATAACAATGATAAAACAAGCAACATAATAATCATCAATAATAATAACAATTATAATCATCATCAATTTAATAATCATAATTAATATAATCATGTTAAAGCATAATATTATTAGCAAGATCCGATGCATGATACTAACATGATTAATTACAAATATTAACATGTCACTAAACATTAAATATCAAATCTTTAACGCTAATATGAGACTAACATGATATTTTGAAAGAAATAGGAATCATCATAATAATCATACTTGATGTTAGAAATTTTAGTTAACCCTAAACATGATACTAGGAAGCAATAAAACATCCTAACATTATACTATGAATTAATAAAATAATCTAAGCATGATTTCTATATCAATAAAGCAATTAAATTACTTTTTTCGATGCCTCGTACCTCTTTCTAATAATAAAATACACACGTTAGTAACTTCAAGGAAAATAATACATCAAAACAATTAAATTAAATAATTGAAATAGGGATTTGGGACCAAATCCTCAGAAATATTAAACCTTTCACGTCTAGGGCGAAGGCAACTTCGAACTTGGCTAGGTGTGTCTAGAACTAATGAATGAGAAATTTTGAGAGAGGGAAGGTTTAGAAAAAGATATAGAGAGAGAGAGAAAGCTCCTAGCTTTTAGAGAGAGAAAGAGAGAGATAATGATGGTTAAATTCATAAAAACGGGGAGATACGACCCCTATTTATAGAAAAAATAGCACGAGATCAAAGAAATCTTATTCGGAATAAAATACCTCTTGTTGCCAACGACAGGAATCAGCGCCAGACGACAGCTGCAGCGCCAGGCGACGACTTTGTAGTCTCGCGCTGATTCGAAAGTACAACGTGCTTTTGTACGCAGAATCATCTTTTAAACGGGTTAATAGGTAATTCCGCGTCTAAGCAGATTTAAAATTCAAATTTGTGAAATAATATATTTTATTCAAAATAAAACATCTTTAAAAATATAATTATCAATCCTAATCTTATAAGAATTAAAACAGAACCTTCTAGATAATCCTAAAAGATTAAAATCAATCCTAATCACTTGAGGAATAATAATAAATAGGCCCTCCTCTAGATCATTGGGCCACATTTAAAATCATCGGGCCTAATTTAACTTAATCCATAACTTCCTCATTATTCATCTAAATTGGGCTTATAATATATCGTTAGAAAGCTCTTTTCAAGCCCAATCCAATGACACTATTAATGGACCCTTATCATGGAACAAACCAAATTGGACTGGCTAGTTTTTATAAATAGGGTAAGAGAAGAAATATTTTTTGCAAACAGAAAGAGAAATATTTTAATAAAAATATCCTCATCACTAGACTTTTCATACTTTCACTTCGTTCGATAATCAAATGATGTGAAAGGTATTCATCACTGGGTTTGGTTTTGGGGAGACACATTTGGGTGTCTACAGAAGCCCCCACTTTGATTGAGTTTGGAGAAACGCAAGTTTCAAAAACAAAAGTCAAAGTAGCGATAGGGACGGAGAATTATTCAGAATGTTCTGCAATCCTAAATCATTCTTGTAACGCCGATACCTACAAACCAGCATTAGTTAAACAGATAAAAGAGTTTAGAAACGCGTATCTTGCACCGTCGAGCACACGTTTCTAGTCTAACCGATTTTGTTTGACGATCTTCCTCAAGTTAGGAAATACCGCCTGAAGACTACCACGCTTGCCGCTGCCTTCAATATCCGCTGTTTTATGACCATCTTCCATATCCTAGGGAACACGATCGAGGATAAATTAGCTTTAAATCACCTCCTATTTTCTGATAACCTTCCACATCCTAGGGAACGCCATCGAAGATACCTTCGCTTGAAGCCATCCTCAGTTGTTTATGACAACTCTCCGCAAGCTAGGAAACGTCGTCGAAGATAACTCCGCTTGCAGCCATCTTCAGTTGTTGTGATAATATTCCGAACAAAATCACCAAAGACCAACGATTGTTGATTCTGAAAGCTCGCTTCAACTTTGCTGCTGTGATATTTACTGAAATTATCACGGTGCCAGTACGTCGGCACATTTTGCTGCTTGTGAACCATAACGTCAGTGCCTTTTTGCTACTTGTAAACCATTATGTCGGTGCTATTTACAATGAGCCAATGTTTAGGCGCTTTAAGCTAAGTGAGACGATCTTTTATCAGGTCGATCACTTGCTCTGATTATAATCGAGCCGATTACTTAATCATATCAAATTTCTTATAGGGGCTAACTGGTGTACCATGGAACCTGATATTGTTGTATAAAGTGTGCATAGCCATTTAAAGGGGCCACACATCTGTCGCTACACCAGCGCACGCCGGCATACGATGTCGCCAGGATTTTGCTCTGTCACCAGGCGACGAGCTTTAGCACCTGGCGACAACCTTGTCGTTTGGCGCTGGAGCCGCTGCTACTGCTTTTGTTCGCTGCTCGGTTCCACTCTGAACCTTCAACTTGGTCATTTCTTTTCAACCAAATATTCTCAAATCTTTTGCAAATTAAAGCTCTTCATCTTTAATTTACAAATCCATGTAAGTTTTGCTCAAACTCCTCTTATCTTGGAAGAATTTCATACGTTTATTGATAACTTGCTATTTTATGCTGTTTTAGGGCGTATTTGAACCTAGTTTACCTGAACAAATTTGTGTTTTGGTTCACTTTTACCCTATTATTATGCAATTTTTGTGTATCCTATGCTTCACGGGTTGTTAGTGTTTTTGTTGAGATTTTAGGTCCAAAGACGACCAAATGAAGCCCATGGTTACCAAACCGAGGTTAGAAGCAAGGAAATGATGGAAAGAATCCAAGTACAAGAGCATCGTAGAAGAAAACACGAAGAAAAGGGCCCAGAAGACCCTGCACGGCCGTGCAAGATGTTGCACGTCCGTGCAGGAGTGCAGACCTGAACCCATCTTTCTGCCAAGGCCTGCACGGACGTGCCAAATATTGCACGTCCGTGCAGATGATGCAGCACGGACGTGCCAAAGGTGCACGCCCGTGCTGCAGCAGGTCGTCTTAAACTGAGTTTCTGCCTTGGTCGGCACGGACGTGCCAACTTCAGCACGTCCGTGCAGACCTACAGTTTACCCGTTTCTTGTTTTCTCCGTCCTCTTATTTTAGGGGGTAGTATAAATAGCCCCTTTGGACCATTTTAGAGGGGTTCCCAATTTTTTTCCAGATTTTCATACTCCTCTTAGTTTGAAACACAAAAATCCTCAAATTAGCATAGATTTTAGTTCTTGTTTTGAAGGTTTTCAATCCAATCATTGTAGAAGACAAGTTCCACCATTGTTAGTCAATTATTGAAGTTTCTAGTAATTTTTCTTACTCTTTCTTTCTCTCTTCTATCTTTAATTCTTGCTTTTTATTAATTGTTTGGTTGTTCTTTGCATGTTTAATTGTTAGATTCTACTTAATTCTTAGTTTTAATTTGTTCATGAATTCCTTGAAATCTTTAATTGCTTTAACTTCCATGGATTGTGAGTAGTCTAATTTCTAGGGTTTGGGTGAACCCTCAATGTAATCACCAACACTTGTTGCATGTACTAATTTGTTAATTGTGGGGTGTTAATTAGTTGAGTTTAAGAGGTTTCATTGTTAATTCTTGTAATTGGCCATTGCTTGAATTATTTATCTAGCTTCCTCAACGAAGGATCGAGAGATGAACTTGAGGAAGCTCCCTTATACTTGATTGACTTGATTTGCCATGAGAATAGGAATTTCTAGTCAAGTGAATTTGCATGTTATCGTGAGGATGTTTTAACACTTGTTTCTTGCCCATAATCACGAGAGTAGGTTATGGTTTTGATGTCAAGTAATCCCTCTAGCTTGAGAGAGTAGTTGGGTGCATTTGATAACTTCCCCTAATTTATCCCCTAAATCACCATTTCTATGCATGCTACTTGTGGTCCGTGATGAAGTTGAGTGGTGTAACCCATGCCCTAGGCCTTCTTAATATTGTTAATCACCTCTTAGAATTAGTTGATTTGAATTAGAATAGTGTGACGTAATACCAACTTAAAACCCCCGACTTAATCTAGCTTGTTTAAACAATAACATTTGGTGGTTTATTCAACGCCTCTCATGGGTTCGACCCTTTCTTGCCCTTGCTACTAGTTTAGTAGGATCGAGTTAGGTCTTATTTCTTGATAGGTTGACGACGTCCTATCAAGTTTTGGCGCCGTCGCCGGGGAGGCAAAGTCACATTGAATAAGTTATTGTTGAATGAGTCTAGATTTGTGTATATGTATATAATCTTCTTATTTTGTTTTTGTTTAAGCGTGTTTACTTTGTGATAGTCATTGCTAACGTTTTCCTTAGCTTTGTTTGACTGTGCATGACACGGAGGAGTAAGCAATCACCGCTTATCCCCGTAGATCCGGAGTTAAATAGAACTTTGAGGAACGTAAGAAGGCTCCTACAAGGCACGCCGGATTTTTCTCTAGCTTATACGGATTCCGAGTCGGAGGATAATCTTGACAACGAGCAAGAGATGGCCAACCCACCGCCTCCTCCACTTCTACAAGACTATGACCACCCCGATGCATTCCAACTTCGGAGTGGCATACTTCTTCCCACCACCAATGCAAACAACTATGAGTTCTCTCCTCAACTCATAAGGATGATCCAAAGTGAACAGTTCGGGGGGAGTGCAAATGAGTGCCCTCTAGCTCATTTAGACAACTTCCTTAAGTTGTGCACTACCATCAAGCAAAACAACCTCACGGAGGAATTCATTTGGATGCATATGTTTCGGTTCTCTCTTAGGGACAAGGCTAAGTGTTGGTTGAGGTCCGTAAGGATCCTTAACAACATGGGAAGAGGTTACCAAAGCATTTCTTGGGAAGTTTTGTCCGCCCGAAAAGACCGTGGAATTGAGAAGGAAGATTACAAGCTTCACTCAAGAGGATGATGAAACCTTAGGTGAAGCATGGGAAAGATTCAAGGATCTAAAGAGGAAGTGTCCACACGATGGGTTGCCTTTATGGATGATTATTCAAAGCTTCTACGACGGTCTCACTCCTACCTCAAGGGCCAATCTTGACAACGGAGCCGGTGGTAGTCTTAAAAAGCTACCGGTGGAAGAAGCCGAGAATATGATTGAAGAAGTTGCAAGGCATTACGCCTATAGATATGATAGAAGAGAAAGTCAACCGAAGAAGAAAGGTATGCATGAGTTGAGTGCAATAGATCTCATTGCCTCAAAGTTTGATATGCTAGCTCACAAGCTAGACCAAGCAACCTCCTCAAGCGGTACCTCCTCTTCACAACCACAACCACAAGTCATGTCTTGTGAGACTTGTGGGGTAATGATCACATGGCTTCATATTGCAATGCTACTAATGAGCAAGTTGCGGCCGTGAACCAAAGAAATGAGCAACCTTTCAATCAAGGTTGGAGGCAACAAAACCAAGGGTGGAGACAACCCAATCAAAACCAACAATCCAACTACAACAACCCTCCTCAAAACATCTACAACCAAAATCAACAAAATCACCAAGCCCCATACCGCCATCCAAACCAACAAAGACAGCAATTCAACCAACAACCTCCTCCACCCCAAAAGACTTCCCTTGAGGCCGCTCTTGAGTCTTTCATAAATCAACAAGGGAAGAGCAATGCAGAAATGAGCTCCAACATCCAACAACTTCAAGCGCACAACAAAATAATTGAGAATCAACTAGCTCAAATTGCACAACAAGTTGGGAGTTCTACCTCCAATGCTAGTGGTCAATTTCCAAGCTCAACGGTTGTGAACCCGAAGGAGCATGTCAAGGCTATCACATTGAGGTCCGGGAGAGGGTATGAAGGTCCGGTAATGTGTGAAGATGTGCCACAAAAGAGAGATGAGGGTGTGGAGGTGAGAAGTGAGAATGATGTTGAAAATGAGGTGGTAGAAGTTGAGAGAAAAGAAAAAGAAAAGAGTGTTGAGGGAGACACAAAGAAAGGAGAGGGAGTTGAAGTTGAAGTGGAGAAACCCCCAATGAGAGTCTACAAGCCACCTATTCCTTTCCCTCATAGGTTGGTAGAGAAAAAATTGAATGAGAAGTTTTCAAAGTTCCTTGAGGTCATGAGAGGGCTCCAAGTGAACATTCCCTTTCTTCATGCTATGTCACAAATGCCTACATATGCGAAATTTTTAAAAGATCTCTTGTCCAACAAAAGTAGGCTTGAAGAGAGTGCAACCATCTCCCTTCCAATGGAGGTGAGCGCAATCATTCAAAACAAGCTTCCCCGAAAGCTTGGTGACCCGGGTAGCTATGCAATTCCGGTGAAGATTGGAGATATGGAAGCCATGGATGCTCTTTGTGATCTTGGGGCAAGTGTAAGCTTGATGCCCTTCTCAATTGCGAAAAATTTAAAAGTTGGTGAGATGAAGCCAACAAGAATCTCAATACAATTAGCCGATCGTTCGGTTAGATTACCAATGGGAATACTTGAAGATGTACCGGTACAAGTGGGAAGAGTTTTTGTACCTTGTGACTTTGTGGTGATGGAAATGGAGGAGGACAACAAGGTTCCTCTCATTTTGGGAAGGCCGTTCTTGAACACGGCGGGAGTGGTAATTGATATGAAACAAGGCAAGCTAACATTGAATGTGGGAGATGAGAAAATTTCTTTCTCATTCTCGCAAGCCATGAGGAAGCCTATGTATGAGGATATCAATAGAATCGATACTCTTGACCGAGAAGTGGAGGAATTGAAGATGATGAACAATAGCAAAGATACTCTACGAGCGATCCTCACGGAAAGTTTGTACAATGATGAAGATGAAGCTAAGGGGTACAAGTTGTTGCTAGACCAACCCCTACATGGCAAGGCAAGGGAGTTTGAAGCACTTAAGGTGGAGGTAAAAGAGGAGAGGTCTACGCCTCTTCCTAAGGTTGAACTTAAACCCCTTCCCCCTTCACTTAAATACGTTTTTCTTGATGATAATGAGACTTATCCCGTTATTGTCAATACCAACCTTGATGACACTTCCCTTGAGAAACTCCTAGTTGTGTTGAGGGAGTATAGGAGTGTCATTGGGTATGCCATTGATGACATTAAGGGGATAAGTCCCACGATATGCATGCACAAGATTTTGCTTGATAATGATCATGACTCCTCAATTGAGCACCAAAGAAGGCTCAACCCCAACATGAAAGAAGTTGTTAAAAAAGAGGTTTTGAAACTTCTTGAAGCGGGCATAATCTACCCTATCTCCGATAGCAAGTGGGTTAGCCCGGTTCAAGTTGTTCCAAAAAAAGGGGGCATGACCATTATCAAGAACGATAAGGGTGAGACCATTTCTACAAGGTCGGTCACCGGGTGGAGAATGTGCATAGACTATCGAAAATTGAACAAATCCACTCGGAAGGACCACTTCCCTCTCCCCTTTATCGATCAAATCTTGGAAAGGTTGGCATCACATAGTCACTATTGCTTCTTGGATGGGTATTCGGGATTCCTCCAAATTCCTATCCTACCCGAGGATCAAGAGAAGACTACATTCACATGCCCTTTTGGCACCTTTGCTTATCGAAGGATGCCATTTGGATTATGTAATGCACCTTCTACATTTCAAAGGTGTATGATGTCTATCTTTTCCGACATGCTTGAATCATCAATCGAGGTATTTATGGATGACTTTTCTGTTTCCGGTTCATCTTTTGACACTTGCCTAAGTAATTTGATTAAAGTGTTAAAAAGATGTCAAGAGGTGAACCTTGTGCTTAATTGGGAAAAATGTCATTTCATGGTTGAAGAGGGTATTGTGTTGGGACATGTTGTTTCTAGTAGGGGCATTGAGGTTGATCGTGCCAAAATTGAGGTTATTGAGCGCCTCCCTCCCCCCACTAATGTGAAGGGTATAAGGAGTTTTCTTGGACACGCGGGTTTTTACCGCCGGTTCATTAAAGATTTTTCCAAAATCGCTAAGCCGCTCACTCAATTGTTGGTAAAGGATGCCCATTTTGTGTTTTCTAATAATTGTTTGCTAGCCTTTGATAGGTTGAAGGAAGCTTTGATCACGGCTCCCATCATTCAACCACCGAATTGGGAGCTCCCTTTTGAACTCATGTGTGATGCTTCGGACTATGCCGTTGGATCTGTGCTTGGGCAAAGGAAGGATAAAAAGCTCCATGCCATCTATTACACTAGCAAAACTCTTGATGAAGCACAAAGAAACTACACAACGACTGAAAAAGAGCTCCTAGCCATCGTCCATGCTATCGAAAAGTTTAGGTCTTACTTGGTGGGCTCCAAAGTTATAGTCTTCACCGACCATGCGGCTTTGAAGTACTTGCTGTCCAAGAAGGACGCTAAACCAAGGTTGATTAGGTGGGTCTTGCTCTTACAAGACTACGATATAGAAATTCGGGACAAGAAGGGTGCCGAGAATGTAGTAGCCGATCATCTCTCACGGCTACCGATCGTAGAAGGTGAAATTGAAGCTTTGCCAATTGATGATTCATTCCCGGATGATCAATTATTCGCAATCATTCAAGCCCCGGCCCCATGGTTTGCGGATATTGCAAATTACTTGGCTTGCTCCATCCTTCCTCCCGACCTCACCTATCAACAAAAGCGGAAGTTCCTCCATGATGTCCGCCAATACTTTTGGGATGACCCCTTGCTCTTCAAACAAGGTGTTGATGGTCTTTTTAGAAGGTGTGTCCCCGACGATGAAATTCATGAAGTTATCACAATGTGTCACTCCTCACCTTGTGGAGGACATATGAGTGCTAACAAGACATTGGCGAGAATATTGCAATGCGGTTTCTATTGGCCCTCTATGTTCAAGGACGTATGGGGAGTTGTTAAAGCTTGTGACCGGTGTCAAAGGACCGGTAATTTGTCAAGAAAGAATGAAATACCTTTGAATAACATTTTAGAGCTGGAAATTTTCGATGTGTGGGGAATAGATTTTATGGGACCTTTCCCATCCTCTTTTGGGAACAAATACATTTTGGTGGCCGTCGACTATGTATCAAAGTGGGTTGAAGCGGTTGCATCTCCTACAAATGATGCTAAGGTAGTGGTCAAGTTGTTCAAGAAAGTCATTTTCCCTAGGTTTGGTGTGCCACGTGCCGTAATAAGTGATGGAGGATCGCACTTTGCAAAGCGATCTTTCAAGGCTCTCCTTGAAAAATACGGAGTGAGGCACAAGGTGTCATTGGCTTACCACCCTCAAACAAGTGGTCAAGCTGAAATTTCAAATAGGGAGATTAAGTTGATACTAGAGAAGACGGTGAATAGGTCAAGGAAGGATTGGTCATCAAGGTTGGATGATGCTCTATGCGCCTACCGCACTGCCTTCAAGAAACCTATTGGCACCACCCCTTACAAGCTCGTTTATGGGAAATCATGCCATCTACCGGTGGAACTGGAACATCGTGCGCACTGGACTATCAAAACCTTGAATTTTGATATCCAATCCGCCGGAGAAAAGAGGATGCTTGACCTCCATGCCTTGGAAGAGTTGAGGTTAGATGCATATGAGAGTGCAAAGATCTACAAGGAGAAGACCAAAGCATGGCACGACAAGCACATCAACAAGAGAGCGTTCAAGGAGGGTGACAAGGTCTTGCTATTTAACTCCCGGTTGAAGTTGTTTCCGGGAAAGCTAAAATCAAGATGGAGTGGCCCTTTCACCATTACAAAGGTATTCCCATATGGCGCCATTGAGATTTCCAACGACAAAGGTGAACCATTCAAAGTTAATGGCCAAAGGTTGAAAGCATACTTCGATGGTTTCGTGCAAGAAGAAACAAAGGTAGTTCATTTAGATGAATTTGATATCCCTCGTGATTGAAAACGTAATATGGTCAAGCTAGTGACAATAAAGAAGCGCTTCCGGGAGGCAACCCGAGTATTTTAGTAATTTTTCTTAAAAAAAAAAAAACAAAAAGGAGAGTAAACGTGCCTGCCAATCAGCACGGACGTGCTGAAAATGGCACGTCCGTGTTTAGGAAGGCAGAAAGTTGAGAAGTATTCTGCCAAGTTAAGCACGTCCGTGCAAGATACAGCACGTCCGTGCCAAAAGCAGCACGTTCGTGCCGATAATGGCACGTCCGTGCTTTTACAGGCAGAAAGTTAAGCACGTTCTGACTTGAGCTTCACGTCCGTGCCAATGCTGGACGTCCGTGCATACCAAGTATTTAAGGCCGAAACTGCTCGAAAAAAAAAAGAAAAAAAGCCACAATTTTTTTTGTTCTTCCTCTCAAACCCACGGTTCTCCTCCTTCTCTCTAACCCCTCTTACTCCTCCTCTCAACCCTCAAACACTCAAATTCTCACCCAAAATTCAACATTTCCCACCATAATCAACACTCCTTTTCAACAAAAACGCAAAATACTACTCCTTTCTCCAATCTTCAACCCAAAAATCACCCATTAACCGAAACCCTAAGAAGAAAAAAATCAATTTGGGGGTTTTCTTTTGGATTGAAATTTTAACAATTGGTTGAAGGAAAAGGTTCAAGCAAGGGAAAGGAAGGCTAGGAAGGTTCATTTGCGGGTTTTACACCCACGTTAAGCTCGGTATAATCGTTCCTTCCACTTACTATTTCCATACTTGAAACTTGTTGTTTTGTGCTTATTTTTGCTTGCAATCTTGGTTGAATTGATAGTTGTTGAGTATTTGTGCTTTTATGTAAAGCATTATGGGTTTAATTGAATATTGTGAGGATTAATTGTTTAGGTTTTGTGAGTTTTTGTGATTGTGTGGATTATTCTTTGTGGTGTCCTTTGGTGTGGCTAAGTCTTGGGTTGTTGACCTTAAAATTACTTGGTGAATTGGTTTAGTGTCTTGATCTCTTTGTGTGGCGGGTTTAGTCATTCTAAATAAAACAAAATAAAAATAACCATGTCAAGAAGAAACCAATCCCGAAACACCTCTTCCCTTAAATTTAGGAACCCATCGCCTCCTCCTCCCGTTGATCCACCGCAAGTGGACACAATGGGAATAGTTTTCGCTGACCAGGCCTTTTCGGCCAATTTCCTTAAAATCAGTAGGAGGCGGGTCAAGCCCACCAAATTCTATGATAGTGAGGTGGCGGACGCCTTAGGGGTAGGAGCTGACATCACAATGTTATTCGAGGGAGCCGACCTAGGTTCTTGGCTAGAGTTACATGCCTTAACCTATAGGAGACTGACCCTAGAATTCCTCTCCTCCCTTTGTGTGCACCGTGACACCACAAGATCCCCCCGTTACATGACCTTCCAGCTCATGAATGCCCAACATAGAATGTCCGTAGCGAGAGTTAACCAAGCTTTCGGGTGGCCTGTTTCTGGAACTATGGGGCCTAAGGATAGGAAACCCCGTAACTATATGGCGGGTGAATTTTGGAGAAGAATCACAGGGATGTTTGGGTATAACCCTAGAACTGATAAGGCCACAACCATTATTCACCCTGCCTTTAGGATCGCCCAGCGTACCATAGCGAACACAGCTTTTGCTAGGGGAGACAGTTCAGGGGTCGTGTCTACTCGAGAGCTTTACTTTCTATGGCATCTGAGTGAGGGTAGTACGAGTTTAAATGTGGGGTCTTGGTTTATGGACCACCTAGAAGATGTTGCCACAGGATCAGGCAACATCACCATAGGTGGTATGATTACTATAATTGCTGCTGCTCTTAACCTTGATTTTGCAGAAGAGCAGGTTGTTCCAGGTCCAACACAGTTGGATATGCAGTCGCTGAGAGCCATGAAATGGCTCACGGATGTAGAGGGGAACCACCCCTATTTGTGGTTGGTGAGTAGGCGCCCCTATGTCTACTTACCCGACCCCGAGGCCACCGCCATCTACAACCAGGCGAACTGGATCTTTGAGAGGGACTTCCCTTGGGCTCCCGGTCAAGAGGGAGAGGAACAAGGGCAAGAGCAGCAAGAGCAACAACAACAGCATCAACAACAACAGCATCAACAACAACAACATCATCAACAACAACAATTTCAGCAACAACCAGAATTTCACCAGCAGTACGAGTTCCAACAAGGGTACCAAGAGGGGTACCAAGGTCAGGGCATGGGTGAAGGCAACCCATTCCTCACCTTCGAGAAGCAGATGGCTAATATGAATGCGAACTTCGCCCGCATGACTTCCGAGTTTGAGACCATGAGGAAGTCAAATGAAGACTTGAGGACTTCTTTCGACGGAATAAGGTCAAGCTTTGAGGGTCTTCGAACGGAATTGGGCGACTTCCGCAATGTATATCAGCATCTCTACCCCGGGGGTTCGAGCTCCCAAGGGGGCCCGAACCAATGAGTTAGTATCTCCTTCCCCTTCTCTTTGTGCTTATATTGTTTCAACATTGGGGACAATGTTTATGATAGCTTGGGGGGAGTATTTTCTCATTTACCATTGGTTCATGCTGTGTTCTCGTACGTATATGTTGATTTGCATGCCCCTATTCCCATTTCCCTAACATCCAAACCCTTTGAATCCAAATTGCTTCCTTTGAAATCCAAATCCCTTACATTGTGAATACTTCTCCTATCCCTTATTTAGATGTATAGTTATTTTATGCCTAGTTTAGCCTGGTTTCTAAAAAAAAAAGAAAAAAGAGAGAAAAAAATGAAAAAAAAATGATGAAAAAGTGCCCAAGGATGAAACTCATATGACGATTCGTGTGTGATTTACTTGCTTCGCTTTTGAATGACAAGTTACTCATATAGGAGTTTATTAAACTTGATTGCCTTGGTTTGAACATGAAATGAAAGTCGATGAATGTTCATTTGCACATTAAGTTCATGAAATTGTCTAAGCACACTTGAAGTAGGTTATGTTTAGTTGATTTTGCGGTCCCTTGTGCCCTTGGTGTGCCTTCCACTCTTCCCAAAATAAAGCTTTGCTTGAGATTTATTAGGTTTATGTTTATTAAATAAATTGGTAAAATAAACCACAATTTCTAAAAAAAAAAAAAAAAAAAAAAAAAAAAAAAAAAATGCCGCTCAACAGTCAAAAAAGGCGGAGCAAATAAATAAAGTCTCAAATTCAAGGGCTTTATCTTATGAAAAATTTTTTTACATTTCCCTTTTGAGGTCAATTTGTGGATGCCTCCCACACCCTTTATCTTTAGTTTCCTCTTGTAAAAATCTCATAGTAGAGTGTAGTGGAGGGAGTTTGTTTGTGCATCTTGGGAGGTGGACTTGTATTTCACTATTTTATAACCGAAAATAAAAATGTGCTATGACTTAGGAATGAGCAAATGTGCTTTAATGAACTAGTAAAAAGCCTAAGGAAGTGTTCCATTGCAATCTTGTTCATCATCCTTCTTGGTCTCTAACTCATGTGTACATTATTATGATGTTGATTTTTGAATGTTGTTCACTTGTCTTGCTTTTGAATCACATCCCGATGAGTTGACTTGGGCTGAAAAAAAAAAATCGTGTGTTGTGTTTGTGGGAGTTGTGGGTGATTCTCTTTGGAAACCCTCACGAGAGATGGACTCGTCCTACTAGGCGACTTGTAGGTTTAAACGGCTTCTCACTTTTGCTAAAAGTGATCGTTCGGTTTATTGTGTATGCCTACCCTTTCTTGGTTTAACTTTTGCTTCAACCTTCTATAACAAGTTAGTTCCCTCTATTTGTTTTGTCATGACTAGTTTGCTCGAGGACGAGCAAAAGCTTAGCTTGGGGGGATTTGATAACTTGCTATTTTATGCGGTTTTAGGGCGTATTTGAACCTAGTTTACCTGAACAAATTTGTGTTTTGGTTCACTTTTACCCTATTATTATGCAATTTTTGTGTATCCTATGCTTCACGGGTTGTTAGTGTTTTTGTTGAGATTTTAGGTCCAAAGACGACCAAATGAAGCCCATGGTTACCAAACCGAGGTTAGAAGCAAGGAAATGATGGAAAGAATCCAAGTACAAGAGCATCGTAGAAGAAAACACGAAGAAAAGGGCCCAGAAGACCCTGCACGGCCGTGCAAGATGTTGCACGTCCGTGCAGGAGTGCAGACCTGAACCCATCTTTCTGCCAAGGCCTGCACGGACGTGCCAAAGGTGCACGCCCGTGCTGCAGCAGGTCGTCTTAAACTGAGTTTCTGCCTTGGTCGGCACGGACGTGCCAACTTCAGCACGTCCGTGCAGACCTACAGTTTACCCGTTTCTTGTTTTCTCCGTCCTCTTATTTTAGGGGGTAGTATAAATAGCCCCTTTGGACCATTTTAGAGGGGTTCCCAATTTTTTTCCAGATTTTCATACTCCTCTTAGTTTGAAACACAAAAATCCTCAAATTAGCATAGATTTTAGTTCTTGTTTTGAAGGTTTTCAATCCAATCATTGTAGAAGACAAGTTCCACCATTGTTAGTCAATTATTGAAGTTTCTAGTAATTTTTCTTACTCTTTCTTTCTCTCTTCTATCTTTAATTCTTGCTTTTTATTAATTGTTTGGTTGTTCTTTGCATGTTTAATTGTTAGATTCTACTTAATTCTTAGTTTTAATTTGTTCATGAATTCCTTGAAATCTTTAATTGCTTTAACTTCCATGGATTGTGAGTAGTCTAATTTCTAGGGTTTGGGTGAACCCTCAATGTAATCACCAACACTTGTTGCATGTACTAATTTGTTAATTGTGGGGTGTTAATTAGTTGAGTTTAAGAGGTTTCATTGTTAATTCTTGTAATTGGCCATTGCTTGAATTATTTATCTAGCTTCCTCAACGAAGGATCGAGAGATGAACTTGAGGAAGCTCCCTTATGCTTGATTGACTTGATTTGCCATGAGAATAGGAATTTCTAGTCAAGGGAATTTGCATGTTATCGTGAGGATATTTTAACACTTGTTTCTTGCCCATAATCACGAGAGTAGGTTATGGTTTTGATGTCAAGTAATCCCTCTAGCTTGAGAGAGTAGTTGGGTGCATTTGATAACTTCCCCTAATTTATCCCCTAAATCACCATTTCTATGCATGCTACTTGTGGTCCGTGATGAAGTTGAGTGGTGTAACCCATGCCCTAGGCCTTCTTAATATTGTTAATCACCTCTTAGAATTAGTTGATTTGAATTAGAATAGTGTGACGTAATACCAACTTAAAACCCCCGACTTAATCTAGCTTGTTTAAACAATAACATTTGGTGGTTTATTCAACGCCTCTCATGGGTTCGACCCTTTCTTGCCCTTGCTACTAGTTTAGTAGGATCGAGTTAGGTCTTATTTCTTGATAGGTTGACGACGTCCTATCAAGTTTTGGCGCCGTCGCCGGGGAGGCAAAGTCACATTGAATATACTTGACTTAATGATGATTCACTTCATGTGACTCATGTGTGCAAAGTGTTGACTCATGACTCAATGTGTGACTCAAAAACGCAGAAAAACAATAAATTCCGTCATTTTTGTGAAGGGTACTGACTTTCTCCCGAAATAGAAAGAGGCAAAAAGACAAGTGTAAAGTGTTATGATGCATGTCGAATAAGCTTAGAGAAATGTATGGATCAATATCGTGTCTTAGGGTGTGAAGATGGTAACATCCTAGGCTATCTCCATTGTTAATTTTTTATGAAAGTATTTAGGTAACTTATATTAGGCACGGAGGCTAAGCACTTTGTACTTCGTGATGCAACGATGACAAGGTATGCTTCCATGTTATGCTAAGATTTCGTGACAAAAGGTCCTTAGGGAAGTATCATTTGAAAATGTATCTGTGACGTGTGTGAAAGTGACACTAAGTTAGGCTGCAAAGGCTAACGGCATGGAAAAAATATTATTTCAAAAAGAGTCAAATGACGGTGATTTTTAGGCTAGGTAAGCTAATGATGTAGGGATCAATCCCCCTAGTCTAGCTCTAAATGGAAAGGGATGAGCATAGGAGATCCCTTGATATGATCAATTATGAATGTAAATATAAATTCATTTTTATTACAGTCGCACCCTAATGTGAGGTTGCCTACGTATCCGTTAGGAATCAGGCCGAACATAGCTCGAGCCGAATCTCGCACAAGTAAGGGTATACCTCAAAGAGGTCTTTTAAGGGTTGTAATGTGGTTTAGCTAAAGGTGGAAAAAGAAAGGGATAAAAGCTCAAGACCCTAGATTAGCCCCCAAGGTGTGCAACCTTGCTTTTGAATCTTTGTGTTTGTATGCTTGAGGTTTCCTCACTTTTGAACTCTTTTCTTTTATATTTTTTGCTCTCTCTCTCTCTCTCTTTTTTTTTTTTTTTTTTTTTTGCTTTATCAATTTTTATTTGGATAAGTGTGGGCAATCCCAATCATGCGGTTTATCACTCACTTGGCATTCATGCTTTTCAGACACGGTACCTAGCACTTGATAAGAGACGCAATTTGAGACATGTTCTTATCAAAGATATATTCATATCAAGGACATTCGAACACTGGCCCTTTTGTACACTTTTATTATTTTTGATTTTTTTAATTTTTGAGTTCTATATAAAATCACTCAAGCTTTTATTCTTTAAAAATTGCATAGATTGCACACCATCCCATCCCAAGATTAGGTAGATGTGGGTTGAAAAAATAAAGGATTGTCATTAATTAGACGAGGATCAAAGTGCTTTATCAAGAAAGGATTGCATATTTGAAAGGTGAAAGGTGATATGATGTGGCTATAAGGGGTGCCTGAAATCATTGGTATACCTTGTGCTTAGTTCGACATATATTTTTTTTAATGCAATGCAATGCGATAATCATATGAAAGGAAAAATCCTAAAAAATGAGATCTAAGGAAAATGAAAGGTACCTATATTAGACTTATTGGTGAGATGATGAATAAAAGAAATAGAAAAGGAGGTCACAAAATCTTGTCATTAAAGCTCGCCTCTTGGCTTATGCCTTATCATCACTTGCCTTTCTTGCCAGCTGGAGGTATGGGAAGCTTGTTATTATCGATCAAATATTGGATGACTTCTTTTAGCTTCCAACAGCTCTTAGTAGTATGACCCCTACCTTGATGGTACTTGCAATGTGCATCTGGGTTCCAACTAGGCAATCTTTTCTCGAGTTTCGGATCTTGAATAGGTCCAATGGGAATAATGAGTCCCTTGGCATGGAGTCGATTGAAGGCAGTATCATATCTCATCCCAATAGGAGTGAAATCTTTCCTTAGTTTATTTTTAGACCCTTGATTTTCCATGGCTAAGACTTCATTGAGATCAAAGGTACTAACTTGTTACTAGAGTGGGAGTTTTCGAAAGAAGAAGGATTGTCGTTCTTCTTTCCTTTCCAGCCATGTTGTTACTATTATTAGTAGCTTTTTGCTTTGCAAGGTCATCTTCGATTTCAATACCTATTTCATAGATGGTTTGAAAGTATTCAAGTTGTGTTGATATTTCAAATGATTTGAATACTTGTCTTGAAGGTTCTTGATGAACATCCTTACAGACTCCTTTTCATTAGGGACATCAATCATGATAACGAAAGTTTCCCTACACTTGTTAAACAAAGAAGCGAACCCTTCGTTTTCCTTTTTCTTTAACATCTCAAGTTGTCTATGGTTTGTTTCAACTTGAATGTTGCACTTATATCTATCAATGAAAGTTTTTATTATTCCATACCAAGTAAAGGTTTTCTCTTTATAAAGAGAAAATAACCATTGTTGACAAACGATTTCTAAAGATAGTGAGAACAAAGAATGAAAAATCTTCTTATCAATCCCCTTAATGTTCATTATAGTCCCGAAAGCTCTTAAAAGAAAGTAAGGATTGTCAGTTGGCTTGAATTTAGGGATGTCATTGGCACTGAACTTCTGGGGAAGAAGTTCCTTATCCACTGAGACCCCTTGTGAACTAATGCCCTCGAATTTATAATCATTGGATATTTTGCTCAATATTTATTGCATGAGTTCCATTTGTTGTTGCTTCACATGGTCATTGATTTGAAGAGCCATACTATTCATCGATTCAGTTAAGTTAGCCACGTCCTTCCTAAGTTCGTTTATTTCTTCTTGAGACGCCATTATCTTCTTAGCTTTTCTTTTCCGACTAATTGGTTTGTCAAAAAGTAGTACTTGAACAAAGGTGTTTTCTTTGATTAAGCTCCCTTCTCTCCTTGACCAAGTGCCGTGGAAAGAGAAATTGGGGATATTTACTGTTAATTATTTGACTCAAACTATATTCAACATGCAGTAGATGGGAATAGATAATGGAAGAAAAGGGAGAATGATAGGTATGGAAAAAGTTTGTAAAGAATGAAAAATTATATAGATGGGATGGAATATATAAAAGAAATTAGGAATAAAGTGGACCCCCAACACAAATGACGGGAAAATACGCGCATACGAGACTCTTTAGATATGGTCAAAATGTGACATATTAGGTGTGTGCTTTGATAGTGAATGTGAGTGACATACTTTGACTCTTGTGTGATACCAAGGGACTACGTGCCTAGACTCAATTAAGGAAAGAAACATGATTACTGTCATTAATAAATCGATTAAACTATTTTAGCAAATTGATTAATCAAACTCGTCATGGGGACTCGAGCAAAAATACGGACTTGTCGACAAACGACATAATTGTCGCTAGACGCTAAGGGTCAGCGCCAGACGACAAGATTGTAGCCTGGCGCTAATCTCTAGTGCGTGGCGCCACAATCTAAATCTCTGCGCCATTACTGGAACATCGATCCGGGACTATTTCCAGTATTTTGCTCTAAAGGGACAAGCCTAAAAATCGTATTAAGTTAAGTTTGGTCAATTTATTTAGACTTTAATCATTTATTAATTAATTAATTATATTAGCAAAGTCCTTTAGTCATTAATAAATTTATTTAACTCATTCACAAGTCAAACAAATGGTAAAGGGAAACACATATATAAAATATGGACAACAAACAATGCAAGAGTAGTCATATAATCACAATATGATGCAATGATTTTGCAACCTAACCATGGCTCTATTACTCTAAAGTTCAGGCTATGGGTTAGTCAAAAAAGGGTCCATGGTTATGAGATCAGATGCACCGCGCAAAAGTCTTACCTTTGGAACGATTGGCGCGAGTGGATGGGACCCCGCGAGTTAAACTCGCTTCCATGGTTTTGTGAATTCAACAAACTCAAATGTACCCTTCGTTGCCAAGAGTGTTCGATTGGGTATAGTAGATGGAGCGTGAATACCCAGAGGGTTATGGCCAGATGTAGAAATATATGTGTTCAGAAAAAATGGGAAAAACTCAATCAGGAAGTAAAACCGAGCAAACAGTATTAGAAAACTAGTCGAAACAAGAAGGTAGATTTCAGGCTCGATATTGGAAGAATTCGGCGCGAGAAAATAGTGTGTGTTGCCAGAAGTAGGCACTGTCTCCAGACGCAAGACTGTCGCCAGGCGACAACGCCATCGTTCGGCGCTGACGCTGTTTTCTCAGCGCTAATTCCTACATGCCTCGACATCTTTCTGTTCTTGAATTTTTCAGTTTTTTTTCGTAGCGTTATTTCGACTTTAGTTGTGAAAGATATTTCCCTAGTTTCCTACGTGTAAAAATCCTATGTTTTTGACACATTACGGATGGTCTTTCCAATGGGAACCTTTATGTTTATGCCAATAATATTAATCAAAAGGTTATTTTAGATTTTAACACCACATAAAAACCCGAAAATTGTTTTTAACACCCCCATAAAAAAATGGATTTTAACACCAGACAAACTTACTAAAAATTGGTATTACCACCACTTAACGGTTTCCATCAAAAATTTCGTTAAGTGTGGCCCACAGTAACACGTATCAGCATTTTTTTTGTTTTAAAAAAAGAGAAATTAAAAAAAAAAACCTAAAACAACCCCAACCACCACCACATCGCCACCCCCGCGCTACCACAGCCTTCCCCCCAACCTACCACTGCCCTCCCTAAAATCACCACCAGCGTCGCACCACCAAGCCCAACCCACCTGAACCCTCCCCTCCCTTTCCCGCAACCGCGTCACCCTCAAAAACCACCAACCCCAAAATCCTCGTCCCCCTTAAACGGCCACGAATCCGGCCTTAAACGGCCAAAATTGGCCGGTTAAGGCCATTGAGCCCCTAAACCAACCAATTTCAGCCATTTGTGGCCAGATTCGTTGTCGTTTTAGGGAACGAGGGTTTTGGGATTAGTGGTTTTCGAGGACGAGGCGGTTGCCAGAAAGGGAGGGGGAGGGTTCAGGTGGGTTAGGTTGGTGGTGCGACGCCTGTGGTGGGTTCGGGGAGGGCAGTGGTAGGTTGGGGGGAAGGCGGTGGTGGAGCGGGGGTGGCGTTGTTGTTGTGGCTGGGTAGTTTCAGATTTTCTTTTTTTTTAATTGTTTTCTTTGTTTTTTTTCTTTATTTTATTTTTTTCTTTTTTTAAGGCAATAATAACACAACACGTGGTTTTATGGGCCCACTTAACGGATTCCTAAACGGATCAGTTAAGTGGTGGTAATACCAAATTTTTGGAAATTTGTCTTGTGTTAAAATTCCATTTTTTTTTTGGGTGTTAAAAACCATTTTTGGGTTTTTGTGTGGTGTTAAAATCTAAAAATTCCTAATCAAAATTACGCACATGAAATACTTAGAACTTTTCGAGTCTCATCCACTCCTAAATCATTGCCAAAATAAATTTTAGGAATTAAAATAGAAACCTCCCCAGTTGAGTCGCCAAAAAACTGTAAGGAATATTTAAGCATCCCACACTTAAGCCCCACTGTGGTCATACACTTTATTTTTTCTTCGTTTGGCTAATAATAACACAACACGTGGTTTTATGGGCCCAGTTAACGAATCCCTAAACGAAATCGGTTAAGTGGTGGTAATACCAAATTTTTGGAAATTTGTCAGGTGTTAAAATCCTTTTGTTTTTTATGAAGATGTTAAAAACTATTTTCGGGTTTTTGTATGGTGTTAAAATATAAAATTTCCCAATCAAAATTACGCACATGAAATACTTAGAACTTTTCAAGTCTCATCCACTCCTTCTAAATCATTGCCAAAATAAATTTTAGGAATTAAAGTAGAAACCTCTCCAGTTGAGTCGCCAAAAAACTATAAGGAATATTTCAAGCATCCCACACTTAAGCCCCACTGTCATCATACACTTAAGCATGGTGGTGTCCAAAGGGAAGGAAGCTAGAGTAAAAGAGTCGCCAACAAGTTTTAGGAACTTGTAAACCGTTCACAGGGTGAAGGTTACACCCCTTAACGATCCAAGACATCTTTAATTCCAATAGGTCTGGAACCATGACTGGAAGTTTGGGGGTGAAGGTACAAGTCCAACCTAAAAGAGATTGTACTTTCCCTAAAAATAGGCCTCTACTTTATTCTTCTCGTATTCATGTGCGCTTTCTGACTAACATGCAATCAATAGATTAACCCTAAATATGTTTAATCTCTGTTGGTAGAATATTAATGCACAACGAGTCTATTATTGATGATCACTTGAATTATAATCAAATTACCCTAAACAAGATTATTAATTATGTTATTAAGCGTGATTACAAGTAAAAATTATCTTTAAACATGCATATAAGGCGTTATCAAGCAATAACAATAATAAAACAAGCAACTTAATTATCATCAATAATAAATCTAACAACTATAATCATCATCAAAATTATAATCATAATTATTACAATCATGTTAAAGCATATTATTATTAGCAAGATCCTATGCATGATACTAACATGATTAATAACAAATACTAGTATGTCACTAAATATTAAAGATCAAATCTTTAACTCTAACATGACACTAACATGATATTAGGAAAGAAATAGGAAGCATCAAAATAATCATACTTGATGTTAGAAATTTTATTTAACCCTAAACATGATACTAGGAAGCAATAAAACATCCTAACATTGTACTAAGAATCAATAAAAATAATCTAAGCATGATTTCTATATCAATAAAGCAATTAAATTACTTACTTCGATGCCTTGTACCTCTTTCTAATAACAAAATACACACGTTAGTAACTTCAAGAAAAATAATAAATGAAAACAATTAAATTTAATAATTGAAATAGGGAATTTGGGCCAAACCCTCAGAAATATTCAACCTTTCACGTCTAGGACGAATGCAACTTCGAACTTGGCTAGGTGTGTCTCGAACTAATGAATGAGAAATTTGAGAGAGGGGAGGTTTAGAAAAAAGAAATAGAGAGAGAGAAAGAGAGAGATAATGATGGTTGTTGAAGTCATAAAAACGGGGAGATACGACCCCTATTTATAGAAAAAATAACACGGGATCTAAGAGAATCATATTCAGAATAAAATACCTCTTGTCGCCAACGACAGGAGTCAGCGCCAGACGACAAGCTCGTCGCTAGACGAGAGCTGCAGCGCCAGGGGATAGCTGTCCGCGCCAGGTAACGACTCTGTTGTCTCGGGCTGATTCAAAAGAATAACGCGCTTTCGTACGCGGAATCATCTTTTAAACGGGTCTACAGGTAATTTCGCGTCTAAGAAGATTTAAAAATCAAATTTGTGAAATAATCTATTTTATTCAAAATAAAATATCTTTAAAAATGTAATTATCAATCCTAATCTTATTAGAATTAAAAAAGAACCGTCTAGATATTCCTAGAAGATTAAAATCAATCCTAATAACTTTAGGAATAATAATTAATAGGCCCTCTTCTAAATTACTGGCCCACATTTAAAATCATTGGGCCTAATTTAATTTGATCCATAACTACCTCATTATTCATCGAAATTGGGCTTATAATATATCGTTGGAAAGTTGTTTTCGAGCCCAATCCAACTACACTATTAATGGACCCTTATCATGGACCAAACCAAATTGGACTGACTATTTTTCATAAATAGGGTAAGAAAAGAAATATTTTTTGCAAACAGAAAGAGAAATATTTTAATAAAAACATCCTCATCACTAGACTTTTCACAGTTTCACTTCGTTCGATAATCAAATGACGTGAAAGGTATTCATCAATAGGTTTGGTTTTGGGGAGACACATTTGGGTGTCTACTGTGGTACATTGCTCTATAAACCAAAAGCAAACGACCTTACCATTTGCGTTAAGGCAACGCTCGCAGTCGTTTGATTTAATCTAACTTGAAATCTAAAAAGCGTTGGGTTTTTCAAATTTTTGTAGCATAGACGGAAAGCAGCTACTGTTTCATTTTAGAAGCTATACTATATAAATATTACCGCTTGTTGTTGCTCTGGGGCAATACAGGCAAACAGATTAATCTTATGATTATAAGCTAAGTTCCAAAACTTAGCAGCTTAAATAAGCTTCTGATGAGGGTCATTTATGGCGTTCAAAAGAATAAGATTTAGGTCCTTTTTCTATATTTTCTTTCTATATTTTCATATAATTTTCTTATTTTTTCCTTGGTTTTCCATTTTAATAACCGATTTGGGTTTTGATTAGTTTTCATGGTTTTAGTCCTTACTTCACAGTTTTAGTTTTATTTCTTTTATTTTTACTTTATTTATTTTATTTTATTTGTCTCCTATTTCTCCCTCATGTTCGGTTGTTCGTGTAGGTGATTGCTCGGGACAAGACACGATTCAAATTTGTCATATTCGGAGTTCCGATGTTCAAGCTTGATGTTTCGAGATCTTAGATTCAAAATAAATTAAGTGTTGCAATATAACAAACCAACAAGTCTCATCACAACCCAGCAGCCATGATAGCCGCGGGCGCGGGTCTTCAAGCCGCGGGCGCGGGTTTTGTTGCACCAAAACAGCAAAATCAACCAGGAACTCTCCGCGGACGCGGACCCAAATCCGCAGACGCGGGCTCCATCACCGCGGGCGTGGCCGTCGTGCCCTGCTCCAACGCATCTCCCCTGTTCACGCATTTCCCCTACTCCCGCATTTTAGCACACACTTTTCACCACAAATCAGCCTACAACCAGCCGCAATTACCACCACCTCTCACCTCCAATCACCACCATCCCACAACAATCTCTGCCATTCGAAACCACAGAGCAGCCCCTGCTTCACCATTCACCAATTGCGACCACGCAAACACCAAGAAGCAGCTCGCTGCCTCCCCTGCATCTCCAGCCACAACTGCCATACCCTCCCTGCTCCGCCAGCTCGTTGCCACCCATAACCAAGCAGCAGCCACCGCACAATTCAGTTGCTGCCCCTGCTCCACCGTGCAACACCAACGGCAACTTCAATTCGATCCCAAATCACCGCGGGCGTGCTCTCTTTAATCGTGGCCGTGCCAATCTGGGTTGATGATTTTAATGAAGACTATTGGCCTTGATTTGATGATCAAAGATAACTGATGGTGATGAGCAGCTTTGATGGTGCGTGATAGAGGATGTGAGAAGCATGGGATTATATCCCAGTTAAGAACACCGAAAATTGAAATCCACTGATTTCTTATTTTCGATTCTTTTTTGTATTTTTCCTATTTTCCTTTTGTTTTGTTATTTTCATTTTACTTTCTTTTTCTTTTTCTTATTTATTTTATTGTGACTTCTTTTATTTTCCTTTTCTTTAATTTTCTTTTCTCTTTTATTTTCTCTTAACCTTGTAATTATAAATACCCTTTTTTGGGTTAGAGAGAGAGAGACAATTAGACAATTAGAATTAGAATTAGATCACATATTTCTTAGCTTAGTTGAGAGTTTCTCTCTCTAGATCTAGGGTTAATTTTAGGAGTAGATTTTAGAGAAAGAAAGTGAGGAATTTCGATGGTTATTTGAGAGGTTGAAGATTCAAGATGACGATTGTATTGAAGATCTCCATTATCTATGAAAGAAGATTTATCACTCTTTCTCCTATTTATTGCTTTATTCAATTTCATGTTTGTTTGAATCGATTTTGATGTTGTATGCTGGATTAGTGTAGTTGTTCTCCATATTTTGTGAACTCTTGATTTCTTTAGTTGATTGTTAATAGATGATGATATTTGAGTAGTTGTTGGCTAGGAATTGGGTGAAACTTGTATGATTGAATAGTTGTGATTAATTTGGGAATTGTGTTGATTGATTGTAGAGATTAAAGTGATTAATGAAGGTTTTCATGTGTGTAATTCGATTAGGCCTTGAGAATTATGCTAGATTGCATTGTAATTGCTAATGACACGAACAATTGATTTAGGAATTGCAATTATCAATTGGTTTTGATTGTGATTCTCTTGGTTTGTTATTCATAGTGAACCCTAGCTTAACAATTAGGAGATAGCTCTTTGATTCAATTGATTGCTCTTATCATTAGTCTTCACAACCTTTTATTGGCATGCTCTTCCCAAGTTGTTGCAATTGATATGATTACTTGTCGATCCCCGTTCCTAGTGTTTTATTTGTTTTGTTACTTGTTTCGTTAGTTGTTAGTATTCTCTCTTACCTTCGTCTTCGACCTAACTTGGGCGCATAATTGAAAGTGCTTGAACATTACCATTCCTTTGGGTTCGACCCTTGACTTGCCTCTACACTCGTATTTAGGTTTGTAAAGTATTTATAAATTTAGTTTGACCGAGGGAAGATTAGAAAATGACCTAATCTTCCACTCGTCAGCGTCCAAGCAACCAGCTGAAAAGGCTTTTGGCCGGATACTCTCAAGTGTTTTACCGATTGCTCAAAATGGTCGTCTGTCGTTTGGTTTGGGGCAATCACCATAGTGATTTATTGACTTAGAAACCATGCATACTCTATAAAGTATCTAAAATTTCTAAGTCAATCAACCCGTTTTTGAAACCAATCGACATCCGGCCAGGGGCAAGAGCATTCGGTAAGCCAAGCAATCGCATAATATACAAGTTAAATACTTAGCAAAAATATATGCTTATAAAATTAAAATCTTTAAAAAAATTTAGAGCAAAATACCAATATAAACAAAACGGTCAAAATGACCAAATGCTTCATTCACATAAAAAACAGCTAGCAAAATACAAAACTATAAAAGTTGGCTAGCTGAGCCGGAAATTGTTGATTTACCCGACCCCTTGGTTGGTAAAAATACACAGTTACTCGGCACGCAAGCTGCAAAAGAAAATATTTGGCTGTAGAAGAAATACCATAAAGCTTAAAAGATCAGGGGAGGTCTTCAGCATTGACAACCGCATTCTTGTCTTTTGGCGCCTGCTCATCATTCTTCTCATCCTCCTCCTGATCCTCATCATCACTTGAGGACGACTTGTTCGAGGAGTCGGATTCTTCAAGGTCCCCAGTCGCCGCCTCTTCTACGTCCTTTATGAGCCGGTTGTTAAACTCATCGTTGGCCTCATCAAACTTGGCTTTCCATATTTGATAATCGGAGGTCGGCTGCAATGATCCCAAATCCATCCGCATGATGGATTCATAGTCCTCCATCATTTGTTTGACCCAGGCCTTTTTCTCATCCTAAACCAAGGACTTGCATTTACACTTGAGCTAGGTTTCTTGGTTTTGCAGCTGGCCCTTGAGTTTTCAACCTGCCCTTCCAGGCAGTCAGCCTTCTTGTTCGCATCTTTGAGGGGCTCCAGTTTGTCCTTGAGGCCCTGAACCTCCTTCTGAAGCTCAGAGTTTTGCCCACTCGTTGCGTCCAAGTCCTACTTGACCTGCAGATTGGCCGACGTCTGGGAATACATCATATCAAGTGTCAGAATCTCATTTTGTGCAATCTCAAACTGAGTTGTGTCTAAGGAGGAGGCAGCCCGAGCTTTAGCTGCCTTTACCTCTTATGACTTATCGTTGAGTGGCTTCCTAAGTCTACTTATGCGCAGCATAGCTTGCATTCGGACAAGCATTGAGAACGATCAATATCAAGCAGCCATAAGAACCACCCAAGGTGAAAAAATTTCAAGTGATTTACCTCACAAGGAAAGGCCATGATGGCGTCAAGGTCAAGGGTGCTGACTCCTTTCACAGATGAAATCTGCGCAATTTGATTGTCCATGATTTTATTATGAGCTGTAATCGAATCAATTTGTGCATCCCTACTCTTCATGTGCTTTTGCATGCTTGAAAGCATTGCTCTAATTTCTGACATATAGCAAGGTCAGAAGATGAGGAGGGTTGTGATTGGTTTTTCTAGCCAAAATTAGGATGGTAATATTTTTATTGTGGCGGTGGTAGTTTTTGTGTTTGTTGTGGAGGTGGAGGGTTCTGTACATTGGTACTCCGGTAGGAAAAATATGGGTGGTTCCTAAGGCCAAGTTTATAAGAGCTGGAGTATGGTTATTTTGCCTATAGGATTAGAAGGCATTAACTTGCTCTTTGGAACTCCTACAATCTTGCTCCCAATGTCCTACAATTCCACAATTTTTACAAAAAGCTTCATTATTAGTAACAAAAGAAACATTACCTACAGATTTAGGAATAGTAGTAAGATTATCTAGTTTCTGGAAAATAGATCTTAATTGAGCCAGCAAAAAGGATACGAAATCAACATTATGTTTTCCTTTATTTGCAAACCCTCTAGAATTCCCATATTAGGAATTATGAATTGACTTGTCTTCGATAACTTGACCTGCATTTTCAACATTAAGGTTCATAAATCTCCCACTAAGCTGTAGAATCTAGAATTGATCTATATGAGTTTCCAAGTCCATTGTAAAATGCTTGGATCAGCTGCCATTGTGCCAGATTATGGTGGGGCATTCTCTCTGTAGATTCTTAACCCTTTACCAAGACTCATATAGAATTTCATCTGGCTCTAGGGGAAAAGTTTTGAATAGCACTCATTAGTAAAGATGTTCTCCCTATAGGGTAATATTTATTATAAAAATTCAAAGCAAGAGTTTCACAGTCAGTGATACCAAGTGTAGTTTTATTCAAACCATTAAACCATAATTTAGCTTTTCCACATAAATAAAAGGGAAAAAGAATCTCCCTGATTTGGTCTTGCATGACCCCAGCTTGGCTAATGGTTTTACAATATTGGTAGAAATATGCAATGTGAAGATTAGGAACTTCACCCTTAGCTCCCTTGAATTGCTTCCTCTCTATCATTGTGATAAATTAGGGTTAGATCTCATATTACACTCCATCAAGGGCTGGAGTAAGAGTAAGGTGTGAAAAATCTGTCAGCGACGGCTGCAAATAATTGCTGAGCTTGCGAGGTGGAGGAGGTGTTGGTGTCGTCATGTCTGATTCAGGCTCTAAACAGGCTTCGAATTGTTAGAATTAGATGGGGGTTCCTAAGGTGGATTACTCTAGAAGTGTCTCGTATCTGCGTGTAAAAATTCTTCTGTCTATGAAAATATCGTTCGATTTCAGGATCGAATGGAATGTAACCTGATCTAGAACTCCTAGGCATAAACACAATACTAAAAGAATAAAAATGAGAAAGTTGTCTCAAAGAACTTGTGTTCTATGAGACATGAGAAAATTATTTAGACTACAAAAATAAAACCATTTCCCCGGCAACGACGCCAAATTTTGACAGGCTAAAGTCGTATCACCAAATCAAAAATAATTCCTAGATTCCACTAACTATACAGATAGGGAAGAAGGGTCAAACCATAAGGAAACAAGTCTTCCTATTCCCAATTAATTAAAATAATCTAAATTATAAAGTAACTAAATTATAGATATAAGGAATTAAACTAATGGAGATAAAAATAGGGGAAAATCAACTAATAAAATCCTACGGCATAGGTTTACCAAACTATTATTGGCGATCACTTGAATTATAATCATAGTAACCCTAAAAAAGATTATTAATTATCTCATTAAGCGTGATTACAAGTACAAATTCCCTTTAAACATGCATAAAAGGTGTGATCAAGCAATAACAATAAATATCAAGCAACATAATAAATAATCATCATAAGAATAATTATAATCATGATAATAATAATCATAAATAATAATAATTATAATCATAATCATATTCATCTTAATATTAAATCATAGCAAGATCCCCGGCATGATACTAACAAGATTATAAACAAATCCTAGCATGTCACGAAATATATAAGAATCAAAGCTTTAACCCTAACATGATACTAACAATCATAAATATTAGGAAGAAAATAAAAGGCATCATAACAATCATACTTAGTATAAAATTTACCCTAGACATGATACTAGGAATATCATAATAATAACCTAAACATGATTTCTATATCACAACATCAATGAAAACCATTAAAGAACTTACTTCGATGCCTCGTACCTCTTTCTAATAACAAAATGCACGCGTTAGTAACTTCAAGAAAAATAATAAACAACAAACAATTAAATTAAATAATTGAAATAAAGATTTGGGACCAACCCCTCAGAAATTAAACCATTCACATTTAGGGCGAAGGCAACTTCGAATATGGCTAGGTGTATCTAAGTCTTGCGAATGCGGAAATTTGTATTTAAGAAAAGGCTAGTTTAGAAAAGAGAGAGAGAATAATCAAGAAAATCTTGATGAGAGTTTGTTAAAGAGAGAATTGGTTAGATTTGATGAGAATTGATGAATTAAAACGGATTTTTTAGCACGTTATTTATAGAGAAAATCAGCCAAAAATATAAAAAATCGAAACAGAGTTCTGACGCGCATAAAACTTGATTAGCTCCAACGCCGACCATTGGCGCCAGACGCCAACATTAGCGCCAGGCGCTAACGCTAGCGCCAAACGCCTGGCGTTAAATGTCTGGCGTTAGGCGTTAATCCCTTTTTTGACGCATTTTCTAAAATCAGATAGAAATTGCCGTACAGGAAGGTAAAATCGTATTTTCCTAAAAAATGTTCTTTGATTCTGATTAAAACTCTAAAAAGTCAACGAAAGTCAATTTATCAATGCTAATTGAATTAGGAATGAAAAGAACCTTCTAGAAGAATCTAGAGGACGAAAGCCATTCCTAATTGCATTAGGAATGATAAATATATATTAGGCCCTCCCTTAGGGCCGCATATAAGGCTCAAACCGGGCCCAGTTTAGTAATTTGGCCATAACTCACTCAATAGTCATCGGAATTGGGCTTATAATATATCGTTGGAAAGCTCTTTTCGAGCCCTATCCAACTATACTACTATTGGACCCATATCATGGACAAACCAAACTGGATTGGATGTTTTCTTAAAATAGGTTTTCAAAAAAAAACAGAGAGAAGAGAAAAGAAATTAAAACTATCCGCAACACTAAACTTTCCACACTTTCACTTCATTCGATTATGATTCGACGTGAAAGGTACACAATACTGGGTTTGGTTTTGGGGAGACACAAATGGGTGTCTACAGAAGCTCCTACTCTGACTGAGTTTGGAGAAACGTTCGAAAACAAAAGTCAAAGTATCGATGAGACGGAGAATGATTCAGAACGTTCTGCGATCCTAAATCAATCTTGTAACGCCGATACCTGCAAACTAGCGTTAGTTAGACAGATAAAAGATTTAAGAAACGCGTATCTTGCACCGTCGAGCACACTTCTCTAAAAGTAACCGATTTGCTGCCGCTTTACTGTTTTGATGACCTCCTGCCAAGAGAATGCCATCCCTCTTGAAAACCGCTACGCTTTTAACTACTTCCAATATAGAAGATTGCCTCGGTTGAAATGATCCTCTTCCGCTTTGTGACCATATTCCATGTCTAAGGGAACATGATTTAGACAACTTTGCTTGAAATCACCTTCAGTTTCTTTGTGACAACTCTCCACAATCTAGGGAACACTATCTTGTTGTTTCGATGTTCACTCGTCTCTGAACAAAGAGCTTCTATTTTTTTTATATGTTCACGTGCCTCTTAACAAAGAGCTTTGATTGATATGCCCACGCGTCTCTGAGTAAAGAGCTTCTGAATGATATGCCCACGCGTCTCTGAGCAAAAGAGCTTTGATGATGTGTCCACGCGTCTCTGGAGCAGAAGAGCTTGAAAGAAATGTCCACGCGTCACTGAACGAAAGAGCTTTAAAGAAATGTCCACGCGTCTCTGAACAATAGAGCTTCGAAATAATATGCCCACGCGTCTCCGAGCAAAAGAGCTTTGATGATGTGTCCACGCGTCTCTGAACAAAAGAGCTTTGATGATATGCCCACGCGTCTCTAGAGAAAAAGAGCTTGATGGAAATGTTTGTTGCGATAATATTCCGAAGAAAAATTTCTGAAGACTAACGCTTGCCGATCTCTAAAGCTCGCTTGAACTTTGCTTCCGTTATACCAGTACGTCGGCGGTTTGCTGCTTGTGAACCATTATGTCGGTATCTCCGTGATGAGCCAACGCTTAGGCGCTTTAAGCTAAGTGAGACGACCTTTCGTCAGGTCGATCACTTATTGCGATTGTAATCAAACCGACTACTTAATCATGTCAAATTGCTTATAGGGGCTAACTGGCGTACCAAGGAACCCGAAATTGTTGTATGTGGTCGAAATCACCTTTCTGAGAGGCTTCGAGCTTTGTCGCTGCTGAAACATCTCTGGCGCCAAGAATTGGCTCTGTCACTAGACGCTGGGATCTAGCGCCAGGCGCTGAAACCTGCTGCCAGACACTAGATGTTGTGATCTGGTGCTGGAGTAGGGTCTTCCCTATTCTACTGCACTTGTATTTATTTTTTACTATAGAACTTTGCTAATCTCTTTAATTATCTTAGGGTTGACCTAAGGTTTGATGTCACTTGACTCATTAACTTGACACGACTCAAGGTATAAACTTGACTTGCTGTGATTGACTCGAGGTTGACTCGACTCGAAGTGAAATGACACGTGTGACTCATGACCCATGTGTGCATTGTATTATGATTGTGTGACACGAAAATGCAAAAAAGAAAAAAAAATCCGTCATTTTTGTGGAGGGTACCGACTTTCTCCCAAAAAAGAAAGACACAAAAAAGAATCGAAGTGAATTTTTTGAAGGTGCATGTTGAATGTGCTTACTCAAATGTTGTTTCTCACAGTACAAGGATTGTAACATATTAGACTATCCTAGTTGAATCAATAATGAAAGTATTTAGGTAACTTAGGCGCGGAGGCTAAGCACTTCATACTTCGATGCAATGATGATTATGATTGAGGAGTGATTTTGATATGACAATACATGCTTCAACGTTGTGTTAAGATTTCATGACAAATGGTTCCTAAGGGAAATATATTTAGTCATGTATGTGTGATGTGTGTGAAAGTGACACTAAAGTTAGGCCGCAAGGGCTAAGTGTGTAGGAAAATATTATTTCAAGAAAAGTTAAATGATGGTGACTCTTAGGCTAAGTGAGCTAATAATGTAGGGATCAAGCCCCCAAGTCTAGCTCTACATGGATAGGGATGAGCATAGGAGATCCTTTGATATGATCATGGCGTAAGTGTGTGAATGTTAATATAAATGTATGTTTATTACGGCCGCACCTCGATGTGAGGTTGCCTAAGTATCCATTAGGAATCAGGCCGAACGTAGCTCTAGCCGAACCTCGCACAAGTATGTGTATACCTCAAAAAGGTCTTTTTAAGGGTTGTAACGTGGTTAGGCTAAAAGTTGAAGAAGAAGGGGATAAAGGCTCAAGACCCTCGATAAGCCCCCAAGGTGTGCAACCTTGCTTTTGAATCTTTATATTTTTATGCTTGAGGTTTCTCACTCTTTTTTTTATTTCTTTTTGCTTTAGCATTTATTTTATATTTATAAGTGTGGGCAATCTAGATCATGTGGTCTATCACTCACTTCGCATTCATGTTTCTCAGGCACAGTACTGAGCACTCGATAAGAGACGCAATCTGAGACGTGTTCTTATCAAAGATATTTTCATATCAAAGACATTGGAACACTTACCTTTTTGTACACTTTTATTTATTTATTTTTTGCTTATTTTTTGCTATTTTAATCTTTTGAAGTCACTCAAGCTTTTTATGAAATTGAAAATTGCATAAGTTGCACACCATCCCATCCCAAGATATGGGTTAAGAAAAATGAAAGGTCTATCGTTAGACGAGGCTCAAAGTGGTTTATCAAAAAAAGATTGCATATTTGAAGGGTGAAAGGTAATATGATGTGGCTACAAGAGGTGCCTCAAATCATTGGTATACCTTGTGCTTAATTCGACATGGATTTTTTTTTTAATGCAATATAATGAAATGATCATATGCAAGAGAATAAATGGTCATTTTTATTAAAAGGGGAAAAGAATTAATCTACAAAATTAATCTAAGGGAAAAGAAAGGTGCCTATGCTAAAATTATTGGGGAGAGGAAAAAATGAAAAGAAACAGAAAAAAGAGGTCATGAAATGTTGTTATTGTAGCTCTCCTCTTGTTGTTTGCTTTATCATCACTCGCTCTTCCATTTAACTGGAGGCATGGGAAGCTTGTTATTATCAATCAAATGCTGGATAACCTCCTTTATCTTCTAACAACACTCAGTAGCATGACCCCTACCTTGATGGTACTTGCAGCGCACATTAGGATTCCAACTAGGCAACCTCTTCTCAAGCGGGGGATCTTGAAGAGGTCCAATAGGAGTAACGAGTCCCTTGGCATGGAGTCTATCGAAAGCGTCATCGTAGCTAATTCTAATAGGGGTAAAATCCTTTTTTGTTTCTTTCTAAATCCTCGATTATCCATGGCTAAGATCTCATTAAGGTCGAAAGTACCAAAACTGTTACTAGAATATGTGTTTTCGGAAGAAGAAGGATAGTTGTTCTTCTTCCCTTTACAACCACTGTTACTGATCTTTACTAATCTTGGCCTTCTTGTCGCGCGGAGGAACATGAAGGAGATTTGAATCAATGAAGTCTTGAACACGATCCTTGAGGGTGAGACACTTTTCAGTAGTGTGACCGCGACCTCTATGGTATCGACAATAGGAATTTGGATCCCAATTGGGAAAACTTTTTCAGGTGGAGGGTCTTGACTGGGACCAATGGAGTCAATATGACCTTGATCATGAAGACAGTCAAAAGCTTCATTGTAAGTCATTCCTATTGGTGTGTATTCTTCAATGGTCCGTTTTGCGCGTGGCATAGGATCATTGAGTTCTTCATTAAACCCTTGGCGAGAATTTTGTTCGATGACCATCACCCGATTTTCTAATCCTTCTACCACGTTCAAGAGCATGGCAACGACATCTTGCAGTTTTCGAACGTCCTCTTTTAGACTTGACAAGTCCTCCCTGGTATTATTAAAGAAAAGACTTTCATCCTCCCCAATCATGGCCACTTCATCGAGAGAGGTTATATAAGCTGTCTCGATCATGGGCTCTCCTACAGGTGTGATAAGAAGTGATGGATCGAAGGATGTTTGATCTCCTTCAATGGCTAGAATTTCGGAAGTTTCATTGTTATCAATCAGATCTTGAATAGCTTCTTTGAGTTTCCAACACTCCTCGGTATCGTGACCCTTTCCTTGGTGGTATTTGTAGTGTTTATTAGGGTCCCACTTGGGTGGGTTGGCTTCTGGAACTGGATCTTTGATGTGCCCTATGGGCATGACTATTCCTTTGTGATGTAGCTTCTTGAAAGTTGTTTCATAACTCATACCAAGTGGAGTGAACACCCTTTTTGACCTTTGGATTCGTGATTTAGAGGCGTTCATGGCATGTACCTCGTTAATGGGAGAGGAAGAAGAAGGATGGTCGTTCTTCTTTCCTCTCACACTATTATCTTTCAGAAGGTCATCTTCAATGTCAATGCCTATATTATAGACAGCCTTGAAAGTATTCAAATTATGTTGGTACTTTAAGTGCCTTGACCATCCTCACAGATTCTGTTTCGATGGGAGCCTTGACCATATTAGCGGAAGTTTCCTTCCATTTGTTGACTTCGTTTTCTTTTTGTTTTAACATCTCGAGTTGTCTATGGTCTGTTTTGTCTTAGATGTTGCACTTATATCTATCTATGAAAGCGTTTGCTATGGACTCCCAGGTGGAGGTTTTTTCTTTCTCGAGAGAAAAGAACCATTGCTGGCAAACGGTCTCGAGAGATAGTGAGAACAGAGAGGGGAAAACCTTCTTATCGATACCCTTAATGCTCATTATAGTTTCAAAAGCTCTTAGATGAAAGTAAGGTTTATCTGTTGCCTTGAATTTAGGGATGTCAGTGGCGTTGAAATTATGCAAAAGAAGTTCCTTGTCCAGCGAGACCCCTTGTGAACTAATGCCCTGAAATTTAAAGTCACTAGATAGCTTGCTCAAACTTTTTTGCATAAGGTTCATTTGTTGTTCCTTCACAGGGTCATCAATTTTGAGGGTTAAAGCCTTTAACACCTCAATCACGTCATTCAATTGACTCCTAAGTTCATTGACCTCTTCTTAACTTGCCATTATCTTTTTAGCCTTCCTCTTTTGACGAATTGGTTTATCAAAAAGTGAGACTTGAATAAAGAGGTTGTCCTTGATTAATCGCCTTCTCTTCTTGACCAAGTACTGTCGAATTTGGGGATATTCATTGTTAATTATTTGACTCAAACTTTATTCAACATGCAATGGATGGAGGAAGCGAATAAAGATTGGAATATAATATTTAGATGGAGGGATATGAAGAATTAGGAATAGAATGTACCCCCAACGACGGAAAAAACCGACTCATGCATGAACCTAAGACATGGTCATGGTGATATGTACTCAAAGTGTGTGCTAGGACTAGTGAGTGTAGGTGACATGTTAAGACTCGTGTCATGACCATATGGCTAGACTATGTGACTAGACTCAATTAATGACTTAACAAGGTATTATTGACAGCGAAATTTAACCGAATTAGTTAGAAAACTGGTTAATTAGACACTGGGTGATGACTCGATCAATAATCCGAACTGTCGTCAAAATGACAAGACTGACGCCTCTCTTTGTAGTGTAGCGCCAGACGACAGAGTTGTCACCAGGAGCCACACTCCACAGAGTGGCGCTACAGTTTAGACTTTGGCGCCATTGCTGGAGCTTCATTCTGGAACAGTTTTTGATGTTATTAATCAACAGGGGTATGCCTAAAGATGTACTAGGTCAATTCTGATTAAAATATTAGACTTTATTTACTCAAATTAATTAATTAATTAATTAGGCAAAGTTCTTCAAGTCATTAATTTATTTAATCTCAACACAATTCAAACAAACGGTCAAGAAAAATATAGTATATGCACAACAAATAATGCACAATTAGTCAAGTAGGCACAATATGATGCAATGAGTTTGCAACCTAACCATGGCTCTAGTTCTCTAAAGTTCGGGATATAGTTTATTCAATAGAGGGTCCATGGTTAATTGTGCAAATGCACCGCGCGGAAGCCTAACCGTGAAGGGTTGGCGCGAGTGGATGGGACACCGCAAATTTAGAAAAACTCGCTTCCATGGTTTGGTGAATTCAACATTCTCGGATGTACCCTTTGTTGCTCAGAGCGTTCAATCAGGTAGATGGAGCATGAATTCCCAGAGGGTTATTTCCATATTTAGAACACCTATGGGTTTCATAAAAGTGAGAAAAACTCAATCAGGAAGTAGGATCGAGCAAACAATGCGAAAAACTGGTCGAAATTAGAACGCATATTTCTGGCTCGGTATTAGAAAAATTTGGCTCCAACAAACAGAGATTAGCGCCAGGTTTTAGCTGTAGCTCTTGGCGACAAGCCTATCGTCTGGCGCTGCAGTTAAATGTCTGGCGCCAATACTCAGGTCGCTGACGCTAATTCCTACATGCCTCAGCAGCTTACTGTGCTCGATAAAATTTTCCAGTTTCGCGCAGTGTTATTTCGGTCCTAGTTGTGAAAGATATTTCTCAAATTTCCTACATGTAAAATCCTATGTTTTAACTCATTACGGATGGTCTTTCAAATGAGATCTTTTTTATGCATATGACAATAATGTTAATCGAAATTATGCGCATGAAATACTTAGAACTTTTCGAGTCTCATCCGCTCATTCTAAATCATTGCCGAAATAAATTTCAGGAATTAAAATAGAAATGCTCCCCAGTGGAGTCGCCAAAAACTATAGGGGATATTTCAAGCGTAATCCCCTAGCTTGAACCCCACAGTGATCATACACTAAAGTACGGTGGTGTCCAAAGGGTAAGAAGATAGAGCAAAAGAGTCGCCAACAAGTTTTTTTAGGAACTTGTAAACCGTTCACGAGGTGAAGGTTACACCACTTAACGATCCAAGAGATCGTCAACTCCAATATGTATTGAACCATTACTGGTAGTTCAGGGATGAAAGTACAAATCTAACCTAAAAGAGATTGAACCTGCCCTAATAATAGGCCTCTACTTTATTCTGATCGTATTCATGTGCACTTTGTGACTAACAAGCAATCAATAGGATTACCCTAAACCTATTTATCTATGTTGGTTGAATTTAATGCATAATAAAACTATTATTGGCGATCACTTGAATTATAATCATATTAACCCTAAACAAGATTATTAATTATCTCATTAAGCGTGATTACAAGTACAAATTCCCTTTAAACATGCATAAAAGGTGTGATCAAGCAATAACAATAAATATCAAGCAACATAATAAATAATCATCATAATAATAATTACAATCATGATAATAATAATCATAAATCATAACAATTATAATCATAATCATATTCATGTTAATATTAAAGCATAGCAAGATCCTAGGCATGATACTAACAAGATTAATAACAAATCCTAGCATGTCACTAAATATATAAGAATCAAAGCTTTAACCCTAACATGATACTAACAATCATAAATATTAGGAAGAAAATAAAAGGCATCATAACAATCATACTTAGTATTAAATTTACCCTAGACATGATACTAGGAATATCATAATAACAACCTAAACATGATTTCTATATCATAACATCAATGAAAACCATTAAAGAACTTACTTCGATGCCTCGTACCTCTTTCTAATAACAAAATGCACGCGTTAGTAACTTCAAGGAAAATAATAAAAAACAAACAATTAAATTAAATAATTGAAATAAAGATTTGGGACCAAACCCTCAGAAATTAAACCTTTCACGTCTAGGGCGAAGGCAACTTCGAATATGGCTAGGAGTATCTAAGTCTTGCGAATGCGGAATTTTGTATTTGAGAAAAGGCTAGTTTAGAAAAGAGAAAGAGAGAATAATCAAGAAAAACTTGATGAGAGTTTGTTAAAGAGAGAATTGGTTAGATTTGATGAGAATTGATGAATGAAAACGGATTTTTTAGCACGTTATTTATAGAGAAAATCAGCCAAAAAGATAAAAAATCAAAACTAGAGTTCTAACGCGCATAAAAATTGATTAGCGCCAACGCCGACCATTGGCGCCAGACACCAACATTAGCGCCAAGCGCTCACGCTAGCGCCAGGCGCTAATGCTAGCGCCAGGCACTAATGTCTGGCGTTAGGCGCTAATCCCTTTTTTAACGCGTTTTCTAAAACCAGATAGAAATTGCCGTACAGGAGGATAAAATCGTATTTTCCTCAAAAATGTTCTTTGATTTTGATTAAAACTCTAAAAAGTTAACGAAAGTCCGTTTATCAATGCTAATTGAATTAGGAATGAAAATAGAAGAATCTAGAAGACTAAAACCATTCCTAATTGCATTAGGAATGATAAATTATTAGGCCCTCCTCTAGGGCCGCATATAAGGCTCAAACCGGGCCCAGTTTAGTAATTTGGCCATAACTTCCTCAATAGTCATCGGAATTAGGCTTATAATATATCGTTGGAAAGCTCTTTTCAAGGCCTATCCAACTACACTACTATTGGACCATATCATGGACCAACCAAACTGTATTGGCTGTTTTCTTAAAATAGGTTTTAAAAAAAACAGAGAGAAGAGAAAAGAAATTAAAACTATCCGCAATATTAAACTTTCCACACTTTCACTTCATTCGATTATGATTCGACGTGAAAGGTACTCATCACTAGGTTTGGTTTTGGGGAGACACAAATGGGTCTCTACAGTACCATTTAAATTTTAATGATTTGTAATCATACAAAGCATATCGTGCTTAGCTCCTTGACCTAAGCAACGTTCATTGTACAATAATCACTTCATCTATATACGTGCTTAGCTTCCAGACCTAAGTGAAATTAAAGATCGCTTCTTTATACCATATATGATGCTTAGCTCCATGACCTAAGTTCATTCATCTATCATGTCACATGATGTAGTTATACTTAGCCTCCTAGACCTATAACATGCATCATGCATACATTATTTTCAAGATAAGCAATTCAATCCATGCGATTCATTTTGTCTTGATCAACAAGGAAGTTCAAAAATTCTTTCCTTTTTGACGTATTTTCTTTTAGGGAAGTTTAAAAAAAAATCAAAATTTTCTCATCGAGGGAATTTCGAAGATAGCAGTTCAGTTTTCACGTCATTATTTTTCGGGAGAAAGTCGGTTCCCTCCACTCATGACAAAAATGACGAAAATTTTTGCTTTTGCATTTTTTGTTGCTTGTGTTTGCACACACACACACCATATACACACACAACCACAAGTTATACACATGTCATGTCATGTCAATTCAAGCTTGGTCAAGTCACTTGGTCAAGTCAATCATATTCTATGCGAGTCCCATGGAAAATTTCATTTTGCAGGCCTTATCTACAGCCCAAGTTCAGGGATAAGAGAACCATCTACATACCACGTTCAGGGACAAGCGGACCATCTACAGCCCACTTTCGGGGACAAGTGGACCATATACAGCCCACGTTCGGGGACAAGCGAACCATCTACAGCCCACGTTCGGGAACAATCGTACCATCATCATTATAGTGATCATTTCCCAAGCGAAGATGATTCACGGCGCAAGGTTCTCGATACATAGAGACTTGCAATCTCATTAGACAAGTTTTTCCTCAAGCATGGAAAATTTTCAATCGTTGTCACTTCTCAAAGAAAAGAAGTCGGCAATTATATCATCTATCAGCTTTCGTCAAGCATGGAAAGTATATCAATTGGTGGATTTCTTCAGGCATAGAAAATTGCTAAATTCATCTGTTAACTTTCCTCAAGCATGGAAAATATTGTCCGGTGGATTTCTTCAGGCATAGAAAGCCGCCAAATTCGTCTGTCAACTTTCCTCAAGCATGGAAAGTATTATTCGGTGGATTTCTTCAAGCATAGGAAACCACCAAATTCATATGTCGACTTTCCTCAATCATGGAAAGTATCATCCGGTAGATTTCAAGCATAGAAAGCTACCAAGCTCATTTGTCGACTTTCCTCAAGCATGGAAAGTATTTAAACAAAACATCATCCGGGGAATTCCTTCAAGCATAGGAAGCTACCAAACTCATTTGTCACCGATACACCGGTGTCAGATAAGCATTCTATCCATTTACTCTTTTCTGCGTGGAACTAACATTTTTCTACAAGTATCAGTATATAAAGAGTGATTTAGGATCACAGAACATCTTAAATCATTCTCTGTCCCTATCGAGTACTTTGACTATCGTTTTTGAAACTGACGTTTCTACAAACTCAGTCAAAGTGAGGGCTTCTGTAGACACCTAAAAATGTCTCCCCAAAACCAAATCCGATGATGAACAACCTTTCACCTCTATGATTGGTCGGGTTGAGTATTTAATCTTTGGAGTGCTTAAATCCATATTTCCAATTCAAAACTAACCTAATTCCTAGCCCATTTCTGCAAAACATAACGTATTTTCCTCTTTTCGTGCCTTTAAACCCAAAATAATTCATTTCGTGTCCTTCAAAATCATCATTTCGTGTCCTTTTTATATAAACGTTTAGTCCAGTTTATTTTGGTCCATAATTTTTGTCCAATGATTGAATAGTTGGATGGGGTTTGAAAATATCTTTCCAACGACATATTATAAGCCCAAATCCGAGTTATAACGAATAAGTTGTGGCCAAAATACTAAATTAAGCCCAAACTGAACCTAAGCCGACCTTACCTTCGACCCTTCTTTTTCCTTATAAATAGAGGTCATATCTCCCCCTTTTCAATCATCAACAAGCTTGATCATCAAATAATTCTCTTCTCCCTCTTTAGCCTAAATACTATCCACCCTATTCTCTCAAAATACTTCCCCTAAGCACTCCAAGGAGTCCATACAATACCCAAATTTCTATACTTCAACCAAGGCATGAAAGGTATAATTAACTGAGGGTTTGGAGTTACGACTCTACTTTTTATTTAATTTAATTGTTTCAATTTGATTTATACTTTATTTGAAGTTACTAACAGCTTATACATGATGTAGCATGTCAAGGAAACACGAAAAGTGAGTAATTAATCACTTAATTACTCTTATTTTTATTCTTGTTGCTAGTATCATGATTAGGTTTATTTATATTTGATTTGACTAACGTTATTATTTTTAAATTGCTTCCAATATTAATGTTTATTCTATTATTATTTATTATCACCATATTGCATGTTTAAAGTGAATATGTAATTGAAAATCACGCCTAATAAGATAATTTGGACGACCGGTTTATGATCCATTTTAATCTTATTGTTTAATCAAGTGATCACTAATAATTAGAATTATGTGATGCAATAATATTCAACTAATGTAGCATAATAATAGTTTGGAGCAAATTGAATCTTTGTTTGCATGCCTTTGAGATCGCAGGAATCACTTTTCACAATAAGAATCAAGTAAAGGCCAATACGGGCGAATGTGACTCCATGACTCACTTCGTACCATTATCCCCAATCCTCCTTTCATGGTTACGAACTATATGGAGTTAGTAATCTCTTCGATTATGAATGGGGTGTAACCTTCACGGGTCAATCGTTGTTGCCTTTCGTTGTCCCTTAATCGTGGTTGCCTTAAATGATCAGTGAACGATTTACAAGTTCCTTAAACACTTGTTGGCGGCTCCCTACTTTATTTTTCCCTAATCGTATATGTCAATTCCCACTTCCTATGAGTGCCAAGCATATTCATTACATGTTAACGTAGACGCACTTCAAACGACGCCTACACTTGGCTACCGTTTTGGTGGGACCATGATGTCCTCCATACGGTGAGTTGTGACAACTAGTAAGAACACCGTGAACTTCCCATTCGGGAACACACCTGCGAAGTAATCCATTTGTACACTCACGAAACAAAAAAGGATCATCCCAAAAATAATGTTTAACATCATAAAGGAACTTCTTTTTCTGTTTGTAGGGCAAGTTTGGGGGGTAGAGTACCACCCACCAAATAATTTTCATAATCTACATACCAAGGATTTTTCTCTACAACTGCATACAAGCTGTCATCAGGGAATGAATCATCTATAGGGAGAGATTTCTTACCCTCATCAAACCTAATTCGTGGCAAGTTGTCTACCACAACGTTCTCTGCACCTTTCTTATCCTGAATCTCCACATTAAAATCTTGGAGCAAGAGAAGCCAACAGAGGAGCCTAGGATTTGATTCTGCCTTGGCAATTAAATACTTCAAAGATGCATGGTCAGTGAAAAAACATAACTTTAGAAGCAACTAGATATAATCTAAATTTTTCTAAAGCATAAATAACAACAAGAAACTCCTTCTCCGTAGTGGCATAGTTGACTTGGGCTTCATCCAAAGTTGTACTTGCATAATAAATAGCATGCAAAACTTTATTCTTTCTTTGTCCTAGCACAAACCTAATGCAAAATCACTTGCATCACACATGATCTCAAAAGGGAGAGTCCAATCAGGTGCACATATGATGGAGCCACACAAGATAACCTACATTGAATTCCCTTGGCTACTTGAATTTGTTTGCCCTTGCCTTATAACTCTCATTTGCTTTCTCAATTCTCTTCTTGACATCTTCATGAAGCTTTTTCTTCGTTTCAACTATATCTTTTGCCTCAAATCTCAAATCCTCTTGAGGAATACTAGGCAACAATTAAAGTGTTAGGTGGGGATTGAAACCATACACTACTTCAAATGGTGTTTTCCCGTTAGCTATGCAATGAGAGCGGTTGTAAGCAAATTCAACTTGAGGAGTTTAAGATCCCAATCTTTCATGTGTTTGCCAATGATAGCTCGGATAACGGTGGACATGGTACGATTAGCTACCTCGGTTTGGCCGTCGGTTTGAGGGTGACTAGAGGTACTAAACTAGAGCTTGGTTTCCACTAACTTCAACATAATACTTTTTGGAACGCCATGAAGCTTCACTGCTTCTCTAAAGAACAAGGTAGCCACATGAGAAACATCATTGGTCTTGTGGAAGGAATGAAGTGAGCCATCTTTCTAAAACGATCAACCACAACAAACACGGAATCATTTTGTCTTTGGGTGAGAGGGAGAGCAACCAAAAAATCCATACTAACATCATCCCATGGGTGACTAGGAACCAAAAGAGGAGAGTAGAGTCCTTCACGGAATTGACTCTTAGCCTTGTGACAAGCCCCACAACGAGCTATTACATCTTGCACATCACCAAACATCTTGGGCCTATAAAAATGTTCTCAAAGGATGTCATATGTTTTTGCAACCCCAAAGTGTCCGGCTAGGCCTCCTTGATGAGCTTCTTTAACAAGTAACCGTCGATGAGAACATTTCGGAACACAAAGCTTGTTTCCCTTAAAAATAAAACCTTCTTTCAACATGAAAGAGTCATCGACCCCTTCCTCACACTTCTTCATCAACCCACCAAAATCCTCATCATCACCATACAACTCTTTGAGCAACTCAAAACCCTAAAAATTTTGCATCAAGAATAGTGATCATACAATGCCTCCTAGAAAGAGCATCGGTCACGACATTGATCTTCCCTTCCTTGTATTTAGAAGAGAAAGTGAATGATTGGAGAAATTAAACCCATTTGGCATGCCTTGCATTGAGTTTTTCAGAACCATTGATGTACTTGAGAGATTCATGATTGAGATGTAGTACAAATAGTCTAGGCCTCAAGTAATGTGACCAATGATCAAGAGCCCTCACAATGGCATAGAGTTCCTTATCATAGGTGCTATATCTCATTCTTGCCCCAGCAAGCTTCTCACTAAAATAAGCAACCGGTCTCCCTCCTTGAACATGAACCGCCCCAACTCCAACCCCACTAACATCACATTCAACTTCAAAGTATTGATCAAAATTCTAAAGAGCAAAGATTGGAGCCTTACACAACTTCTTCTTGAGAGTCTCAAAAGCCCTTTGAGCCGATGGTGTCCACTCAAAAGTACCCTTCTTCATGCATTCGGTTACCGGAGCCAAAATAGTGCTAAAATTCTTCACAAATCTTCGATAGAAAGAAGCTAGGCCATAGAAACTCCTAACTTGAGTGAGAGTTGTAGGAGTTGGCCAAGATTGAACGGATTCCACCTTACTAGGGTCCATTGAGATCCCTACATTCGAAATCACATAGCCTAGAAAAACAATACTATCCGCCATATAAGTAAATTTTTCCAACTTGGCAAAAAGCCGCCTACTTCTCAATGTTTCAAATACTTGCCTCAAATGTTTAACATGATCACGTTTACATTTTCTATGAACAAGTATGTCATCAAAATAAACAACAATAAATTTACCAATGAAGGGGTGAAGTACCTCGTTCATGAGTTTCATGAAAGTGCTAGGAGCATTAGAGAGCCCAAATGGCATAACTAGACACTCATACTAGCCTTGCTTTGTCTTGAAAGTGCTCTTCCACTCATCTCCTTCACGCATGCGAATTTTATGGTACCCCATCCTCAAGTCAATCCTTGAAAACACCTTGGAACCATGTAACTCATCAAGCATATCATCAAGTCGAGGAATAGGGAAGCGATACTTGATGGTGATGTTATTGATGGCCCTACTATCTACACACATCCTCCATGTACCATCCTTTTTTGGAACCAAAAGAGACAAAACCGAACAAGGGCTAAGGGATTCCCTCACAAATCCTCTTGCTATTAACTAAGCAACTTGTCTTTGAAGCTCTCTTGCTTCATCGGGGGTACACCTATAAGCCGATCTATTAGGGAGTTGTGATCCGAGAATAAGATCGATTTGATGCTCAATTCCCCTAATAGGTGCAAACCGGGTGGGAGATCATCGGGGAAAACATCATGATACTCACTCAATACTTCCTTAACAAGGGGGTAGATTGGGTTCTCTCGCTCACTCTCTTGTATTTCCCTAAGAAGACAAATAAAGACTGTGTCCTTGATTTATCTCCTTTCCCATATCATTTTTCCCAATGAGAAGGTTCTCTTTTATTGTGTTTCCAGTACCCAAGGGTTCTTTGTGGTTAATTGTGGGGGACAAGGGGTTGAGTACAATACTTTTCTTATCCATCCTGAATGAATAAGTGTTCTTTCTTCCATCATGCAATACATCTCTATCAAATTGCCAATTTCTTCCAAGTAATACATGACAAGCATCTATAGGCAATACATCACAAAGCACCTCATCCTTATATAGTTTGCCAATTGAAAAAGAAAGAAGAGTTTGTTTTGTTACCTTCACCTTATTGTGATTGTTAAGCCATTGAAGCTTGTAGGGAGTAGGATGATCGGTGGTTTCAAAATTGAGTTTGCTCACCAATGTTGTTGAAGCCACATTAGTGCAAGAGCCACTATCAATGATAAGGTTGCAAGCTCGATCCTTGATGGTGCAATGAGTTTGGAAAATGTTTTCCCTTTGCTCTTCCGCCAAAGGGGTGGAAATGGAGTGAAGTGCCCTTCTCATAACAAGTATTTGACCCTCATCGGCTTCAACTAAAATCTCATCATATATAGGGTCCCCAAAATCCTTCTTCTCATCTTCGTACTCATCATCATCCACTTCATGAATCATCATAGCTCTACTATTTGGACACTCATTAGCAAAATGTCCATAGCCTCTACACTTGTAGCAAGTCTTCCTATTACTCATCTTGTTGTGATCATCTTTGCTAGAAGAATGCATGGGAGCCTTGCCTTTGTCATCCTTGGCAATTGGCTTGCTTGTCTCACCCTTTGAATCAAAAGAATTCTTGAAGATAAGTTTAGGATACCCACTAGCACTACTTATCTTGTCATACTTCGCAAATTTCAAAGCCTTTTGCACCACTTGATCAAAACTTTCATGGGCATGAACATCAACCTTTTCCCAAGCTTTCTCTCAAGACCGCCAATATACCTAGTAATCTTATGCTCCGATGCTTCTTCAATTCCACTCATGATAGAGAGTTTTTCAAACTCCCTAGTATACTTCTCTACATACATAGTCCATTGCTTAAGAGAACTGAACTTATGATAAGCATCTTGCAAATAATCTCTAGGCACAAAATCCTAATTCATATGTTTCTTCAATTTCTCCTAAGAAGTGATTTTTTAATCTCTAGGAATTATTCTAGGACTTCTTCTATTCTCCAAGACCTCAAGAAGTCTATCAAACTTCATTTCTAGAGCATCTAATCTAGAGTGTTCATTGTAACCTTCATCATCTTCATAACAGTATCTATCACCCATGTTTCTAGATAGAATGCTTGTATCTCTGAGAGAAAATTTCAAATTCTGTGGGAAAAGATGAGATCTTTTGAGAGGGGGAAAGAGAAAATCAAAAGGTAGGATCTTTCTAGGCTAATAACCTGGGCTCTTGATACCAACTGATATGAAACAACCAAGGAAAAACAAGAAAAGGGAGGAAAAATCAAGTAACAACAATATCAAATCAACAAAACAAGATAAACCTATCTTAACAACCACCAAGATATATGAAATAGGGGTTCTTAATCAAAGCTAACACAAAGTAAAGCTAGGATTAAGGTGTAACCACAAAGATTACAAGGTAGCAATCACAAAGAAAGCAAATCATCACAAAGATTATGGGTAGAGAGAGAAAGTCTCATTGATTACAAAATCCAGCAAAGTTCAACATAAATTAATTGCAAAACGTTCTCAAAAGGAACTTAAATAGTCCGTACAAAACTAACTGAAAATGGGAAAAGGTTTGGCCAAAGAATGGGAAGGTTCAATCGGACTACAGGGTAGGTTCGGTCGAACCAAGGGGTAGGTGACGTCGAACTTCCCTACTCCTGGTTTGGTCGAACTTTTGGAGTTCGACCTCTCTTGCAAAAATGCTGAAATCTGGTTTTGCTACTGCCTGGGAGGTTCGGTCGGACTTCCTTGGTTCGGCCGCACCACTTCAACTCTTCCGGTCTTCAAATGTAATGATACTCAACCCCGAGAGGTGACCGCCAAGGAGCTTGGACCGACTACATGTCACAACATGTGGCACTTCTTCCACCAAGTTCCATGCACCCGCATCAGTACTAATGATCACAGTGTATAGTTCCTGCTCATCAAGAAAAACATATTTCAAATGAGAATGGAGAGGTTTAAGTTCAGGTTTCTTAACCTCTGCAGGTTTTTATTCCTGAACTAATTTCACTACCTTCGTGGTCTCTTTAGGATTAAGCTCTTCAACTGAAAGAGCTTTCTCTATAGCATCCACCTCAGTACTCTAAATTCTTGCATCACATGCAGATAAATCTCCACAAAGAACTTCCTCTAAGGGATCCCTTGCAAGAACCTGTGGTAAGCTTTCTTCACAAATATTATCCATTATATCAATGACATCAATTAAACACCAATTTTCTTCTAGCATAGGTCCTTTTAAAACCTTACCTAAATTAAATGTGATATTATCATATCCTACAAAAAAGGTTAGTTTTCCATTTTTAACATCAATAATGGCTCTTGCAATATGGAGAAAAGGCCTACCTTATATAATGGGAATTTGGGTATCCTCAGCCATGTCTAACACAACAAAAACAACAGGGATAAACAATTTACCAACTCTGACAGGAACATCCTCTAAAATACCTAAGGGGTATTTAACAGAACGGTCTGCCATCTGCAAAGTAATGTTAGTAACTTTCAAATCACCCATATTAATTTTAGCACACACAGACGATGGCATAACACTGACACTAGCACCCAAATCACATAATGCTTTATCTATGAAGACATTACCAATATGACAAGGGATAGAAAAACTACTAGGATCCTTTAACTTAGAAGGGGATTTATTTTGCAATAAAGCACTACATTCTTCTATAAAAGCTACAATTTCTACCTCATCAAAGGCCCTTTTCCTAGTCAAAATATCTTTCATAAATTTAGCATATGTAGGAACCTGAGTGATTAAATCAGTGAAATGAATTGTTACCAACAAATTTTTCACAACCTCCAAAAACTTACCGAATTACTTATCAAACTTACTCTTCAAATTTCTATTGGGGAATGGAAGATTGATAACTGGGGTCTGCACATCTCCACCCTTGTCCTGAGATTTACCCTGCAAAGAAACATTAGAAGGGTTAGTTTCCTTTTATAGCCCTGTAGGGTTAGTAAGATTAGCATTTGGTACAAGGGATCTGGATTACCAACAAGTTCATCATACTTGGGCATAGGAGGCCCATCATAGTGTGAACCACTTCTTAGAGTAATTGCATTAGCATGATCTGTAGGATGGATTGGTTGCGATGATAGAGCTCCTTGCTGAAGAGTTTGTAGGGGTAGATGAAATTTGCGTAATTTGATTATCCATGATGTTATTATGAGCTATAATCAAATTTATTTGTGCATCCCTACACTCCATGTGCTTTTGCATGCTTGAAAGCATTGCTCTAATTTCTGACGTAGCAGGGTGAGAAGATGAGGAGGGTTGTGATTTGTTTTTCAGTCCAGAATTAGGATGGTAATATTGTTGTTGTGGTGGTGGTTACTATTCTGTTTGTTGTGGAGGTGGAGGGTTTTGTACATTGGTACTCCGATAGGAAAGATGTGGGTGGTTCCGAAAGCCAGGATTGTAAGAGTTGGAGTATGGTTATTTTGCCTATAGGATTGGAAGGCATTAACTTGCTTTATGGATCTCCTACAATCTTGCTCCCAATGTCCTACAATTCCACAATTTTAAACAAAAGCTTCATTATTAGCAACATCAGAAACATTAGCTACAGAGTTATGAATAGCAGTAAGATTATCTAGTTTCTTGCAAATAGATGTTAACTGAGCCCGCAAAAAGGATATGGAAACAATATTATGTTTTCCTTTATTAGCAAACCCTCTCGGATTCCCATATTAAGAATTGTGAATTACCATGTCTTCGATAACTTGACTTGCATTTTCAAAATTAAGGTTCATGAATCTCCCACTAGCTGTAGTATCTCGAATTGATCTAGATGAGTTTCCAAGTCCATTGTAAAAGGCTTGGATCAACTGTCATTGTGCCAGATTATGGTGGGGGCATTCTCTCTGTAGATCCTTAAACCTTTCCCAAACCTCTTATAGAGTTTCATCAGGCTCTTGGGCAACTTTTGAATAGCACTCCTAAGTAAAGTTGTTCCCTCTACAAGGTAATATTTATTATAAAAATTCGAAGCAAGAGTTTCCCAGTTAGTAATACCAAGTGCAGTTCTATTCAAACCATTATTTAGCTTTTCCACATAAAGAAAGGGAAAAAGAATCTCCCTGATTTAGTCTTACGTGACCCCAGCTTGGCTAATGGTATTGCAATATTGGCAGAAATCTACAATGTGAAGATTAGGAACTTCACCCTTAGCTTCACTGAATCGCTTCCTCTCTATCATCGTGATAAATTGGGGTTTGATCTCAAATTGCACTCCATCAAGGGCCGGAGTAGGAGTAAGGTGTGGAAAATCTGTCAGCGACGACTGCGAATAATCGCTGAGCTTGCGAGGTGGAGGAGGTGGTGGTGCCATCATCTCTGATTCAGGTTCTAAAAAGGCTTTCGAATTGCTAGAATCAGATGGGGGTTCCGATGGTGGATTACCTCGAGAAGTGTCTCGTATCTGCCTGTAAAAATTCTTCTATCTATGAAAAGATCATTTGATTTAAGGATTGAATGGATTGTAACCTGATCTAGAACTCCTGGGACCTGGGCATAAACACATAACTAAACAAACAAATATGAGAAAGTTGTCTCAAAGAACTTCCGTTCTATGAGACAGGAGAAAATTAGTTAGACTACACAAATAATCAGAATTAAAAATAAAACTGTTTCCCCGACAACAGCGCCAAATTTTGACAGCATAAAGTCGTATCACCAAATCAAAAATAATTTCTAGATTCCACTAACTATGCAGATAGGGAAGAAGGGTCGAACCACAGGGAAACAAGTATTCCTATTCCTAATTAATTACATTATCTAAATTATAAAGTAACTAAATTATATATATACGGAATTAAACTAAGGGAGATAAAAATAGGGAGAAATAAATTAATAAAAGCCTACAGCATAGGTTCACCAATAAATAATATTCCAGGGTAAAACACAATAATCAATCATCAATGCATCAATTAATTAGATCATAAAGGGCTTTCGCTACGTATTACAATCACATATTAATATAACAGTATTTAATCTCATCTCTCGATTAACCATCAATAAATTAGTCTGCCTATTGAAACTAAGCCTAAACATCAATTCTCATCTCTCGAATCTCGAATCTGTATTGCATAACTCGTACAATTAAACCAGGCCTAATCTAATTGCATAACATTAAATAATTCAATAGGAAATTAATCAAGCACTGATAATCAACAACAATAAATTACCCCTTCATATTATTTATTGATCTCTATAGACACCTAAAAATGTCTCCCCAAAACCAAACCCAATGATGAACAACCTTTCACCACCATTATTGGTCGGGTTGAGTATTTAATCTTTGGAGTGCTTAAATCCACATTCAATACCAATACATTTCATAAAACAACCCAAATCCTAACCCATTTTCCCAAACCATAACTTATTTTCCTCTTTTCGTCCCTTTAAACCAAAAATAATTCATTTCGTGTCCTTTAAAATCATTCATTTCGTGTCCTTTTTATTAAAATGTTTAGTTGAGTTTATTTTGGTCCATAATTTGGGTCCAATTATTGAATATTTGGATGGGGCTTGAAAATAGCTTTCTAACGATATATTATAATCCTAAATCTGAGTTATAACGAATATGTTATGGTCAAAATACTAAACTGAGCCTAAACCGAACCTAAGCCCACCTTACCTACGACCCAATGATCATGTGGAGGGTCCAAATTATTTAATCCCAATCCTAAACCAATTAGGATTAATTAGAAGCTTCTATAAGTTTCTAAGAGATCTTAATTATCCTTTTTGAAAAGATAAGATCAAAGAGTTTGAAATTGAATAAAACTTTTCTTTTTGAAAATCCTATTTCTATCTGAATTGAAAGACGTTCAAAGATAGTCAGATATGATTTTCTTGCCTAACATTTTTTATCCAAATTTTATATGGTTGGATATCCCTTGAAATTATCTTTCCAATGATATAATATAATATCAATTCCGAGCTATAACAGAAAATATATGAATGAAAAGTCAAACTCTATCCAAAACTGACACCATCTCACTATTTCGTCCATATTTTTAATTATACACAATATTTTAATCCGATTTTAATTTATTTAGAAAGTAAACGTCAAGATCTTTCCAACGATATCTTATTCATCGTTTTTCAATTTCTGGATCAAAAGATATGATAAAAACACAAACCGCAAAAACTGCAGTCTATCGAGTTTTATTCCGATTTAATTCGGATCTTATCTTAATTCTTCGACCCTTCTTTTTTTCTCTATAAATAGAGGTCATATCACCACTTTTCCAATCATCAACAAGCTTGATCATCAAATCCTTCTCTCTTCCTCTCTTTTACACCAAAAATCATTCTTCTTCTCTCTCTCTCATATTCTAAGCCTTAAACCTATATTCCTAATTACACCATTTTTCCCTTAAGCACTCCAAGGATTCCATACAATACCCGAAGTTCTAAACTTAAACCTGTAGGGAATTATAGGTACTACGCAGCGGAATAACATAAATCATATTTATACAGTACCTAATCCCAAGATCCAATGCATAACACATAAAGAACATATAATCGTACCTTTGAAGCGTGATTCCACAAGTGATCGAACAAGAAAAATAAGGAGAACAAGAACCCCACTTGTGATTCCTCTACTTAGTCCATGAGCACGGATTAAACCTCCACTAATGCTAGTTAGTTGTGACTGAACACTTCAATCAACCTTCAACGGAAATTTGAGCCACGAACACACCACAACACCACCCACGCGCCACCCAAGGGAGAGGGACATACGGACAGGGAGGAGAGAGAGAGGGCCGAGTAGAGAGAAAGAGAGAGAGTCAGGGTTTTTGAGAAGCTTGGTTGCTTGTGTGACAATTCATTGTATGTAAATTGTTGTGTCATGCAACCCTAGGCATGGTTTATATTTATAGATCATATCTAGAAATAAAACCATGTCAAGTCCAAAAACCATTAGACTCTTTTAACTATCCAAGCCCAATTATCAACATGGTATGTCATGAACTTATAAGACCCAATAATGGGCCTCTAACTTGTTTAACCCAATACTCTTATGTGTGACCTTGTAGGATCCACTCTATAAGGGTTTGGGCCATTAAGCTAGCCCAAAGATCAATTGTCAAATCTAGCACCAAACATTGACGACCCTATAGAATGAACTAATTATCTCCATAATCGTGATCCTTAATATATCTAGTAATTCCACTTATCGAAGACATAACTCCTTCAAAACCAAGGCGTCAAAGGTATAATAACTGAGGGTTTGGACCAAATTAACTCTACTTTAGTTTAATTTAATTTTCAATTTGATTTATATTTTTATTGAAGTTACTAACAGTTTATTCACGATGTAGCAATTCAAGGAAACGCGGAAAGTGAGTAATTAATTCACTTAATTACTCTTATTTTTATATTGCTAGTATCATGATTAGGGTTATTATTATTATTTGATTTGAATAATGATATTATTGTTGAATTGCTTCCAATATTAATGTTTATTCTATTGTTATAATGATCACTATATTTCATGTTTAAAGGGAATATGCAATTGAAAATCACGCCCAATAAGATAATTTGGACGACCGGTTTAGGTTCCTTTTTAATCTTGTTATTTAATCACGTGATCACGATATTTTAGAATTATATGTTGCATTAATATTAAACTAATTTAGCTTAATAATAGTTTGGAGCAAATTGAATCTTTGTTTGTATGCCTTGAGATCGCATGAATCATTTTTTTCGCTATAAAAATCGAGTAGAGGCCAATACGGGCGAATGTGACTCCATGACTCACTTTGTACCATCATCCCCGATACTCCTTTCGTGGTTCCGAACCATATGGAGTTATTAATCTCATGGATTATGAATGGGGTGTAACCTTCATAGGTCAATCGTTGTTTCCTATCGTTGTCCCTTAATCGTGGTTGCCTTTTATGATCCGTGAACGGTTTACAAGTTCCTTAATTAAAAACTTGTTGGCGGCTCCCTACTTTCCTGTCCCTAATTGTATACGTCAATTCCCACTTCCTAAGAGTGCCAAGCATTATCACACATGCTTTAACGTAGGCGCACTTCGAGCGACGTCTACAATTTGACGACTCCACTGGGGAGGATTCTTGGTTATTTATCGATTTGCGTGATCGATATTTAATTGAGATGAGTGGATGAGACTTGAAAGATTCTTGAATTGTATTCCTGATATTTGATTGGCATTTTCACATATGCATATGCAATTTTAGATGACCTATTTTGCCACAATAGTACATGATCTACGTATGTGGCTAGCCCGGGGGATTTAAGTTCTATCAACTCGAAAACGTTCATGACAATAAGGGTTCATCCGAGTTTTTAAATCCACCCAAACCATGGAGTCGAGTTCGATTTCATCACGAACTCGCAGAGCCTCCCGTTGGAATACACCCTCAAGGGAGGCTGTCTTGCTAACGCATCTAAACTCTTAACCATGGTACACTTTGACACCCTTTTAAGCTTTACCATAGTCGAACATAGAACTTGACTTTAGGTTGCAAACTTCATTGCATCATTCGTGACAATGTGCTTATATGTGCATTTTTTTTACATTTTATTTATTTATTTTTTTTCTCTTATCAAATCCTTTTTTTTATTATTAGAGTCGAGCCATAGATTTTTTTTCAAATTTTTGAGTCACCCGGATTTTTATTCCCGTATACTACACAAGAGTCAACTTGTTTTCATCATAGCCGGAGTTCTAGAAAGAGTTACGTGTCGTGCCTCCTATGGATCTGTAGCCCCTAGTTTTATCTTTCATTTGTAATTGAATTCGTCTTAATCAGAGTCACAGATCAAAAGTTATAACCAATATACTACAGCCTATTCAGTTTAAGTGTCTTTTTAGCGTCAACTTTTTTTTTTTTATATCTTTTTGTGTCAAGCTGGTCTTAGCCAAGTCCTTTAATCCATGTCAGCTCGTATAATATAGGATTATAGATATTTATTTTTATTTTATTTGTCCATGAGTCATAACTTTTCTAGAATTCTAGTCGTCTTCCTAGTTTCTAGTGATTGATTTTTTGTGCTAACCTTAACCTGTGTTCTTTTTTTTTTATTGTGGTTGATCTTATTTATGAAAAATGATTGCCAATGGACCATTTGCACCTAGTAAATAGCATAAACATTAAAATTGGATAAAATTAATCAAGTTAGTTTGTCTTTTAGTCTTCCATGCTATTTGGTCATTGGGTCTTTTGTTTTTCACAACGTCCTCATGTCTAGCCATGTGATCATACCACGAGTCTAATAAACTCACCTAATCACACATGTTGAGTCATTGCACACACTTTGTCTTCGAGTAATGCACTATATTGTTTATGATCGTATATTAGGACCATGCATGCGTCGTTTTCCGTCGTAATAGGGATGAGTGGAGTTTTTCCCATCAGTTTTAAAAATTCTTACATACACTCTTCCTTTCCAATCCGAGTACCAGGCAACAAGAAGTAATTCATAAGAAATCATGAAGACGAAGCACAAGACAAGTTCCCATATAAGATTTCATGCTTTTTTTTCTTTCGTTTCAACCCTTTTCCCCTAATAAGTCTAGCATAGGTTCTCCTTATCCTTATGTCTGTATGCCATGTTCCATCAATGAGCATTTCTTTCCTTTGCATTCAATCATGTCATTCGCAAAAAAAAAAAAAAAAAAAAAAAAAAAAAAAAAAAAAAAAAACAATTACCGAACGAAACACAAGGTACACCAATGACTTGAGGCACCTTTGCAACCCTTTCATTCCCTATTAATCGTTCAATCACATTCCATTTCTTCATCAACCACTTTAAGCCTTGTCTAACGTTTGGCCTTCATTTCTTCAACCCATATTCACTTAACCCTAGGATTAGAAGACGTGAAATTGTATAACATTCAAAAAGCAAGTTAAAAAAAGTAGCAAAGCAACAAGAAAACAATATCTAAAGGCAAGTGTTCCAATGTCTTTGATATGAACACGTCTCAAATTGTGTCTCTCATCGAGTGCTTGGCCCGTGCCTGAGAAACATGAATGCTAAGTGAGTAACGAACGGCATAATCTGAGATTGCCTACATTGATTCAAAAGAATAAAAAAAAAAAGAAATTCAAAAAAAATATAAATGAAAATAAACTTGCAAAATTCAAAATTTTCAAATTCATAATTACACATCTTGGGGATTCTCTCGGGTCTTGAGCCTTGTACCCTTTTCTTCTTTAAACCATCAACTTATTAACCATATTACAACCCTTGAAAGACCTCTTTGAGGTGTACATACACTTGTGCAAAGTTCGGCTAGAGCTACGTTGGCCTGATTCCTAAGGGATACATAGGCAACCTCACATCGAGGTGCGGCCACATTCATATTCACATTTGTATTCATATCCATGCTTGATTGTGTCAAAGATTATCCAATGTTTACCCCTATCCATCTAGAGCTAGACTTGGGGGCTTGAACCCACATCATTTAGCCTACCTAGCCTAAAGAGTTATCATCTTTGACTCTTCTCACATATATTTCCCCATCACAACCTTTGTAGCCAGCCTTAGTATCACATTCACACACTTCACTCACACATCCATATCATCTTTCCCTTAGGAACCCTTTTTCATGAAATCTTGTTTCAACACTGTGCATGTTTCATCATCTTCAAGACAACATTCATTAAAAGAAACATTGTATACTTGCTTAGCTTCCTAACCTGAGCAATGTTCATTGTTTCACGCATCGCATAATATGGTGAGCAACATTTATATACCAATGATTTGTAATCATACAAAGCATATCGTTCTTAGCTCCTTGACCTAAGCAACGTTCATTATGCAATAATCACTTCATCTATATACGTGCTTAGCTTACAGACCTAAGTGACGTTCAAGATCGTTTCTTTACACCATATATGATGCTTAGCTCCATGACCTAAGTTCACTCATCTATCATGTCACATGATGTAATTGTCCTTAGCCTCCTAGCTTAAGAACATGCATCATGCATACAATCCATGCAATTCATTTCATCTTCCTCAAGGAGGAAGTTCAAAACTTCTTCCCTTTTTCATCTTTTTTCTTTTGGGGAAGTTCAAAAAAAATTTCAAAATTTGTTCTCATCAAGGGAAGTTCGAAAATAAAAGTTCAGTTTTCACGTCTTTCTTTTTCGAGAGAAAGTCGGTACCCTCCACTCGTCTCATGACAAAAATGACGGAAATTTTTTGCTTTTTGCATTATTGATTGCTTGTGTCTTCTCATACATTCAAATCATACTTATACACACACAATCACAAGTCATACACATGTCATGTCGTGTCAAGTCAAAACTTGGTCAAGTCAGTTGATCAAGTCAATCATAGTCTATACGAGTCCCTTGATAAATTTTATTTTGCAGGTCTCAATTATAGCCCACGTCCGGGGACAAGCGGACCATCTATAGCCCACGTCCAGGGACAAGCGGACCATTTACATCCCACGTTTGGGGACAAGCGAACCTTCTACAGCCCACGTCCGGGGGCAAGCGGACCATCTACAGCCCACGTCCGGGGATAAGCAGACCATCTACAGCCCACTTCCGGGGACAAGCGGACCATCTACATCCCACGTCTGGGGACAAGCGGACCATCGACAGCCCACGTCCGGGGACAAGCGGACCATCTACAGCCCACGTACGGGGACAAGCGGACCATCTACAGCCCACGTTCGGGGACAAGCAAACCATTTACAGCCCACGTTCGGGGACAATCGAACCACCATCATTTCATGGCGCAAGGTTCTCGATACACAGAGACTTGCAATCTTATTAGACAAGTTTTTCCCCAAGCATGAAAAATTGTCGGTCGTTGTCATCTCTCAAAGCAAAGAATTCAGAGAATACATCATATGTCGACTTTCCTCAAGCATAGAAAGTATTATCGGTGGGTTTCTTCAAGCATAGAAAACCGCCAAATTCATATGTCGACTTTCCTCAAGCATGAAAAGTATCATTTGGTAGATTTCTTCAAGCATAGAAAGCTACCAAACTCGTCAGTCGGCTTTCCTCAGCCATAGAAAGCATTTCAACAAACGTCATTCGGTGGATTCCTTCAAGCACAGGAAACTACCAAACTCATTTGTCACCGATACACTGGTGTCAGATAAGCGTTCTATCCCTTTACTCTTTTATCTGTGGAATTAAAATTTTTTGCAGGTATCGGCGTATACAGAGTGATTTAGGATCGTAGAACGTCTTAAATCATTCTCCGTCCCTATCGACTTCTTTGACTATCGTTTTTGAAACTGACGTTTCTGCAAACTCGGTCAAAGTGGGGGCTTTTGTAGACACCTAAAAATGTCTCCCCAAAACAAAACCCGATGATGAACATCCATTCACCGCCATTATTGGTCGGGTTGAGTATTTAATCTTTGGAGTGCTTAAATCAACATACAATCCCAATGCATTTCATAAAACAACCCAATTCCTAACCCATTTTCCCAAACCATAACTTATTTTCCTCTTTTCGGGCCTTTAAACCAAAAATAATTCATTTCGTGTCCTTTAAAATCATTCATATCGTGTCCTTTTTATAAAAACGTTTGGTTGAGTTTATTTTGGTCCATAATTTGGGTCCAATTATTTAATATTTGGATGTGGCTTGAAAATAGCTTTCTAACGATATATTATAATCCCAAATCCGAGTTATAACGAATAAGTTATGGTCAAAATACTAAATTGAGCCCAAACCGAACCTAAGCCAACCTTACCTACGACCCAATGATCATGTAGAGGGTCCAAATTATTTAATCCCATTCCTAAACCAATTAGGATTAATTAGAAGCTTCTATAAGTTTCTAAAAGATCTTAATTATCCTTTTTGAAAAGATAAGATTAAAGAGTTTGAAATTGAATAAAACTTTTTTTTTAAAAATCCTATTTCTATCTGAATTGAAAGACGTTCAATGATAGTCAGATATGATTTTCGTGCCTCATATTTTTTATCCAATTTTATATGGTTGGATAGCCCTTGAAATTATCTTTCCAATGATATAATATAATATCAATTCCGAGCTATAACGGAAAATATATGAATAAAATATCAAACTCTATCCAAAACTTACACCGTCTCACTATTTCGGCCATATCTTTGATTCTACGAAATATTTTAATCTTATTTCAATTGGGTTAGAAATTTGACTTCAAGAACTTTCCAAGATATCTTATTCATCTTATTCCGATTTCAGGATCAAAAGATATGATAAAAACAAAATCCGCAAAAACTGCAGTCTATCGAGTTTTATTCCGATTTAATTTGGATCTTATATTAATTCTTCGACCCTTCTTTTTTTCTCTATAAATAAAGGTCATATCATCCCTTTTCCAATCATCAACAAGCTTGATCATCAAATCCTTCTCTCTTCCTCTCTTTTACACCAAAAATCATTCTTCTTCTCTCTCTCTCATATTCTAAGCCTTAAACCTATATTCCTAATTACACCATTCTTCCCTTAAGCACTCCAAGGAGTCCATACAGTACCCGAAGTTCTATACTTAAACCAAGGCGTGAAAGGTATAATTAATTGAGGGTTTGAACCAAATTAACTCTACTTTAATTTAATTTAATTTTCAATTTGATTTATATTTTTATTGAAGTTACTAACAGTTTATTCACGATGTAGCAATTCAAGGAAACACAGAAAGTGAGTAATTAATTCACTTAATTACTCTTATTTTTTATATTGCTAGTATCATGATTAGGGTTATTATTATTATTTGATTTGAATAATGATATTATTGTTGAATTGCTTCCAATATTAATGTTTATTCTATTGTTATAATGATCACTATATTGCATGTTTAAAGGGAATATGTAATTGAAAATCACGCCCAAAAAGATAATTTGGACGACCGTTTTAGGTTCCTTTTTAATCTTGTTGTTTAATCAAGTGATCACGATATTTTAGAATTATATGTTGCAGTAATATTAAACCAATTTATCTTAATAATAGTTTGGAGCAAATTGAATCTTTGTTTGTACGCCTTGAGATCGCAGGAATCATTTTTTTCGCTATAAGAATCAAGTAGAGGCCAATACGGGCGAATGTGACTCCATGACTCACTTTGTACCATCATCCCTGATCCTCCTTTCGTGGTTCCGAACCATATGGAGTTAGTAATCTCATGTATTATGAATGGGGTGTAACCTTCAAGGGTCAATCGTTGTTGCCTATGGTTGTCCCTTAATCGTGGTTGCCTTTGATGATCCGTGAACGGTTTACAAGTTCCTTAAAAACATGTTGGCGGCTCCCTACTTTCCTTGTCCCTAATCGTATACGTCAATTCCCAGGCATATTCACACATGCTTTTAACGTAGGCGCACTTCGAGAGACGTCTACAATCCCCATAAATCCTAGAAAGAAAACTACTCACACATAGTTAAATCTAAACTAATCAAAGAAATTAAACAAGACATGATGAAATAAAGGAATTAAATTACTGAAAATAATAGGAAAGAATTCGTTATCAAAATTAACACAAACAATGGATTGAATTAAGTACAAAGTTTTAGAGTTGTGGAGAGAGAATAATAATCTCAAAACTAAGTAGAGAAAGAAAGCTAAGAGAAAAGGTACTAAACTTGCTTAACAAAAACGTATTTATATTAAACTCGAAAATCCAAAACTTAAATGAACTAAAATTGAGCCTAATCATCCAACAAAAACACGCGCCCGGTCGGGCACCACAATACACGGCCCGGCCGGGCGCGCCTTTTCTTCATCATGACCGGTCGAGCGCGAGATCGGGCGACTTATTTTCTTCTACCTTGCCCAGTCGAGCACACCTCCGGGCGAGGACGGCTTGACTGGGTAAGGCCACTTGGGCAACTTTGGACTTCTCATTTGGGCTATTACTTCGGCCCAAATTAAATTTCTTCCTTAGGGCTTGACTACTTGGTCCAATGCTCGTAGTTGCTTCATAAAATCCTGGGAAAATTCTCCAAATGGGCAATTCACTATAAAACTCAACCAAAACTACAAAAACACTAGAAAACACCAATTAGTAATAAAAGTTGCTCTAAAGAGCCAAAAACACTACCAATTATGACCAAGGGATGGGGTTACAACACTATATAAAATAGACATATCAAGTAGTGGGAAAATGTCTCACCTTAGGAGCTCCGCCTGTTGGCTACTCCTCGTTCGACCGTTTGCCCAAAATGGACGAACGGTAGTAGGTTGCAGAATGTGCAGCCGGTTTCTTGTTGGTCGAGAGCTATTTCATTGCTTCGCCTGCACACAAAATAATAAAGAGTTAGAAACTCAGACAAAAAAAAAGATTATCAAGAGCAGCTAAGCAAAGTAAATCCAAACAGCCTACTACCTCTCACCCTTAGATCTAAGACCACAAGCGACCATATATATCCCGTCAAATAGCAACTCATAAGGGGGAATGTAGCTTTGTGGGGTTACCTCCTTCACCCCTGTTCCCTTGTTAGTTCGAACGGCCACAATAAAAATGCCTCGATCCAAGATTTTCCCCTGCTCCTGCCTTGGGACAAGCGGTAGGGCTATCTTTCCATCCAGCACATGAGGGTCCCGGTTCCACCAGTTATACCACTTGTTTAGCAGGCGGTCGGGGGAGGAGACTATGTAGAACTTTGTTCTCCAGTCTTTCCATTTATTCTCCTCCTCCACTGTCATCATAAAGCCCTTATTGCTAGTAAGGGTGAACCAGCCGACCCCGCTTGATTGGGGGGTCTTGCTCAAATAGTGCATATGAGCGAATGCTTCAAAGCTTGGGTCCACCTCCAGCATCTCACAGGCAGCAACATAGCCCAAATAAAATATTTACCCAAGAGTTGGGGCTAGTTGTCAGATACCTAATTGGTATCCATCAAGAATTCTCTCCACTGTCGGATGGAGAGAGAAGCTAAGACCATCTTGTATGGCTGCCTCATAGCAGCCGAAGCACTGATCGTCGTATTTGACCTTCTCTGGCCAGATGACTGTGTCCTCGGCATCCGGCACGGATAGTAGAAATTCATGTCCTATAACATGATTGAAGATGAACTTCCCAAAGTCCTCCGTCATTTTCTACCACCTGCTCTTGGCAACGTGCAAAAAGTAAGGAGCACGTTCCAGCCAGCGCGAAGCAGACGGCTCCGCCCACCCTTTTCCCATATCCACTGACAAGGACTTTCGGGCATCGTTCAATTTGGAACGCGCCTCCTCCGAGTCAATGGAGGCGCTATCAGAGGATGATGATCCAGAGTCATCATCAGAATCTTCTTCAGAGTTGGGGGTCTACTAACTAGTGTCAGCAGTGTCCTCCCCCATTTCTACATCCAGCATCGATCCACTTGACTCGGGGATTTGTTGTTCGTCATCCAACTCCTCCAGAATTGAGGAGCTCGGAGTGCTAATGTTGTTGGGCGGGTCATCACGAACCTCAAAAACAGGTTCCCTAATGGAGCCTTCTGAGTAAACGGTTAAGTCCAGCAGTAGCTCCACGTTGTAAAACGTTAAAGAAAACATACATTCCATCAATGACAGGACAAGAAGTTCACAAATTTTAAACAAAAAGAAACAGAACAGGTTGTTGAAATTAACAGCAGCCCTCTGGGCCTTCTTTCTCCTATATTCCTGCAGCCATGGTGTGTTATGGACAGGCCGGGTTGAAACCTTTGGCTCAGAGGTTGTTGTAGCTTCAGACTTATGTGCATATCCACAAGTCTTGGCATAATGACCAAGCTGACCACAATTTATGCACTTTTTTGGAACTTTGGACCCTTTAGTTATGCCTCTTTGCTCCCTGCTGCTCCTTCTCCCTTTTCTAGCTTTATCTTCTTTGATTTAGGCATTCCTAACATTACCCTAACTGCTAGTGGTAGTGGTTGTCTCATGTCTATCTTCTCCCAATGTTTGGGGCCTAGCATAGGGTTGATTACATCTTGATATGCAAGAAGATAGGTTGCCCTATTGTAGTAAGCATCCACATAGTCATCTAGATCCACCCTTTTGTCAAGTATACAAGCATAGGCATGTACACATGGTATGCTAGTCAGCTGCCAGTAATAACAAGCGCATGACCTCATCTTTAAGTCAACCACCACTTTATCACCATTCAATTCAACTTCATAGCTATCCCCTCTAGACAACTGGACAATGCAATATCTAGCAGCCTTTTCTATCCTCCCAAAAATCTTACTCACATAAGGCATGTTTTCCCCTTCCACTTTTTAAACTGCCTCCCACTTCTCACAATTCCTCTTCATCATGTAATTTCTCATCCACTCCATCTGAGTGAGAATGGGCTTATCACTTGTATTTGTTCTAACAGCATTGAAGGTTTCACAAAGATTTTTGGCAGCATGTTGGACTTAGATCAATCAAGAAAGGCATGTCTTGACCAATGTGCTTGTGAGATATTTGCTAAGTACTCATATGCATCCTCTAACAAGAATTTAATGGACTCCGTTGCAACCTAAAGTCAAACTATATCACATAAATAAAGAATATGATAAAACAACTACTAACACAACACAAAGCACGCCAGAACACAATAACAGAACACATAGCATGACAGAACATAGTGCCCAAAGGATAACAGAACACAATTAATGACAACAGAAACTTACCAAAGTGGTTTCCCTTGATTTATTCCAGAATAACTCCTTGAAAGTAGATCCAGTGAATTGGAGCTGAAAAAGTAGCCTAAATATGCCTTACCCAATATCTCTTCTCAGCATTTGGGACTAACTTCTCAAAGGCTTCAAGAAATCCCTACATATATAAGTGAAACAGACAAGTCAGTAGTTGTAAAATCAAATGTAGCATGCTAAACAAGAAGGAAAAGAAGCATTCTGTCAGAGAGGTAAACCTTTTCTCTGTCACTCATGAATGTCAGACCCAAGCCTTCATTGCAATCTCCAAGATCTTTCTGCAAACAGTGTATGAACTAGCCCCATGTGTCTTTGTTCTCCACCTTCAATGCTGCCCATGCAAAAGGATAAATTTAATTATTCCCATCCTTTTCAACTGCAATAAGAATTCGACCAGGATAAGCCCCTTTCAAATGACAGCCATCTAGGCCTATGAGAGGCCTACAACCTCTGTTAAAACCATTCTTCAATGTTGCCAAACACATGTACATCTGATGTGTCTGTTTTATATAGTATTTTACCCCCGTCCCTTGGTCATAATTAGTAGTGTTTTTGGCTCTTTAGAGCCACTTTTATTATTAATTGGTGTTTTCTAGTGTTTTTGTAGATTTGGTTGACTTTTGCAGGGATTTATGCTTTCGGAGTATTTTCCCGAGTTATTTTGGAGCAATCACGAGCATTGGAGATATACGACCATCTTTGAAGCCCAAGGCCGGTTAGAGTCATCGAGCCGGTGATTAAGGGCTCGGTAACTGGGATTCCGAGGTATTTGGATTGAGTATTCAAGACCCGAAGAGGAAATCCGGATTGGGCCGAGAAATCAAGCCCAATCGAAGTCCGAGCCTCAAAGTGAAGCAAGGGCCCGATCGGGAAAAGTCTAGCACGATCGGGCGCGTCCTGCTTAGTGATGTGCGTGGCTGATAGAGCGCCCGATCGTGCGCGCGTCTAGCACGATCGAGCGATGCTGCTGAGATGAAGCGCAAAGAAAAAGGCAGGCCCGATCGGGCGGCCCTTTGCCCGATCGGGCGCGCATTTGTATAGGACATGATTAGTTTAGTTTTAATTTTTGTTTTAGGAAACGTTTAAGTTGGAGTTTTGTACGTAATTTTTTATTACCTTCTTTCTTAGACTTTCTCTCTCTACTTAGGATTTTTGTCTCTCTTAACTTTTCTCCCAACTCTTGTTCTTAATTTTTCCATTAATTTAGATTAGTTTGGTAAAGATTTATCTTCTCTTAATCTTAGTTGTTTATTTGTATTCCTTTCATCATGACTTGTTTTATTGCTTTGATTAGTTTAGTTTTTACCATGTGTGAGTAGTTTTATTGCTAGGGTTTATGGGGATCCATGAATAATATGAAGGGGTAATTTATGGTTGTTAATTGTCAATTCTAGATTAATTTCCTATTGATTGATTTAATGCTCTGTGATTGGATTTGCGCAGATCTTTTATGCATGAGTTTAACAATATTGATTCGAGATTCGACAGATGAGAATTGATGTTTAGGTCTAGTTTCAATAGGCAGGTTAATTTATAAATGGTTAAGTCGAGATTCGAAAGATGAGATTTAATGCCGGTAAATTAATTGTGTGATTGTAATACGTAGCGAAAGCCCTTTAAAATCTGATTAATATATGCATTGATGAATGATTATTATATTTTACCCTGGAATATTATTTATTGGTGAACTTGTACCCTAGATCCTTTTATATATTATTTTCTCCCTATTCTTGATCTCCATAGTTTAGTTTATTATTCAAATTTACATAATTAGTTACCTAATAATCTAGATCATATTAGTTAATTAGGAATATAAAGATCCGTTCCTCTGTGGATTCGACCCTACTTCCCTATCTACGTTAGTTAGAGGATTTAGGTATTACTTTTGATTAGGGGATATGACTTTACCCTGTCAAAATTTGGCGCCGTTCCCGGGGAAACGGTTTTATTTTTATTTCTGATTATTTTTGTAGTTTAGGTTATTTCCTTTTTGTCTCAAAGAGCATTAGTTCTCTGAGGCAAATCTCATATTTTCTTCTAGTTTTTGTTTATGCCCAGGTGTTCCAGATCAGGTTACATCCCATTCGATCCTGAGATCGAACGTTCCTTCCATAGACAGAAAAATCTCTACAAGCAAATCCTGGAGGATTCTGGTGATAATAATAATCACAGTGATCCTCCAACTGGTTCTAGCAATTCAGAGGTATCATCGTATCTAGAATCAGATATGACGGCTCCAAAGAAGCTTAGTGATTACTCACAACCCAATCTTATAGATTTTCCACATCTCACCCCCACTTCGGCTCTTGATGGGGTTCAATTCGAAATTAAACCTCAATTTATAGCGATGATAGAGAGGAAGCAATTTAGTGGAGCTAAAGGTGAAGACCCAAATCTTCACATTGCCGACTATTGTCAATATTGTAACACCATCAGGCAAGCCGGGGTCACTCAAGACCAAATCAGGGAGATTCTCTTTCCCTTCTCTTTAACTGGAAAAGCTAAATTGTGGTTTAATGGCTTAAATAGAACTGCATTTGGTGTAACTGACTGGAAACTCTTGTTTTGAATTTCTATAACAAGTATTATCCTGCAGAGAGAACAGCTGTACTACGGAGTGCGATTCAGAACTTTGCCCAAGAAGCCGATGAATCTTTATATGAGGCTTGGGAGAGGTTCAATGACTTACAAAGAGAATGCCCTCACCATAATTTAGCACAATGGCAGTTAATCCAAGCCTTTTATAATGGCATTGGAAATTCCTCTAGAATAATTTTAGATTCTGCAGCTAGTGGGAGATTTATGAACCTTAATGTTGATGATGCAGGTCAGGTTATTGAAGATATGGCGATACATAATTCCCAATATGGGAATCCTAGAGGATTTGCGAACAAAGGGAAGCATAGTGTTGACTCTGTATCCTTTTTGCAAGCTCAGCTGACCTCTATTTGCCAAAAATTAGATAATCTTAGCTCTGCCAATGTAGCTAATGTTTCTGCAATTAATAATAATTCTAATGAGGCTTTCTGTGAAAACTGTGGTATTATAGGTCATTGGGAGCAAGATTGCAGGAGTTCCGTGGAGCAAGTTAATGTCTTTCAAGCTTATAGGCAGAATAACCCATACCTTTCCTACCGGAGCACTAATGTTCAAAATCCACCACCACAAGAACCACAGGCGCCACAACAACAGCAGCAGAAATATTATCATCCCAATGCTGGCCAGAAGAGCCAACCACAACAAACCTCCTCATCTTCCGACCCTTCTCTGGTGGAAATTAGAGCAATGTTGGTTAATATGCAAAAGCACATGGAGAGTAGAGATGTGACAATTGATCAAATTCTAGCAGATAATAAAATTGTAGATAATCAAATTGCGCAACTCTCTGCTACTCTACAAGCCCGCCAACAGGGAGCTCTGCCGGCACAATCGACCAGGCCTACGGATCAAGCATTTGCAATTACTCTAAGGAGTGGTTCAAACTATGAAGGGCCCCCTATGCCCAGAGATGATGAGCCTGTTTTACTAAATAATGCTAATCTTGATTCCGTTAAACTAAACAATGTAGTTGATAGCCCTGCAGGGCTAAAGGATAGTACTAACATATCTAATTCTACATTGCAGGGTACGACTCCAGAGAAGGTGGCTACTCCATATAAGAGCAACAATGCTCCAAAGCCAATTATCAAACTTCCATTCCCCAATCGTCCATTGAAGACAAACTTGGATAAGCAGTTTGGTAAGTTCCTGGAGGTGGTAAAAGACTTGAAGGTAACAGTTCCCTTCACTGAATTAATCACACAAATCCCCTCGTATGCAAAATTTATTAAAGAAATATTGATGAGGAAAAGGTCTATTAGTGAGGTAGAGACAGTAGCTTTCACTGCGGAGTGTAGTGTCGTACTTCAAAATAATTCTCCACCTAAATTAAAAGATCCGGGTAGTTTTTCTATCCCTTGTCATATTGGCAATCTCTTGATTGATAATACATTATGTGATTTGGTTGCAAGTGTTAGCGTCATGCCATTATCTGTGTGTTCTAAGTTGAATATGGGTAAATTAAAAGCTACCAATATAACTCTACAAATGGTCGACCGTTCTTTCAAATACCCCTTAGGTGTTTTAGAGGATGTCCCCGTTAGAGTAGGTAAATTTTATATACCTGTAGATTTTGTTGTTCTTGATATGGCTGAGGATATGCCAACCCCAATTATTTTGGGTAGACCATTCCTTAACACTGCAGGAGCAGTCATAAATGTAACAAGTGGTAAGCTAACATTATCAGTAGGGGATGATAAAGTTGTTTTTAATCTGAATAATGCCCCTAAAAGCTCCATGACTGAGGAGAAATGTTTCAGTGTTAATGTGGTTGAAAATTATTCTAACAAGCCCCCAGCTCTTGAAAAAGATCCCTTGGAGGTGGTATCTTGTGTTGCATCCCTTTCAGATGAGATAGACAAATGGAAGAAGGAATTCGATGCAATAGAAAGAGCACTTTACACCGTTGGTCTTGGTTTCGAAGATGAAAAGGTGGAACCGATCGAGCAAGTTGTGCAAATCGAGCCTACGGTAGGTATCTTTCCAGATCGAGTTGCAAGTGTTGAATGCAATGACAATTTGAAGCAATCCTCGATCAAAGATGATTTGGCGCCCCACAGGGTATGTCAGGAAGCCGCATCGCAGCCTAAACACCGCTAGACCGGGTGAGAAACCACCCGATCTAGCGTTAGGCCAAGGGTCCTAGTTATTGTACTTGGTAAGAAGGTCGTGCGGGACCTTGATAAACCAGCGCTTTGCGGGAGGCAACCCGTATTTCTTGCTTTCTAGACTAGTTTTCCTTTTTCTTTATTTTTATTTTTATTTTAGAGAGTCGAGGAGAGTGAAATTTTACCATTTATAAGTATTTTTGTACAGGTATAGGTTTGAGAGGTCAAGAGACTTAGAAAAAATTTGAAGACGAAAAGAAATATAAGAAAAGCTAAGGACATCTGACTGGGCACGGGCCCGATCGGGCGCGCAAGCAGGGAAAATTTCATCTTTAATTTCGCTCGATCGGGCGTGGCTTCCCGATCGGGTGTGCAAGTGCAGTTAGAAACTCGAGCTAATTGCGCCCGATCGGGCGAGGTTGCCCGATCGGGCGCAAATCAAGTGAAGAAAAAGAAATGTCGGGCGAGTGAAAGGGCGAAAATTTCGTTCGTATTCGCGCCCGATCGGGCAGAGCTCGCCCGATCGGGCGCGCAACCGAGCTTTTGGAAATCAGCATAATTCGCCCGATCGGGCACGCCTTATTTTGGCCGACCTTTTAATTCTTTTCCTCTTCTTTCTTTCCTCACTTTCTTCTTCTTTCATCTTCTTGTCCATTACTTTATCTCTCTAAAACCTCCATTTTTACACCTTCAAACTCACTTGTTTTCAAGATCTTCTCCAATCCTTCCATCAAAACTCAAAAATTTTTGCATATTTTTAATCCTTTCATCTTTCTCTACAATCTACACCTAATTTCTACCACTTTCTCTCAATTTTCTCTAAACCCTAAGAGAGAGAAAGTCTTCAATTCCTATCTTTTCTAATCACAAATGGCTCTCAAGAGATCAAGAACTGTAAGCGGGGAAAGCTCAAGGCAACAAGAGGCCATAATTGACCCGGATTTGCAAGTTCCGAGATGGGAGAGGGTGGTCATCACCACCCAAGAGCAAAAACAAAGGATGATCAACCTCACTTCGAGGCGGGTAATTCCTACTCGTTTTGTTCATCACCTCACCCTTATTAGATTAGGAATTGATAAGCATGTAGAAAAGTTGTTCAAGGGAGTTGGCATGAGTGGTTTCTTTAAAATGTATTACGATACTTATGATTACTTAACCTTAGAATTCGTTTCTAGTTTTAATGTCATAAAATCTAATGCTTTAATTTCTCATGTTCAATTTAGATTACTCAATAGTGATGTTAGATTGACATTGAAAGAATTTGGTAAAATTTTTAAGTTAAAATCGGATAGGCCAATTGAACCTCTCCAAGACAACATCGTCGTTGTCTATCAATACCTTACGGGGGATCCTAATTTGAACCTCCAACATGCCAAGGGCACTTGGATACAACATCCTGTGCCAAAGCTTTTGCAACGGTTTGTTGGCCTTACCATTTTTGGAAGGCATGAACCCGCCAATGTTAGGCGGGATGAGCTTGAATTGCTAGGGTCATACATGATCCCTAGGAGCGAAAAGCTCAACATAGTCCACAAAATGGCCAACCACTTCCGACGGGTGGCTAATGCGGCCGAGGCGGGTAGGTCTAGGGTACCCATTTATTTTGGTGGCCTAGTAACACACATAGCGGACAAACACCTTAACTTTGTCCCTAACGATGACAGTAAGGTAGCCGACCCAACTATTATGAACCTACCCTATTTAGGCGGCCTTTTTGGATTAATGTCATGGGAGGTGAGACTTGGTGGGTGATTCAACGGGAATCGGGTAGGAGGGATGATGCTTTCACTTTACCCAACCCCACCTTGACCAAATTTGAGAAGGGGAAGCCTTCTTACACTTTCTAGATTAATGGTCAAGGTGAGGTTCAACCACCTCACCCTTCACCTCAACCCCACCAATCTCCCATAGACCACTCACCTCATCACCATTCACCACACTACCCACCACCTCCGCCCTTTACATACGATATTCCCACTTCCTCAACCAACTACAACATTGACCCCAACGCCCCTTATGACTTCTCGGCTTTTAGGAACCAATTAGATAGGATTGAGATGGGGAAAGGGAGAGTTGAGGGTATGGTTAGGGACTTGGACACTAGAGTAGGGTCTATAGATAGATGGGTGGGGTATGTTGAGAGGAACCTAGGGAGGGGTTTGTACCCCATGTATGATGATTACGCTCGTCGGGGGGCTATTCCCCCCGATTCACTTGTTCCCGATTGGTTCCAATATCCACAAGGTGGATATACGAACCCAAGTGCCTACGGTACCTACGTCGACTACTCATCGGTCCATGGTTATGGGACCGTTGTACCTTTTGGTGGGCTTCGGGGGAATGTGGACCCTAACTACTTTGCAGGTGGTTCGGGTTATGGTGGTGGTGGATCTAGCCATGGAGGAGCCGGTTCTAGCCACGGAGGGGGCTATTCGAGGATGGATGAGGATGAGGAGTAGGCTACACTCCCAAGTCAATGAGGGCATTGCTTGATTTGGCTTGGGGGGTGATCTTTTGCTTGGTAATTCTCTTCCTTTTCTCTTTTTATTTCTTTCCTAGTGTAGTTTTTATTGCTTTCTTTTATATGAAAAATACAAAAAAATTGAAAAATAAAAAAATCCAAAAATACGTTCCAATGAATTGTAAACTATGCTTCCCTGTGCCCCTTACTTGAGAAAATTGTTTTGATTCTTGGTATTTGATGGTAGGCATTGTGGATTAGTTGATCATGATTTGATGTTTGATTGCCTTGAAACCTTAACATGCATCAATTTTGTCCAACTACTAGTGAATATAATGCTTGACTAGTTAATTTGGTAAGGAATGTGTGATAGTTCCATATTCCTGGTATGTCAATGAATTTGAGTATGGGTTTGCAACTATTAGTAATATTTATATGATTCATTATTATGCACATTGTGGAGGACGAAGGCATTTGTTCTTTTAGGTAGCCTCCAGATGATTGTAGATACATTTGTTCCCTTCTTGCTACCCATGTTGTTTCCTTGACCTTTTGTTGTTTTATTAGCCATATTACAAGCCTATTTTTCCCCATTGGTTACTAGTCCCAAGCTTGGCTTGGGGGAGCTATTAGTGAGTGAAGTAAGGGAGTTTGTAGTGTGCTTATTATTTGCACAATTTGGGTGGGTTTTGAGAAGTTGTTTTGTTGTTGATCATGTTTATTTTTGATGAGTTTGAGAGTTATATTTTCTTGAAAAAAATAAAGCATGATGTTATGAAAAAAAAAAAGAAGTTCAAGAAAAAAAAATGTAAAAAATAAGTGAACTTCAAAAGAAAAGAAAAAAAATTGTTTAATGTTCAAATGTTCTAGTTGGAGGTTGATCAAAGAAAAAAATAATAGGGCTTCAATGAAAAAAATTCGAGTTTGGAAAATAAAGTTTGTTTATACACTCCACTTCTTCATTATTATACTTTATGAGTGAATTTTGTAAGAGTTGGGATTATTTATTACGATTGGAGTATATTTGGTTGATGTTAGAGTTGGTTATGTAGGAGATGTTGATCATTATTTATTTTGATCATAGGCTTTATTAGGATTTTCTCCCTTAAGCATAGCTTTTCTCTCACTTGTTCCCAAATAATTCCTACCCTTTACCCTAGCCTTACATTACAAGCTTTAAAGACCTTCCGACCTTTCTGCATAGAATTGTACGAATGTGAAAGTGTTGTTTATCAATGCAAGTTATGATTTGGCATATTTCGAGTCGACTAGTAGGATTGAGCGTTCATTGTTTTATACACACGAGAGTGTGAGTTGGGAGGGCTATTGTTCACATAAAGGGGTTGGATGGAGAGCGATCGAGTACATCTTTTACTCGCCACAAAAATGAGAGTTGAGTGCGTGAGCACTAGTCTTGAATTCTATATGCTCTTGTGGTTTGCACTATTTAACAATTGTTAGCGAAAATTGGTAATTAGATGGATTTGATTGGTTGATTTTGAAGCATGTTTATTTGATTTACCCTGATCGTTTGTGCTTGATTTTTACTTTTGGGGTGAAGTATATTTATTGATTCATTGAAGAGATCTTTGCTTAGGGACAAGCAAAGGTTTGGCTTGGGGGAGTTTGATGTGTTTGTTTTATATAGTATTTTACCCCCGTCCCTTGGTCATAATTAGTAGTGTTTTTGGCTCTTTAGAGCCACTTTTATTACCAATTGGTGTTTTCTAGTGTTTTCGTAGATTTGGTTGACTTTTGCAGGGATTTATGCTTTTGGAGTATTTTCCCGATTTATTTTTGAGCAATCATGAGCATTGGAGAAATACGACCATCTTTGAAGCCCAAGGCCGGTTAGAGTCATCGAGCCGGTGATTAAGGGCTCGGTAATTGGGATTCCGAGGTATTTGGACTGAGTATTCAAGACCCAAAGAGGAAATCCGGATTGGGCCGAGAAATCAAGCCTAGTCGAAGTCCGAGCCTCAAAGTGAAGCAAGGGCCCGATCGGGCAAGGTCTAGCACGATCGGGCGTGACTGATAGAGCGCCCGATCGTGCGCGCGTCTAGCACGATCGGGCGATGCTGCTAAGAAGAAGCACAAAGAAAAAGGCGGGCCCGATCGGGCGGCCCTTCGCCGGATCGGGCGCGCGTTTGTATAGGACCTGATTAGTTTAGTGTAAATTTTTTTTTTTAGGAAACGTTTAAGTAGGAGTTTTGTACGTAATTTTTTATTACCTTCTGACAGGGTAAAGTCGTATCCCCTAATCAAAAGTAAATACCTAAATCCCCTAACTAAAGTAGAGAGGGAAGTAGGGTCGATCTCCACAGGGAAACAAGTCTTTTTACTCCTAATTAATTATTATAATCTAAATTATCTAAGTAACCAATATTTATATTTGAGTATGAGACTAAACTACAAAGAATAGGATTAGGGAGAAAACAATATATAAAAGGATCTAGGGCATAGGTTCACCAATAAATAATACTCTAGGGTAAAACATAGTAATCAATCATTGACATTGCATAAATAACATGATTAAAACAGGCTCTCGCAATTTATTAATCAACATAGATCAAACAGGCTCTCACAATTTACTAGATCTAAGTTCTTATTGAAAATAGCCTTTAATATCAAATGAACATCTGCTCGATTCATCAATTTAATATTGTTGTACTTTTACAAGCCGCAATTGTAAAACGTTAAAACAATTCAATAAGAAATTATCTTGCAATACCAACAATCAATAATAGTCAATCATCAATGCATCAATTAACCAGATTGAAAAGGGCTTTCGCTACGTATTACAATCACAGAATTAATCTACCGGTATTAAATCTCATCTCTCGAATCTCGACTTAACCATTTATAAATTAATCTGTCTATTGAAACTAGACCTAAACATCAATTCTCATCTCTCGAATCTTGAATCAATATTGTCAAACTCATGCATAAAATATAGGCCTAATCTAGTCACAGAGCATTAAATCAATCAATAGGAAATTAATCTAGCATTGATAATCAACAACAATAATTTACCCCTTCATATTATTTATTAGATCCCTATAAACCCTAGAAATTAAACTACTCACACATATTAAAAATTAAACTAATCAAAGTAATAAAATAAATCATGATGAAAGGAATAAAATAAATAACTAAGATTAAGGGAAGAGAAATCGTTACCAAATTAATCTGGAATTAATCAAAGAAATAAGAACAAAGGTTTAGAGAGATTTAGAGAGAGAAGACTAAGTAGAGAGACAAAGTCTAAGGAAGAAGGTGATTAAGAGAAGAAGAAGAGATTTTATATTAAGCGTCCTAAAAACGTACTTAAACCAAACTTAAAACTACTCCTAATTAGAAACTAATTGCTCGTCAAAAGACCCTTCCAGAAACACGCGCCCGATCGGGCTAGAGGCCGCCCGATCGGGCCCGCCTTTTTTCTCGCACAGGTCTTCTCACAGCACCGCCCGATCGTGCTAAGCCTCGCACGATCGGGCGCGCCTTGGGCCACGCACCAGCACGCATCCTGCCCTTGCGTGCGTCCGCCCGATCGGGTCTATGCTTGCCCGATCGGGCCCGGTCTTCTCCTTCGAGGCTTGGACTTCGATTGGGCTAGATTTCTCGGCCCAATCCATATTTCCTCTCGGGTCTCGAATACATGGTCCAAATGCCTCATGATCCAAATCACCGAGCCCTTAATCACCGGCTCGATGGCTCTAGCCGGCCTTGGGCTCCAAAAGTGGTCGTGTTTCTCCAATGCTCGTGATCGCTCTAAAATGTCTCGGGAAAATACTCCAAAAGCATAAATCCCTACAAAAGTCAACCAAATCTACGGAAACACTGGAAAACACCGATTAGTAATAAAAGTGGCTCTAAAGAGCCAAAAACACTACTAATTACGAACAAGGGACGGGGGTAAAATACTATATAAAATAGACATATCAAACTCCCCCAAGCCAAACCTTTACTTGTCCCTAAGCAAAGAGCTCATCAACGAACATATAAAACATGCCTCACCCCAATATAAAAATCAAGCTCAAACGATTCAAGGTAAATCAAATAAACATGCTTCAAGGTCAACCAATCAAGTCCATCTAATTACCTTTCCTCCCTAATAATTGTCAAAAAGAGCAAACCACAAGAACATATAGAATTCAAGACTAGTGCTCACACACTCAACTCTCATTTTATGTGGCGAGTAAAGAATGTACTCGATCTCTCTCCAACCAACCCCTTTAATGTGAACAATGCCCTCCCAACTCACACTCTCGTGTGTATAAAAACATTGAACGCTCATCCTACTAGTCGACTCGAAATATGCCAAGTCATAACTTGCATTGAAAAACAACACTTTCACATTTACATAACTTCTATGCACAAGGTCGGAAGGTCTTTTAAGCTTGTAATGTAAGGCTAGGGTAAAGGTAGGATAAATTTGGGATTATGTGAGTGAAAAGCTATGCTTAAAGGAGCCATATCCTAATAAAACCCATGATCAAAAATAATGATCATACACATCTCCAATATAACCAACTCCAAACAACAATCCACCAAATATACTCCAAACAATATAAACAATCCCAACACTTACAATTTCACTCATAAGATATGATAATATGGAACTTTGAGTGAAAAACAAATAGAACATTTGAGCATTAATAAATTTTTTCTTTTGCTCTTTATTTTCTTTTTAACTCATATTGGAAAATTCAACTTTGAAACACAATATCAATATTTTCCAATCAAAAATCAAAGAACAATAACTCTTCTTTTATTCCCACATTGTGCAAATAATATGCACACCACAACTCCCTCACCTCACCAACTAATAGCTCCCCCAAGCCAAGCTTGGGACCAGTAACCAATGGGGCTCATGTAGGCTTGTCATGTGGCTAAATAAACAATAAAAGGGCACAAGCAACAACATGGGTAACAAGAAGGGAACAAATGTATCTAATACTCTGAAGGCTACCTAAAAGAATGAACGCCTTCGTCCTCCTCATGTGCATAATAATAAGTCATGAAAAACTACTCATAGTTGCAAATCAATACTCAAATTCATTGACATACCAGGAATTATGGAACTATTACACATTTCCTAACCAAATCAACTAGTCAAGCACTATATTCACAAGTAGTTGGACAAAATTGACGCATGTTTAGGAATCTAAACAATTAAACTTCAAAACATGATCAACTAATCCACAATATTCATCATCAAATACCAAGAATCAAAACAAATTTTTTCAAGTATGGGGCACAGGGAAGCATGATTTACAATTCATTGGAACGTATTTTTGAATTTTTTATTTTTTCAATTTTTTTGTATTTTTCATATATAAGAAAGAAATAAAAACTACACTAGAAAGCAAGTAAATAGAGAGAAAGGAAATAGAGTTACCAAGCGAAAGATTACCCCCCAAGTCAAATCAAGCAATGCCCTCATTGACTTGGGAGTGTAACCTACTCCTCATCCTCATCCATCCTCGAATAGCCACCACCACCATGGCTAGAACCGGCCCCTCCATGGCTCGAACCACCACCTCCATAACCCGAACCACCTACAAAATAGTTAGGGTCTACATTCCCCCCTAGCCCACCAAAAGGAGCATCGGTCCCATATCCATGGACCGATGAATAGTCCACATAGGTACCGTAGGCACTTGGGTCCGTGTATCCCCCTTGGGGGTATTGGAACCAATCGGGGACAAGTGATTCGGGGGGAATAGCCCCCCGACGGGCATAATCATCATACATGGGGTATAAACCCCGCCCTAAGTTCCTCTCCACAACCCCAACCCTAACACCTAGGGCTCCTACCCTAGTGTCCAAATTCCTAACCATACCCTCCATCCTCCCTTGCCCAAATTGGCTTCTAAAAGCCGAAAAGTCATATGGGGCGTTAGGGTCGATGTTGTAGTTGGTTGAGGAAGTGGGAATGTCATGTGTGTAGTGTTGGGGTGATGGTTGGTGGAAATGTTGTGGTAGTGAGGGAGGTGCTTGGTGGTGTGCTTGGGCCTCCCCTTGGTCTCCTAATTCAAAGGTATAAGAGGGAAGACCCTTCCCAAATTTGGTCAAGGCCGGGTTAGGCAAGGTGAAAGTGTTGTCTTTCCTACCCGACTCCCTATGAATCACCCACCAAGTCTTACCCCCTATCACATTTATCCAATTAAGGCCTCCTAAGTAGGGTGCGTCCATTAAGGTTGGTCTGGCTACCTTACCATCATCGCTAGGGGTCCAACTAAGGTATTTGAACGAAATTTGGGTTACTAACCCACCAAAGTAAATTGGGACCCTAGACCTACCCGATTCGGCCGCATTGGCCACCCTCTGAAAGTGTTGGGCCATCCTATGAACTATGTTAAGCTTGTCACTCTTAGGAATCATGTATGATCCTAATAGTTCTAGTTCATCTCTCCTCACATTAGCCGGTTCATGCCTCCCAAAGATGGTAAGGCCAACAAACCGTTGCCAAAGTTTTGGCACGGGATGTTGAATCCAAGTGCCCTTGGCATGTTGGAGGTTTAAGTTAGGATTCCCCGTTAAATCACGGTAGACAAAAGTAATGTTGTCTTGGGGTGGTTCAATTGGTCTATTGGCTTTCAATTCAAACAATTTTCCAAAATCTTTCAAGGACAATCTAATATCATTATTAAACAATCGAAATTGAACATGAGAGATTAAAGCATTTGATTTTATGACATTAAAACTAGAAATGAATTCTAAAGTCAAATAATCATAAGTATCATAGTGTAAATTGTACAAACCACTCATGCCAATTCCTTTGAACAGTTTTTCAACATGTTTATCAATTCCTAGTCTAGAAAGCGTAGGATGATGAATAAAACGGGTAGGAATTACCTGCCGTGTGATGAGGTTGAGCATCCTTTGCTTTTGCTCTTGGGTGGTGATGACCACCCTCTCCCACCCCGGAATTTGCAACTTCGGGTCAATGATAGGTGCTTGTTGCCTCGATCCTTCACCCCTAGCAGTTCTACACCTCTTGAAAGCCATTCTAATGTGAAAATAGTAGGAATTGAAGCTTCCTCTCTCTTAGGGTCTGAGAAGAAATTGAGAGAAAGTGTTGAAAATTTAGTGTTGATTATAGAGGAAGATGAGAGGAGTTGGAAAATGTTAGAATTTTTAAGTTCGGATGGAAGAATTGGAGGAGATCTTGGAATGAAGTGTGAGTTGAAGGTTTGAAAATGGAGGTTTTAGAGAGAGAAAGTGAAATGAAGAAGATGAAATAAGGAGAAAGTGAGGAAAGAAAGAAGAGAAAATAAAATAAAGGGGGAACGGGCTGTAGGCGCGCCCGATCGGGAAATTTCCAGATTGCAAGTTGCGCGCCCGATCGGGCGTGCTCAGCCCGATCGGGCGCGAACTCGAACAAAATTTTCGCCCTTTGCTCGCCCGATCGGGCGAGCTTTGCCCGATATTTCTTTCCTCTCACTCGATTTGCGCCCGATCGGGCTAAATTAGCCACGAAATCAGCTCTGCTTGCGCGCCCGATCGGGCGAAATTTACTCCGTTTTTTTGCCTCACTTGCGCGCCCGATCGGGCCCGTACCAAGCCCTGGAGTTTCTCCGATTTCTTTTCTTCTTCAATTTATTTTCTAAGTCTTTTAACCTGTCAAATTCATACCTGTACAACAACACTAAAAAAAGGTAAAATATCACTCTCCTTACCTCTCTGAAATAAAAAATAAAATAAGAGAAAAGGAAAACTAATCTAGAAAGCATGAAATACGGGTTGCCTCCCGCAAAGCGCTGGTTTATATAGGTACCGCACGACCTTTTTACCAAGTACAATTCCTAGGACCCTTTACCTAACGCTTGATCGGGTGGTTTCTCACCCGGTCTAGCGATGTTAAGGCTGCGATGCGGCTTCCTGACATAACCTGTGGGACGCCAAGTCGCCTTATCTGGTGGATCCTCCTTGACTTGGAATGGGGGATCTTCGATGCTACGCACTAAAAACCCTTCTTCGATCGAATGTTGCTTTAAATTGTCATTGCGTTCAACGCTTGCAACTTGATCAGGCGGAACACTTACCGTAGGATCGATTCGCACAACATGCTCGATCGGTTCCACTTGTTCTTCCTCGAAACCAAGACCAACATTGTAGAGTGCTCTTTCTATTGCATCGACTTCCTTCTGCCATTTGTCTATCTCATCTGAACGGGATGCAACACAAGATACCGCCTCCAAGGGATCTTTTTCAAGAGCTTAGGGCTTGTTAGAATAATTTACAACCACATTAACACTAAAACATTTCTCCTCATTCATGGAGCTTTTGGGGGCATTATTCAGATTAAAAACCACTTTATCATCCCCTAATGATAGTGTTAGCTTACCACTTCTTACGTCTATGACTGCTCCTGCAGTGTTAAGGAATGGTCTACCCAAAATAATTGGGGTTTGCATATCCTCAGCCATATCAAGAACAACGAAATCTACAGGTATATAAAATTTACCTACTCTAACGGGGACATCCTCTAAAACACTTAGGGGGTATTTGAAAGAACGGTCGGCCATTTGTAGAGTTATATTGGTAGCTTTTAATTTACCCATATTCAACTTAGAACACACAGATAACGGCATGACGCTAACACTAGCACCCAAATCACATAATGCATTATCAATCAAGAGATTGTCAATATGACAAGGGATAGAAAAACTACCCGGATCTTTTAATTTCGGTGGAGACTTATTTTGAAGTACGGCACTACACTCTGCAGTGAAAGCTATTGTCTCTACCTCACTAATAGACCTTTTTCTCGTCAAAATATCTTTCATAAATTTTGCATATGAGGAAATTTTTGTGATTAATTCAGTAAAGGGAACTGTTACCTTCAAATCTTTAACCACCTCCAGGAACTTACCAAACTGCTTATCCAAGTTTGTCTTCAATTGACGATTGGGGAAAGGAAGTTTGATGATTGGCTTTGGAGCATTCTTATCTTTGTCTGGAGTAGCCACCTTCTCTGGAGTTTTACCCTGCAATGTAGAATTAGATATGTTAGTATTATCCTCTAGCCCTGCAGGGCTATCAACTACATTGTTTGATTTAATGGAATCAAGATTAGCATTATTTAATAAAATAGGTTCATCAACTCTGGGCATAGAGGGCCCTTCATAGTTTGAACCACTCCTTAGAGTAATTGCAAATGCTTGATCCGTAGGCCTAGTCGGCTGTGCCGGCAGGGCTCCCTGTTGGCGTGCTTGTAGAGTAGCGAAGAGTTGCGCAATTTGATTATCTATAATTTAATTATGTGCTAGAATTTGATCAATTGTCGCATCTCTGCTCTCCATGTGATTTTGCATATTGACCAACATTGCTCTAATTTCCGCCAAAGAAGGGTCAGAAAATGAGGGTGGTTGTTGTGGTTGATTCTTCTGGCTAGCATTGGGATGATAGTATTTCTGCTGCTGTTGCTGTGGCACCTGTGGTTCTTGTGGTGGTGGATTTTGAACATTAGTGCTCCGGTAGGAAAGGTATGGATGATTCCGATACCCAGGATTGTAAGTGTTGGAGTATGGGTTATTCTGCCTATAAGCTTGGACGGCATTAACTTGCTCCACGGAACTCCTGCAATCCTGCTCCCAATGACGTACAATACCACAATTTCCACATAAAGCCTCATTAGAATTATTATTAATTGCAGCAACATTAGCTACATTAGCAGTGCTCAGATTATCTAATTTTTGGCAAATAGAGGTCAGTTGAGCTTGCAAAAAGGATACAGAGTCGACACTATGTTTCCCCTTATTAGCAAATCCTCTGGGATTCCCATATTGGGAATTGTGTATCGCCATATCTTCAATAACCTGACCTGCATCATCAACATTAAGATTCATAAATCTCCCACTAGCTGTAGAATCTAAAATTATTCTAGAAGAATTTCCAATGCCGTTATAAAAGGCTTGGATTAACTGCCATTGTGCTAAATTATGGTGAGGGCATTCTCTTTGTAAGTCCTTGAACCTCTCCCAAGCCTCATATAAAGATTCATCGGCTTCTTGGGCAAAGTTCTGAATCGCACTCCGTAGTACTGTTGTTCTCTCTGCAGGATAATACTTGTTATAGAAATTCAAAACAAGAGTTTCCCAGTCAGTTATACCAAGTGTAGTTCTATTTAAGCCATTAAACCACAATTTAGCTTTTCCAGTTAAAAAGAAGGGAAAAAGAATCTCCCTGATTTGGTCTTGAGTGACCCCGGCTTGCCTGATGGTGTTGCAATATTGACAATAGTCGGCAATGTGAAGATTCGGGTCTTCACCCTTTTCTCCACTGAATTGCTTCCTCTCTATCATCGTTATAAATTGAGGTTTAATTTCAAATTGAACCCCATCAAGATCCGGAGTAGGGGTGAGATGTGGAAAATCCGTAAGCTTTGGTTGTGAATAATCACTAAGCTTCTTTGGAGCCGCCATCTCTGATTCTGTGTCTGATGATGTCTCTGAATTGCTAGAATCAGTTGGAGGATCGCGGTGATTATTGTTATTATCACCAGAATCCGCCAGGATTTGCCTGTAGAAGTTTTTCTGTCTATGGAAGGAACGTTCGATCTCAGGATCGAAAGGGATGTAACCTGATCTGGAACACCTGGGCATAAACAAAAACTAGAAGCAAATATGAGATTTGTCTCAGAGAACTAGCGCTCTCTTAGACAAAAGAGAAATAATCTAGACTACAAAAACAATCAGAAATAAAAATAAAACCGTTTCCCCGGCAACGGCGCCAAAATTTTGACAGGGTAAAGTCGTATCCCCTAATCAAAAGTAAATACCTAAATCCCCTAACTAAAGTAGAGAGGGAAGTAGGGTCGATCTCCACAGGGAAACAAGTCTTTTTACTCCTAATTAATTATTATAATCTAAATTATCTAAGTAACCAATATTTATATTTGAGTATGAGACTAAACTACAAAGAATAGGATTAGGGAGAAAACAATATATAAAAGGATATAGGGCATAGGTTCACCAATAAATAATACTCCAGGGTAAAACATAGGAATCAATCATTGACATTGCATAAATAACATGATTAACAGGCTCTCGCAATTTATTAATCAACATAGATCTAACAGGCTCTCGCAATTTACTAGATCTAAGTTCTTATTGAAAATAACCTTTAATATCAATATCTGCTCGATTCATCAATTTAATATTGCTATACTTTTACTAGCCGCTATTGTAAAACGTTAAAACAATTCAATAAGAAATTATCTTGCAATACCAACAATCAATAATAGTCAATCATCAATGCATCAATTAACCAGATTGAAAAGGGCTTTCGCTACGTATTACAATCACATAATTAATCTACCGGTATTAAATCTCATCTCTCGAATCTCGACTTAACCATTTATAAATTAATCTGTCTATTGAAACTAGACCTAAACATCAATTCTCATCTCTCGAATCTTGAATCAATATTGTCAAACTCATGCATAAAAGATAGGCCTAATCTAGTCACAGAGCATTAAATCAATCAATAGGAAATTAATCTAGCATTGATAATCAACAACAATAATTTACCCCTTCATATTATTTATTAGATCCCCATAAACCCTAGAAATTAAACTACTCACACATATTAAAAATTAAACTAATCAAAGTAATAAAATAAATCATGATGAAAGGAATAAAATAAATAACTAAGATTAAGGGAAGAGTAATCGTTACCAAATTAATCTGGAATTAATCAAAGAAATAAGAACAAAGGTTTAGAGAGATTTAGAGAGAGAAGACTAAGTAGAGAGAGAAAGTCTAAGGAAGAAGGTGTTTAAGAGAATAAGAAGAGATTTTATATTAAGCGTCCTAAAAACGTACTTAAACCAAACTAAAAACTACTCCTAATTAGAAACTAATTGCTCGTCAAAAGACCCTTCCAGAAACACTCGCCCGATCGGGCTAGAGGCCGCCCGATCGGGCCCGCCTTTTTCTCGCACAGGTCTTCTCACAGCACCGCCCAATCGTGCTAAGCCTCGCACGATCGGGCGCGCCTTGGGCCACGCACCAGCACGCAGCCCTTGCGTGCATCCGCCCGATCGGGTCTATGCTTGCCCGATCGGGCCCGGTCTTCTCCTTCGAGGCTTGGACTTCGATTGGGCTAGATTTCTCGGCCCAATCCATATTTCCTCTTGGGTCTCGAATACATGGTCCAAATGCCTCGTGATCCAAATCACCGAGCCCTTAATCACCGGCTCGATGGCTCTAGCCGGCCTTGGGCTCCAAAAGTGGTCGTGTTTCTCCAATGCTCGTGATCGCTCCAAAATATCTCGGGAAAATACTCCAAAAGCATAAATCCCTACAAAAGTCAACCAAATCTACGGAAACACTGGAAAACACCGATTAGTAATAAAAGTGGCTCTAAAGAGCCAAAAACACTACTAATTACGACCAAGGGACGGGGGTAAAATACTATATAAAATAGACATATCACCTTCTTTCTTAGACTTTCTCCCTCTACTTAGGAATTTTCTCTCTCTTAACTTTTCTCTCAACTCTTGTTCTTAATTTTTCCATTAATACAGATTAGTTTGGTAAAGATTTCTCTTCTCTTAATCTTAGTTGTTTATTTTATTCCTTTCATCATGACTTGTTTTATTGCTTTGATTAGTTTAGTTTTTACCATGTGTGAGTAGTTCTATTTCTAGGGTTTATGGGGACCCATGAATAATATGAAGGGGTAATTTATGGTTGTTAATTGTCAATGCTAGATTAATTTCCTATTGATTGATTTAATGCTCTGTAACTGGATTTGCGCAGATCTTTTATGCATGAGTTTAACAATATTGATTCGAGATTCGACAGATGAGAATTGATGTTTAGATCTAGTTTCAATAGGCAGGTTAATTTATAAATGGTTAAGTCGAGATTCGAAAGATGAGATTTAATGTCGGTAAATTAATTGTGTGATTGTAATACGTAGCGAAAACCCTTTATAATCTGATTAATATATGCATTGATGAATGATTATTATATTTTACCCTGGAATATTATTTATTGGTGAACTTGTACCCTAGATCCTTTTATATATTATTTTCTCCTTATTCTTGATCTCCATAGTTTAGTTTATTATTCAAATTTACATAATTGGTTACCTAATAATCTAGATCATATTAGTTAATTAGGAATATAAAGATCCGTTTCTATGTGGATTTGACCCTACTTCCCTATCTACATTAGTTAGAGGATTTAGGTATTACCCTGTCAACATCCTCATGAATAAAGGGGGTTCTGGTCTATCTGCTCCCTCAACCACCGCTTAAACCCCACTACTTGTATTATACTTGAGAACAACCTTTCCATAATCCCAAACCCTTGCATATTGGTCTGCTGCAAAGCCATAAACCATAAACTTTGCTCTGGCTCTTGCTAGCCAAGCCAAAGAATACCCATTGTGTATTCCTAAGTCACTTAGAACCCTAGCTCTAAATGTCTTGGTTTTCCAAGAGGGATTACTCCTCCACTCCTCTACATACTTCTCTTCCAAGAATTCAGCTGAAATACATGCATTCCTCCTTGATCTCATACACTTGTGCTTTAACCTCAGCTCCTTGATTTGCCAAGCACAAATATCATACAATATCCTTGCAGACACCTTAAACTCACACTTCATCACCACACTTGCATAGAGGCAAGTTGCTTCTCTTAAGATTCCACTCATAATTGCACCTTTTTCTAGAGAAAATATTGATCCACTTTCCACCATTATGCAGGTAATAAAACTCATACCTTTTCTGCACATCATAGGTTCTCAGTGCGTGCTCTCCTTAGCATAGTATTGCTGCTAAACTTTTGCTTGTCGAAAAGAACAAATGGCTTTTTAAAGTCAGTGTCTTCCCTGAACCATGGGCTTGAGTCTTCGTATTCATCTAACCCATGAAGACTCCTAAGTTCATCTAAGTCACTTTCCTATACCTGCAGCTTAAGATCTTTGCACCCATTTCATAAGCTGGTGTAGATGCTTCTCTGAGTGCTCAAATACTTTCTTTGAATTGTCACCAGCTTGTACAACTTGTAAACTCTTTTCCACCTCACCTATTATACCCCTTCTTATCTAGATATGCCACTGTTCCTTTTCCCCATCACTACCTTCCAAATCTTCTTCACCTGTCTTCCACTTAATATCCAAATCACTTAGCTCTGAAGAAGATGATCCAGATTCTGATCCAAAATCTTCATCTTTGAACATCCTCTTTGTACTCTTTCTCAAAGATTGCCTCTTCTCTTTCACCTTCCCCTGTTCACATACCTCACCAGCTACACCCTTTCCCTTCTCCTTGACACCACTCACACCCTCTTCCTTCTCCTTAACACCAATCACACCCTCCCCCTTTCTAGAATCTTTAATAAACCTAAGGCTTCTCCTACACACAGGGTGAATTGGTTTCCTAGGCTTTAGTTTTGTTCTAGGTAAGGCAGTTGTAGGTGGCTTACTCTCAGCAGACTTAACATTCCTTGGGCTCCTCCTAGTCACATGGGCTTTGTTTGGTTTTGGGGTGTTTGCAGATGCAGGCTAAGTTTCAAAATTAGTAAGATGATATGTTTGAGATGGTATGGATTGGGATGGGTTTGAATTAGAAGGTTGAGATCCTTTATCATTTGGTTTTGGGTCATTTCGATTAGAATGGGGTGGTTGTGATCCAGATGCAGATGGGTTGGATGTGGATGGGTTTGACAAAATTAAAGCAAGAGGGTGATACCTGTCCCACTCTTCTAACCCCACAGTTTGAAATAGCTACACATGCCCTTCACTGTGTTTGGACTCTAAAAAACCCCTAACATCATCATCATTTTCAATCCCTCTCTTCCCATTTACCCAAGTCTTTCCTTTCTCCTTATACCACAAGCTATAAATCTTAGGAACCTCCCACCCCAAAGCTATTAATCCTTCACTACATAGATATCTTAACTAAGTCACAATCCTCACATATGACACTGGGACAGCATACTTCCAATAAACAAACCCAACTTCATAAACCAAATAATGCTTTCCCCTACGATGCTTTTCCACAAACCCTCCAAATAATCTAAGCTTAATGTCAATAGTATCATCGTCACCATCCATATTTTTCTACAATTAAAGCAAGTGAAACATACAACAAATAAGTTTTTATTTCACCCATCACAATACACAAAGTAAAAATTATAAACAAACACAACATAACACATGACTGTAAACCCACACATGATTAATTAATTGCACAATTAGGGAATAAATTAAGATAAGCACAGAAATCTTGGGTTTATTAAAACATCAATTTTGTCCAAATTACCCACATTAATAGTATTATATTGCAAATTGACCACCATTGTTGCTTTGTTGGACCACTACAAGTACGGAAAAGAGTTCTTACCTGTCAAATGCTATCGGAAGATTCTTCAAGCTTCCACTTCAACAATGAAGTTGACACTGCTTCCACTTGGACCTCCTCCTTCAATCAAATTCTTACACACACACACACAAACCCTAGATCTGAGGATAAATTAGAGAGAGAAATGAATCTACCAAGTGAAAGAGAGAGAGAAAGAGAGATTCGAAAAGAAAAAGGGGAAAAAATTTCAATTTTGGTGTTTTGAAGGTTTAGATAAGTTGATGGGAGAAGAGAGAGAAAGGAAGAAGATAGTTACAGGCAGAGAGAGGGAGTTAGGTGGAGGTAGTTAATTGTGTGGGCCCCACTAACATTTCTTTGACAAAATCCGTTAAGTGATAGTTATTTTAACAGTTAGTGTGTTTATGTGGTAGTAAAATAAAATAAAATAAAAAATTAAAGGGGTAGTAAATGTGAAGCAGGGTGCTTTCCCTGGTAGTAAATGTGAAATTTTTGGATAATAATAATCAAATTATGTATCATGGTAATATTTAATCAACAAATATTCTTTGGTATATGAATATATATACTTTAAGCCGCAATTCATAATTTTATATTATTCGATGCTTTATGATTTGGGTATTTATACTTCGTCAAGTGGCCCAATGAGTGTGTGACACGTGTCGCTCTAAGAGGCATCCAAATGGACTCCCCAGATGTTGACATGTGCCATGCATATATGGTTCTTGGGAAATGATGGTCTTCAAGGCCTAAATCCCAAGGTAGCCGCAAATCGGCGCTGCCCTAATTCCTAGGTCATTATCAAACTCTAGGGCAGGGTACACTTTTCTAGGACCCTATAGGGAGATTCCCCCAATAATTGGGGCAACGTCTTAATCCTTATGACATTTATTGCTCACGAAAATAGAGAACACCTGATCTCGAAATCCGAGAAGATACTTACTTTCCGCACGTTTTACTCCGAATCCGTACTAACTTAATCTTCGAAGTCGGACCTCCGACCATCCGGATCTCCGTTCATTTTGTAGGTACAGGCGGCCTTGTCGGATCCAGTCTTCGAGTCGTAACTCTCCCAAGGGACATAAAAGCACCCGAAACACTTTAAGTTGCACAGTGATGCATATCTCCTTAACAAACTTTACCTAGTTCACTATAAAAAGTCACATATAAGTTTCAAACAATTAGGGGTAGTTTATAATTGATAATTATATTACTGACTCTTATAAACAATACTAGAAACAAATCCATGTATTTCACTTATAGTTTAGTAAGTCAGAAGTCACGAATTCAATTTTTGTAAGATTCTAATTCAATACATATTGCTACATAGAAAAATATTAATTGTGAATCGACTGAATTAACAAACTATAATCACATGTACATAACTGAAAAGATTTAGTCAATTTTTAGGAATTCCAAAAAATAGTGAGAAAAACATGAACTAAGAATAACAATTATACTACGTGTACATTATACATAGATTTTAGTACTATAACAGGTAAATATTGCTTTATTTTAAAATGATAGAAAATAAATATTTTTTTTTTAGAAAATATGAAAATATCTTTTATAACCATCTTTATGTTATGTATTTATTTATTTTTTTTCCAATTTATATTTATAACAAACTCCTTATCTGATCTTGGGATCAGGAGATAAATTTATTCTTTTGGATAAAACTTTATAAATATAAATCGAACAAGTGCTCGTAGCTTTCATGCCGGTTCAACAGTAGGATCAGATGTATTTAATAAGATTGAAGATTCTCACCACTCATGGACTCCACATCCTCCAGGAGCTTAGCGTGAAGAAGTTAAAACCAATTTAATCATCCCAAAATTGTATTATATTTAGATTAATACCACAAAACAATAATAAGCTCGACCGATTATTGTGACACGATTATTGAATAAATTGGAACATAAGTTTGAGCATTCAAAGGAATTATTTAAGGGTTGGTTTTTGGTGGCTTAGAGCTTGGTGTTGATAACGTGTTGTAAAATAAAGGGAACATGAGAGAAATTGGGAAGAGAATGGACCAGTCTATATTATTCCATAGAGTGGGGGTATATATACATACAATATAAGTAGGTTTTGCTTAGATAACAAAAAAAAACCCTAAATCTAGAATATTGTGGATGATAAAAGGAAGATAATGGATATCCACACAAATATTTCAAACAGAAAACGTATATTTAGATTTTTTTTTTTTCTTTTATTAGAAGCATATCCTATGAAAGCTATGAATTATATTCTTAAAAGTAATACATCTTGCCTAAGCTAATAAAGCATAAAATCTAGACTAAGCATACTTAAGAAAATAAAAAGAAAAGGAGAGGACAAAGTCTCTGTAAACAAGAAATCCCCCCAAACTAGATTAGACAACGTCCTCATAGGCTTGAAGGGAAGTTAGTAGTCTAGATGAATACCCCTCATCAACAAACTCGTAGCCACCACTATCCCAAGTATTGCAAGGCATCATTTTGATACCATTTTGGTTAAGAATGAAACAAAGTTTTAGCACGCAAAAGACCAAAATTGAGTCATGTACAATATTTTATAGGGATGGCAGTGGATCGGGGTAAATTGGAGACCTATCCCATCCCCGCCCAGTGGGGCAGGGATGGATGGAGGGAGGTTTAGATGTTAATGGGGTGGGGATGGGTATAAAAAGTGTAGTCGCCACGGGTACGAGTTTTAAGGTAAAGTTGCCCCTACTCTGCTTTGCCCCATTTCCCACCTCCGTCTTTTCCCCCCTTCTGCAGACAAGGAAATAGGATGTCAAGTTAGTTACCAGTCGTGGATATGGCACACTGCTCCTAAATTGGTGTCACAATCTAATCATTTATCAAGTTTAAGATTTCAAAAGCAATTGAGGCCATCAAAGATGCAAGTCATGCAACAATGCAATAATCAAACAGAATTTATGTTCATTGTTGAAATCGCTGACTTGCTAATGGAGCCACGATAGACCTCTGCATTTAATCAATATTCAAGAATCTGGAAATACAATAAAGCATCAAGCTCAACAACTATCCAGCGAGAAATAGCTAACAATTAAAAATTAGTCCGGTTTTTCAAATCCTAGTTAAGAATAAACAAAGGCATGATTCAGGGAGTAAAATGTACAAGCATAAGGATGTTTTCCTAAGACACTTCATGCTAGGGTTTCAATGGTAATACATAAAGGAGATCGTCAACATATATAACACAGCGCCATGGTGTCACAGATCTTCATCTAATAGCATCACCCTCAAAAGAAATCCTTGGCGTCATCAACCAGATTTGAATAGCAATACAGCCTTCTGATCCAAATAGAAGTAAATAAAATGGTTCGTCTCATGAGTAACATATGAACCTGTTTCAAAAGTAAAAGACAGAAAAATTAAAAAACTGATATAGAAGATAAACATAAAAAATTTTACAGCAAAATCCCATGTTCCCAAACAATATCACTATGCTAGTTGGTACATGCCAATCATCACCAGATTTAAAGAGAGCTCTCCCACTCTAAACTTAATGAGAATAGTTTGCAGATATCACAAAATAACATCATAATATAGTAATATTCATCAAACTGATTTGCACAAACAAAAGAGCAATACATCTTGATGAATTTTGTAGAATAACCACAACTACTGTTCATTGAAGGATTTCTCCTAAATTTTAACAAGACAGAGGTTCCAGGACACCCCAAGAAATTGAGATTAAAATTCACGTTTCTGACCTAGTGAGGATTATCAGAGGCTGTAAACTAGGGTCAGTTCTACAGCCGGAAATGTTACTGCAAGTCCTTAAGGCTTATAGATATTCAACAACATACTCCCCACCCCCCCGGAAACCCAACTCTAATCCCCAACAGAGGAGTAAAATAAATGTAAATAAATAAAAAACAGCAGTAATTCAACAAGTATCATTGTTTTGGCTATGTTTTCTTCATCGTATTCCCATTGTACCAAATAAATTTAAACCAGACTAGACAAAATTCAGACATTAAATAAAAAACAAACCAGAATTTCAAAATTTCAGACCAGGACACCTTAATAAAGTGAAGAGAATCAAGCCTTTGAACTAAAACAAAAACAAGGTGAGAGAGCCACAAAAGTCACCAAATGGCCAGATTTTGACCTATTGATATGTCTATTCTTCATTCGGCATTTGAACCTACTCATGAGGCTCAAAAAATGGAAGCAAGATGTTCCTTAAGTAATATATTAGAAACACTTTGTGCTAGAGGAATTTGCATACTTTTGCTGCCTTCCTATTGTAACAATACTCACACTTCTCATTAAAATGGACGATACTCCCTAAAAGTTGCATATTAAGATGTTGAGATCATTAAAAGGAAGCAACAAAGACCGTAAGATATAGATTCCATCCGCTATCTTGTATCGTCAATAGCCCTTTCAGCCAATTACAGAGCATATATTTTGACCATTCACAGCACCACAAAACATAAAATTGCATATTAAGATGTTGAGATCAATAAAAGTAACAAAGTCCCTAAGATATAGATTATATCCGCTATCTTGTATCGTCGAAAGCCCTTTCAGCCAATTACAGAGCATATATTTTGACACTTCACAGCACCAGAAAACATTTATCTTCCCATCCAAAAAGAAAAGAGAAAATAAGAGAAAAAGAAACTGATACAAGGGGGAGAAAAGTTTAATTTAAGCAGAAAGCTCACAAAAGTACGAAGTAGGTCAAAGTATGAGTTGTAGAAAAGTCTTCTAGATTGCAATTTTTCTTTGTGATTATGCGATCTGATATTGTTGTTGATGGTTATTTTCCTTTTGCAGCCACCACAATACAGTTCAAGAGCTGAAATGATAAATTTGCAGCTGAGTAATGCAAGACAGCAAGAGATAGCTTTTCATCATCCCACCGTCACACCAGTTGTCAGGATATGCTTTGTCTCGATTCAAAGCATAGTTTCCTAATTCCATTCTATCTAGAATACCAATGAGATAATATATAGCCAAATGCCAATTTTACATTATAAGGAGTGTACACATACACCAAGCATGATTGCCTTTATAACTGGCCAAATGAAACAAAAATGATTTCAAGAAAGTATATATCTATAAATTGAAAGTTAGAAATTAAAATTGTTTAATAATAGCAGAGTGTATACTCTGCAACACTGATAACTAAAGCATGTTAAAACTAGTATGATGACTTGACAATAAAAATTTGACTTGTAATCTGTGTAGGCTACCAAAAAACTGTAGCACAATGCTTCTCAATGTCCCTAAGCACCTCATTTGATTCTGTCAATGACTCTAGATGGTATGTTGTGCCACAATTCTGTCTAGAAGTCAGAAAGACACAAAAGCAATTTCATGTTTTTATCCTCAATATCGTCATGCAAGCATCTATAAACATATATCTTTCAAGTCTATATGACCTTACTTTTCATAGAAGAAAACTAGAGATGCAATTGGCAAGAAGATAATATGGAGTCAGATATCACCATTCTGGTACAGTCAATTTAATTCTTGGCTTCAGATTAATAGTCTATTACAGTGATGATGAGAAAATAAGCAAAGTTCTCAATGACTGAACTACTATCCAAATAAGATATTGAAACATTTTCCATCCCAGTCATACATATGTCCATTTCTATAGCCCCCATGAGTCAATCTTAGTTTTAAAAAGCGCAAGGCACACCAAGGCGCAAATGTTCCTTGCAGCCTAGGTGCGAGGCGCAAAGCGAAGGCGTGCGCCTTTTGTATGCAAGGCGCATGTATTTATATATTTATTTCAAATTATTTTTTACTTTGATAGTACTTAATACCAATTCAAAAGATTCATAATATATTAAGTAATGATATATTATTTCCTCAAAAAAAAAAGTAATGATATATTAAAAGCTAAGGTAGTCTGAATTTGAAAAAATGTCCATCATTCTTCAATTTATAACTTAAATCTTAGTTATTTTCCTTCAGGCGCAAAAGCGCACCTTACCAAAGGCACTTTGAGGCGCACGAGGCGCGCGCCTTCCGTAGGTGACTGAGCCTCACCTAGCTAAAGCCCATTTCCGGAGTGAGGCGTGCTTTTTAAAACCAAGGAGTCAATGACTAAAAACTTTACATATTTAACCAAAAGAACATCTAAATTAATTCCATTTTAATTAATAACATGGCAAGAGCTAAGAACTAGGTAGGATGCGTCAATTAACCAGGCTATAAATACCAAAACTTGGGTCAAAGATTGTCATTGATCAGACTTGCTAATTTCAGGGATGTCATAGATATCATTAAACCTAAAGTTACTAAGAGATAAACCAAATAATGTATCCAGGACTGATACTAGGTTGGAATGAAGATTTGTAGTAACACAGCTCACCACATGTCCCACAGAATACCAGAAGCCAACAATGCCCATTTCAAATACCACTATATTAAGCCAGCCACTTTAGTCCAACATGGGTAGACATACTAAATCACAGCCATATGAGTCATATGAGTGTTATAATCTTTAATACTGTTGTTTATTCTTCCAACACAAATGGCCAAAGAATAGTTTGCTAAAATTAAACCTTGGCCCCTAACCGTGCACCTTAAACCACAAAAAACAAAAAAAAAAAAAAAAAAAAAAAAGGAGGGGAAAATCCCGATCTAATGTTCGAAACTTAACCCGGCATAATTGAACTCAAAAACACTAACACTTTGATTGGATAGAAAGAAATGGAAGGAAAAGAAGAGAAGTGAAAGGGAGGGGGACAAATTCTCTTGTTTGGGTAAAGGATTAGGGGAAGGAAGGGGAAGGAGAGGGAGGGATCCATTTTCCCTCTCTCTTTAATATGCTTAATCCCTCAAATATTGAAGACATTTGGAAGGAAAATGGAGCTCACCTCCCCTTCCCTTCCTCCTTTTTCCCTTCCCTTCCTTCATTGCTATCCAAACAAAGCGTAAATCATGGTTTAGAGAAATCGTACACCTATGAACTTAGCATTCCAGAAAGCAAATTGAAGAAAGTTCAATAAATGTCTCCACAACAGATTAATTGTTTAATATCATGCCCCCATCTTATATTGTGCACTCCTAATTACCAAGAATATCCAACTGATAGTCTAATTGGTGTGGCACAAAATTGGTAGACAGGAGAAAAGGCAGTTCAGAAAGCCAGTCTACTGCACACTACAATAAACGATTAAATTTCACCAGAGTAGTATTCAGGTAAATAATGGATTTATCTAACTGGAAAAAAGGAAGGGGATTGTGTGTGGTGGGGGGGAGGGGGGGGGGGGGGGGAGGAACAAGCCATCATTGTTGGAAATTGAAGGTGACCAACACCTCATGATCTATGTTTTCAGATTATGAGCAAGGCTGGAATACAGCATACACAATTCTGAAGATCCAATGCAGCCATTTCCAAGGATTCTCAATGTACCTTATAAGTTAAAGCGTGATGCAAGTGAGACAACGATTTTAAAATGTTAGGGTTTTGAGTGCATAGTGGAAACAAAGATGTAAATATCAAGAAGAATTATATGGTAATAAATGAGACAACTCAAACTAGAGAAGTGATCAAGGACACACAATTTATGTGGAAAAAATCCTCAAATTAAGGCCAAAAACTCACGGACGACAAGCAATCGAAAATCAACTATATGAAAATTGGAGAGAACAAGAACCCTAAAATATCAGATTAAGTACACTAATAACTCTAACTGTTATAAATATAACCTTATGCAGGTGAAGTAAAAAGAAAGAATAGTGGACTAGTAAAATACTTGGATTGTATACGTGGCTAAAATGAAGGAAGAACCATTGTATGAGTTTGATTTCTTGTGTGCATGACCATAGTGTGTCTGTATAAATATAGTATCACTTAAGCATTCTTACAGCTATAATATTGAAGAAATCTCAGGAGTCATTGCTTCTGAATTTAAGTAACCTCTAGAAAGTTCTAGCTTGCTTGGTACAAGCTTGTAGATAATTTTAGAGAGCTAGAGTGATAGCTTTTAAGATTACATAAATACATACACTGCACAAGACATTAGGCTTACAAAATTTGGGCAATACCCAACAGTCTAAACCTTGGACAAAATTTTATGTGTACTCGTCAAATGAAACCTCAAAATATTTGCAACTTTTTTCATAATTTTATGAGCACCATTGAAGACTTTAAGTACTCCACCCGAGTAAAAATAATTGCAAGTTTTAAAATCAAGAGTGCCGAAAGAGATGATGGTCTGCTTCAAATCAAAAACATGTTAGATAAAGTCCTGATTTTAACATCCTGTGTTTTGATCCGAACTAAAATAATGTCATGAACTTTGCAACATGACTCGTTGCCCATTGAATAAATCTATATTTTACAGACACATAATCAATAAGCAATCCTTCTGAGAATAAATATGGAAAATCATATTTTATGTCACCATCATCAGTTTCTGGAGTTCTCTTACATTTCTTCTCGTTTTTTCTTCAAACAATTGGGAACAAGATGCATTTGTGCCCATGCCTGTTACAATATTGGCATAAATTTTGATCGATTCCATTAGATATGAACCAATTTTTGGGCAGTTCTTTTATTGTTTGATCTCCCTACAACATTTAATCCTTCACCTTAATAATTGGAATGACCTTTAAGGTCCTTTTGAGAGTTATATAAACAAAGAATCATTGCTACCATAAAGCATAATTTCCTTCAAATGTTTATAGGAGACAATAAGGAGCCAATTAATAACTTGGCTTTATCCTCATCATCATCTAAGTTTTCAAGGTATATAATAATAATTGAATTCATTGAGATGTTTTGGAAAAAATACCTTTGGCTATTTGAATTGAATAAAGCCTTTCCTTAAGAAGAAATTTGTAAGTGCATACTTTTAGTTTTAGTCATGTAGGGACACCCATAACTAAGTGATGTGTGTATATCCTCACATAAAACCTATAACCTCCTTAGGTAAACATATTTTGTTCATAGAAAGTGCTTACTCATCCAACACTTCTCATTGCTCATTAATCATCATAGTTCATGACTTTCTCCTTGCCACCAAGTGCTTGGTTTGAGAACCACCTTCATTTGGACTCTATCTAAATTGATCTTGCATCAAACTTATCAAACTCAAACTTTACCAACAAAAATGTCTTTAATTATGTAAACACTCTAACCATCCTTAGCTCGAACCCCACTTGTTAGGGTTGTAAATGTGTGGCAGAAACAAAAGATGTAAAGATTGAAAAGAATTAATTGCGAATAATTCAATTAATGAGGCAAGAAAAGTAATTAAAAAAAAAAAAACACAAAATTTTATGTGGATGAATTCCTCATGTGAGTGCAAAAAATCCACGCACAACAAGCACATGTGAATCCATTACATGAAAAATAAGAGAGTAAATTATCCGTAAATTATTATGGGTGATAAAACAATAATAACTCTCACTATTACAAGAGTATATAGAATAACATGATTATGTGCGGTAGAGAAACTTGAACAAAAACTCAAAGGATCACTATGGTAGATTACTCCCAAATGATACCTAATATCGTATATTTTAATTTGAAGTATGATGATGATTGATGGATAAAGTGTGTAGAAAAAGATACACACATGCTCTTTACTTTGCGGCATAACTCTAGATTTCTCATAAGCATACACTATTAGTCTCATAATCATACAACCTTTGTAGTAACTTCCATAATTTAGAATTATCCAACAACATTAAAATAATTAATTAGTCTTAATGGAATTTAAACCACACTGTCCTAACAATGGTGTGGCCAAAATTTTATAGGCTTGTGTAGGTTTAATTAACTAAAGTGTATGTTTTCTATAAATCAAGCAAGATTATTGGTTGCACCTAATTTCTCAAATATTATCTACAAGTTTTTATTACGCAAGCTTCTTGATCTTTCTAGAGACTACTTGCATTGGAAGCAACTAGAAGCAGCAGCTCCTGGGAATTCTAGAACATTAATTCTACAAGAATGATGAAAGAAATTTCAACAATTTTCTAGCTAATTTTTTCTGCACCATCTACAACTTTAGATTTTGGTGTTTGACTTTCAGTCACAAGCATGCACAAAAGAACCCATACTTATACTACATGTCACCCTACATATTAGCCCGCCCTCTTTGTGTAGTTTTCACCTAATTTACTCGTCCACTATCCTTTCTTTATACTTATCCTAGGTGAGTTTAATGATGAGAGTTGTTAATATATTACTCACTTTAGTATTTTAGTGTTTTTATACTCTCCTAATTTACCACTATATGTAGATTTTTTCCATGATAAATTGTTTGTCTTTCTTGATTAACTCTCTTACCTCATTTATCCCCAATTTATTCTAATTAGTCTCTATCTTGTTGCTTCTACTACACATTCACAACCATAATGTTGTATCATTAAAGAAGTCTTTGATGAAGAATCTCAAGAATGTCATGTATGATGGATTCATCATTCAACTGCGTTACATACTCATCAAAAGAGTTCAAGTGTCTTTTCTTACACCTAAATATGGTGTGTGTAGGGGGAGGGGGGGTGGGGGGGGGGGTTGCACCCTTAAGTTTCATACGAAGAATACATAAGCAATTTGTCTCGAGGTATATATTACTAAGACAGTGTGACTAAGTGCACAAAAGGAATTATCTTTCCCAAAGGTTGCTAGATAATTCTAACATGGTAACAAAAAATAGGAAAGCTACCAAGAATGGTGTATGCTCATGAGACTTCCTTAATGATGCAACAACTTAAAGAGCATGTGTAGATTTGTTTACACATCTCATCCACGTTATACACAACAACATATATGAGAGATGTTGGGCATCGTTTGAGAATCATACACACCCCTCCATTGTTTATACTACACACAATCTCCCTTTCCACTTGTCTTGGTGATTGTAGTATTCATCCCTAATAATTTAGAGTTCTTGTAATCTCTTAATTATCAAACAATGGACGTACATGGTTTGTCGTCCTTCAATTTTTTGCCTTTTAACAAAGAATACCTCCCACATAAAATAGTGCTATTCTTGACCACTTTTCTTCTCGCAGTTATTTCCAATTAATTATCTCATTCTCTACATATGTGCCTTGGCTACACACTCACAAACTAAACAAAGAATATCAATCGATCAATTAATCAATTAAAGCCTTAATCCCATAAGTGGGGTCAACTAAACAAAGAATATAATGAAGAAAAAATAGTATTGCTCTTTAAAAGAAATTTAAACCTCAAAGTTTTTTATTTGGAATTTTACATAGTGGCTATTAGTGTTAGCATTTTACATTAGGTGGAACTTATTTTTACCACAATATACAATGACCTCCTAGTTTGCTGAACTTCATCGAAGGGAAAAAAAAAGGTGGAACGATTTTATGGCTCATTGTTTAACCTTAATGAATGCAATTACTAGCCCAGACTTTAGTAACACCACACCACCACCTAGCCACCAAAACCACCACTGTTTAGCAGACACCACCACCACCTAAGCCATCAAAACCACCCCATTTTTTACTCAACCACCGTTCAGCCACCATCACCATTGTCTAGCTTACACTACCCCCTTTGCACCACCCTCAAAAACCACCTCCACCCCCTTAAACCAAGCCCAACACCCGGATAAACCAACCCCTTTCACTCAAAAGTAATCAAAACACTGTGAATGACAATAGGATCAAGGGCATAATGATGTTTTTAATGGCAGAGATTTGCCCTAAAAATCTAAAACCGATGTTCACGATCTTCCTATGATGAATAACTCTTGATAAACTTTGATTTAGAAAGAGAGAAATGATGGTGGGCGCTTAAGAGGTCATCCAATAGACTTGCCAAATGATGATGTCTTCATCAACAACGGTTTTAACTAAGTAGAGAGAAGAATGGGGTGGTGGCTTGAGGGACGATAAAGAGCTTTTGTTAAGGGTAGGAATCTTTTTAATCATTAAAGTTAGATAGAGGCATGAATAGCCATTAAATGACAATTAATGCACTAAGTAGAGTTAAGAAAACTAGGAGGTCACTATATATTATAGGGAAAAAAAAAATCACTAAACAAAAATTAAGGGGCACCTTGTGGAATTTCCCTCTTTTTTCTTTTCAAAGGCTATTAGAAGTTAAAAGACATCACTTCATTAGGGAGGAACCAAGGAAAAGATCCCAATGAGATTTTTAGACAAATGAAATATCGACTACCTTAGCAGATGTAGATTCTGCAAAGATGAGAGTAAGTTATTCACCGCCTTGTTTTTTGTTCTTTCTTTATAACAATTAACTTCTCCCTTGTTTCAAACTTTAGCTCCAAAAGACAAGTTGAATGCCATTTAAAAAAAGAGGATGGAAAAAGTTATAATATCTCATGTGAGAACTGCCCATGTATAGGATGATAAGCAGTCACATTTCTGAAAATAATACTGGTATATGCACATTTTTTCTTCTCATATCCACAATCCATATCTGTTGGGAATTCATTAAATTTACCTAATTTGAACATGATCCTTGACCAAAATTCATCAATGATTGCATGTTTCAGGTTAATGATATGAATAAGCCTCTCACAGATCAACTAAACTAGGGAACAAAATTGCTTAAGCTACCAATTTGAGGAGAATAAACTCATGAACACGCATTTCACAAGATTACATGTCCTTATGAAAACTCAATTTACTCTACTAACAATAAATCGTTACAACCTAAGTCCCCTTTTATATAGGCAATATAAATTCTAGAATAATCTAACAAAGAATCCTTATTACCATAAAAAATAACCTGGTAACTAGACTTAGACTCCTAGCAATGATAAAATGTGTATATATATATATATATGTATATATATATATATGTATATATATATATATGTATATATATATATATAGGGGAGGGATCCGGTGAGAATAGGTTCATATGTGAGAATTCATACTTATATGAGAACTGATTTTAAATTTAGAACATGTGGGTAAAAGTTTAGAACATACGAGTAAAAATTTAGAACATGTGTCTGAAATTAAAATTTAGAACATCTGATTAATAATTTAGAACATCTGAGTAATATGTTTAGAACATTTGATTTAAGAATTAGAACAAGTGATTAAAAATTTATAAAATCTACTTTATGAAATTTTAAACATATGAGTAAAATTTAGAACATCTGTTTAAGATTATGAACATGTGAATAAAAATTTAGAACAAACTGATATAGAATATAGAAAGTGTGAGTAAAAAATTTAAAACATACGAATAAAAAAATAGAACATACACTTTAAAATTTGGAACATATAATTAAAAATCTTAGAACACACATTTTAAAATTTAGAACATATAAGTTAAAATTTTGGAACAAGTTATTTAAAATTTATGATATTAAACTTAACTAATATATGGTTTAGAACATGTGAGTACTAAATTTGAACATTTGATTTAATTTAGAACACCTAAGGAAAAGTTTAGAGCATCAGATTTAAAATTTAGAACATACGAGTAAAAATTTAGAACATAAAGAGTGTTCTCACATAAGAAAAATTCTCAGATAAGAAAATTTCTCACGAGAGCCTCCCCCTATATATATATATATATATATATATTCCTACACGTAAAATTAAATCCTTAAGGGACTAGTATAATCGTGTAGGACTCCTTATAAAACATTAGAAACATATGTCTGATCCTAATTGGACTAAGATTAAGCCTACAAGCTTTCTTGCACGTCAAGCGTCCTTTACCATCCAATTACCCTCGTACCAAAATAGCCAATATCCAACTTAAAATAAGAACATACAGATATCTTAATGATAATCCTCACATTATTTTATTTAATACGCAGCTTCAAGTCAGGTTTTTGCTTTAGGTCTTTCTATTGTTTTCCATTTGGTCAATTATTCAGAATCTTAAACTTCATAAAGCTGTTTAGTCAGTTTCTATTATAATTATAGACAGATAGAGAACAGCGCCATACTAGACCTTCAGGTGAAACTGTCTAAGATCCCAAGAGCCATAAAGATTGAAGGACTGGAATAGGTCAACAAATAAAGCACAGTAACTTGTATACTGTCAATTTTTACGCCAAGAGGATAGAAAACACAATCACAGTCTTCTTTTAGACAACTAAACAAGAGAAAACACAATCAAAGCCTTCTTAAAGAAAACTAAACAAGGCAGTATTCTGACCGCATATAGTAATCTAATCACCTTCATACATTTTGAGAACATCCGTATCTAATACTCATATTGATTTCACATAATTTATGCTATAAATAGAATGTGGAATTTTTCATGAAATGTCTCTCCACTCAGGCCTAGAGTAACAGGAGGGTGATAATATGCTAAATACTGGAGGAAACAAAATACACTCCGTATGTTAATGCGTCAAGTTTGTCTACCAATGTAATTCAAAATTGTTTAATTCCATCCTTTCAAGCAGTACGGTACTTCCAACAGTGATAAAACCTTAACTTTTGTAAGTGAATTAGGAATGCCCAATCAAAGTTCCATATTTAAAGAAGAGTAGACACATAATGTTCAATGAAACATTTGATGACGCAATTTCATAAGGTTGCTAAATAAGGATTAAAATGTACCACAATTTGAGATGCCAGTTTACAAGTCAACCATCATCTATTATGCCCAAGCACCCCTACCCAGCCCCTCTAATCGTTGCTCTAGTGACAACACACCAAACAGCATCATGTAACCAACCTCTAACCAGGTAATGCGAGTAAACAATTGTCAATTACCACCACTCAACCACTAGTCCAGATTAACAACATTTGATTTAGTTGAAAAATCAAAACTAGTAAGGACATACTATACTCTCATCTATAATGAGAATATCGTTACAACGTCTCCTACAATCAAAATCCAACCCTAAACCCAGACAATCATATTAAAAGCTTGCAATCATATTAAAAAAAGAAAATAATAAAATAAAATAAGGCTAAGAAAGAGAAATTTACCAAAATTGCGACCAACAATGCAGTGCCAAGTAGGTCCATGTTTCTTATCAAACTCCTTCTTAATACTCTCCGCTACATCTTTCTCAACATTAACCTTCTCAAATGCCTACAAATCAAAATCACAACAAACAAAAATCCCACAGAACTCAAAATTACCAACTTAAAATCATCAATACCTAAACCAACAAAACAAAACAAATCAACACAAAATTTGCTCATCCAAAGATCGGAAGAGACATTATACAAATTCCAACAGAGGAGAGTGAGATAGTACAGCAATTGCAATGTCGAGAGCTTCTTTCTGCATGTCATCAGCCATATCCGCGTTTTTAATAATGATCCGCTTACCAGCCCCCATCAATGGCGGTTTCCGATCTTCGGCTGCAGGTTTCCCAGTTTCTATTGGTGGTTTAATTTCCTCACTCATTTATCTTTTTCGAAAGTGAAAATTTGAATTAAATTGTAGAATGAATTGTGATTGTGAATTGTTTGAATGTTGATGGTTGTTGATGAAGAAGGTTGTTTGTTGTTTTGTTGGTTGTAGAGTGATTTTCAAGGTTGGGAAAATGTGAAGTAGAAGAGAAGAGGGAGGGAGAAAATACAGTCAGTCCCTCTTCTTCTTTCTCCAGTTTTGAGCGTAGTCAGTGGTGTGATTGGACTCTGACTAGAAATTTACTTCGGTTTTTGCCCTTTTTCTACTGGAAATGTTTTTCTGTTTCCTCTATTTTTGAGTGGATTTATTTTAGGGAAAACTAGCTTAGATCAAGTTTAGCCCCAAGTCTTAACACTTGAATGTGACATCATATTTGGTGATCCCCATGAAAAATGATGTCATCAAATTCTTGTTAAGACTCACTAAGACTTACAAAAATTTATCACTTTAGCCCTAAAACTTAAATATTTGACATATTATATGTAGAAAAGTGTAAGAAAAAAAAAAGGATAATAAAAATAAAAGTGAGGTGAGAGTAGTGGGTCCCAATCTCAAGTCTTAAGTTGAATCTTGATTTTTGAAGAAAAATGGAAAAAGTCTTAAGCATAAGTCTTAAGACCTGAAATGATGATGTCACCCCAAATCTTAAGACTTGGGGCTAAACTTGCTCTTATTTAAAACGACAAATTGTCAAACTTTGCTCAAGATTATTAATCTCAAACTTCAGTTTATTCTCTATCACTCTAAAATTTGTAGTCTATTAATTTTTATAGTCTATCTTGTATGGACCCGGTCCACATAAAAATAATGTGGACCGAAGCCCATGACTTTTACCCCAGCAAGAGAGAAAACAACAAAAAACCGTACAAAATTAAATCATGCATAACTGTTCTTCACTCTCGCTCTAAAATTGCTGGAAAATTCTCATAATTTGAGGATTTTTCCCCCTCTCCTATCAATAATTTATTTTTGCAAAAAAAGTCTCAAATTCTATATCACAAGATCAAATTGAGCAAAATCAGTATATATATATATATATATATAAAGACGATCTACAATTACAATCTATGTTCAAACTTTGATTTGGCATAATCAGTTTTGTATCGATATAATCAGTTTTGATTTGGTATAATCTGTATTGATTAGATATAATTATCTCTAATTTCATGTTATCTCATTTAATTCTAATTACTTCTAAACTTACTTTTGAGTAGTTGATGTAGTGAACAATGCTTCACATACAACATAATCAATTTGATAGGATATAATCACTTTTTATTTCTTAAAATCACATTTGGTTTGATATAATGACTTTTCATCTTTTTAGAATCACGTTTAGTGTGATATAATCACTTTTTAGTTTAATATAATCACTTTTTATTTACTTTGATATGATCATATTTAATTACTCCATTTTAATGAAATTTCACCTTTACTTTCCACCGACATGGTTGATTTTAGTCTTCACCATAGTACGTAGAAGCATAGTGCAGGCTCTACCGAGAACACTAAAGAGAGATAAGATAATAGTTAAAGAAATAGAGAGAAAGAAGCGCGTGATAAAAGTAGGAGGAGCATAAATTATTGTGTAGACTACGTGATAAACTCAGGTAATATTTACTCGGTCTACAATAATGTTAATATAGACCGGGTTTATTATAGTGTTTATCTAATTTTTATCTCCCCCAACCGGTCATCCAATCTGATGTAGGAGGTTACCATAAACGTATTATCGTGTGATAGGTTCGATTTTTTTAAAAAAAAATAAATAAATAAATTTTTTAAAAAAAAATTAAAACCCTAACCCCTTCCCCAACAGGTGGCAGCCCCTGGCCCCCTTCCCTTCCCCCTCCCCTGTCCATTTCCGACCACCATTCTACGCTCCTTCTACTGCCTCGGGTGCGTGGGCGGTTGATGCAGTTGCTGCTGGTTAGTGCTGGATTTGATGTCACGGCTGCGGCCACCACTCTAGTGATTACACATCCCCTCTCAAACTCTCCCTGACCATGAACAACGCAGCCCATCCCCTTTCCCCGGTCGCGACCATCGAAATCCACCCACCTTCAATTCCCGTAGCCCTAAACCGTCCAAAATGAAACCCTTTTCCCTTCAACAACCACGAAATCGACCACTAACGGCCAAAATCGGTCGTTAAAGGGTTGAAATCAACCATTTAACCCCCCAAAACCAACCAATTTCGGCCACTTATGGCGAATTTTAATGGTCGTTTTTTGGGGAGAGGGGGTTGTTTTTAGTGGGAAACGACTGGGGTAGGTTTTTTGATAGTCGTGGGCTAGTACGTCGCAAGTGGGGCATGGGTTGGACTGTGCTGCATTGTCGATGGTTGGGGTGTGGTGGCTTGGTTAGTTTTATGTATTTTAATATATTTTTACATTTCTTTTTTTATTTTTTATATTTTCTTTTTTTTCAACCAGTTAAATATTGACACACGTGCAAAAAAAAAAAAAAACAACACACGAATGTTAACTTGTTTAATCGGTTGCTAATCATTTGGGTGCAATGGGAGCTGATTGGGTACAAAGTTGAGATTAATAAAAAAAATAAAAATAAACGAAAGATGGGATTAATATTGACAAATGGAGCAAAGTTGAATTAATCATGACAATTTTTTTTATTTAAAAAGTTCTCCTTATGCCCTTGTGGTTTTGCAAGTCCTGATGTCTTTTTAAGTGTTACTCCGTACATTTTAACCATCACATAGTAATAGATAACTAGTGTTAGGCCCGGGCAATGCCCCGAGTTACTGCATTATATTTATGATAAAAATCTTTATTAATATTTATTTTTGATTGAATGACATGTAATATGGTAATAGCTTAGTGGCTAACACGTTGAAATTTAAATTTGAGGTTGTTGGTTCAAATCTTATAAGAACCATGTTTTTACACATGGAGTGAAAATTAGATTAAATGAGGAAAGCGCCACGTGGCACCTAAACTTCTTTAGGAATGCCTTGAGGAGATCGCCACGTGCCACCTAAATTCTGTAGGAACGCCTTTTAATATATAGTATAGATTTAATTTTAAAAACAATTATCCTATTTTATATATAAAGTGAAAGGGTGGTTTTGGGTGATGAATTTTCCTTTCCAAAAATAACCCTCTAATATTTATCCTTCTTTTTCCAAAAAAAAAAAAAAAAAAAAAACATTTCATATCATATCACTAATAAATAATGTCGGCCTCGTAGTCAGGCCACGAGACAATGACACTTGGCATTCTAGTTTTTCGCCAAGTGTCATTCAACGTAGGCGACAAATAGTTATTATTATGACACATATGATGCTAATTAAGCAAAGTTTGGATAATTTTTAAAAATAAAAATTTTGTATAGAGTTTTATTATTGATATACTTCATATATTCCATATAAACAAAAGTATCATAACTGTTATAAATATCTTATAATTTGGTACTATTTCCATCATAAATGTAATACTCTGTATTTTTATGTATATTTATAAAATATATTTTTAAGGGTTCAAGTATTTTAATTAAATATTTTAAAGAATTAAAGCATTTTAATTATAAAATTTGATATAAGTAAATTTTATTTTAGGCCAAATGTTTATTAATTATTTGGGCTCAATTAAAATATCATATGTAAACTAGTCTTACATACTCTTATTGGAATAATCCATATCAATTGAAAATTTTACACTACACCCCGGTGTAGCTTCTGCTACCTACACCCCCCTCCCCAAGTGACGTCATTTTGTTCTTTTTTGTGTTTACTTTCTTTTTTTCTTTTTTGTTATATACCATTGCAAGTTAATTCAATGTTTTGAGTTTCGATTCCATGTAAAAATTATTATACTCGTATAAAATAAAGAGTGTGAAGAGATTTCCAAGGTATCAATTATAATAAAGCAATTGATGATCCTTTGTTTCAAAAAACTAAAAAAACAATTAATGATCCTAACTCACAAGCAATCAACTCAATAAGCAAATTGCAAGCCTATTCGAAGCAATTACAAAAAAATTGTAGTTGTTATGGCAACGGTGGTGGCGAGATGATGGTGGTTATGTGGCAGCGGTGATAGCGGCGGCAGCGAGACAACAATGGTCGTGGGGCAATGAGACAACAATGGTTATTGTGGCTTAATTAGTTGAGTGGGTTAAAGGGATAAAGTGCGAAGGATTAAGAAACAAGGAAAATATAAAGAAACTCATATCACCATTGATAAAAGCTTGCTTCTGATTTTAATGAGAAGTGTATAATTTTTAATTTTTTTTTTTATAAACAGTATACTCTTATAATTTTATAGTAGAACATATAATATTTTAAAAATGAACATATTTATTTAATAAATGTAAATGAACAAACAATTATTTATAATTGAACATATAATATTTCCAAAATAAACATATTTATTTAATGGTTGTAAATGAACATACAATTATTTATATAAATAACATATAATATTTCAAAAATGAACATATTTATTTAATAGTTGTATATAAACATACAATTATTTATAATTGAACATTTAATTAAGGAGCATTATCATCGACGAAAAATGTATAAAATTTATTATTTTTTACTTGTTATTGAAAAATTTTGAAGGTAGCACACACTCCTTATTGTAATTGTATGTAACTATGTAAGAATCATTTCCATGACAACTGTAAGGAGAGTGATCCCATCGTAAGGGGTACTCACCTTAAATGCCCATGGCCCTTTAAAAGTCTAGGACTTTACACTTATTAGGGTGTATTAGGATTTGAATTCCTGACTGTTTGGGGGACCTTGAATTAGAAATGATTTTATCATACATGCTTTTTTGTAAGGAACAAGTAGAAGTCGCCAATGAGTTCTAGGAAAACCCATAAACCTCGTTCATGCCTTTCTCCCAAGTAGATTTCAAGGGATATTTAGCATGAATCATAAGTTTACCCATGCCCAAATTGGTCTACATAAACCAGAAATGAGTTTGGGAGCGAGGGTACCAAGATAATGTTCCCTTTAGAGGGGAATCGTGATCCTAGCCCTAGTGCGGCCTCTACTAGCTCTTCCTTTTGCACAATTTCATTAACAAACAATATATGCACGTGATACCTAAAACTATGTTAGTTAATTTTATTTACACACATCAATTCACGTAGGAATTATATCGTAAGGTCGTTATTCTTTTTAATCAAATTCGTGAAAAGAACAAGAAAATAAACAATATTTGCCTTGACTTAAGTGATCAACCAACAATTATTTTATTCAATTCTAATCTTTATTTAACGAAAGATACTATGTGGAATTGATTAATTAATTATTTTAAAGATGATCAAACAACACTAATTAATTAACCAAGGTTCTTTTAAACAAGAAAATAGATGTGATTTAACTAAGGGCTCGGGAAATTTACCACTTCTCATTGCTAGATCTCCGTTTAGAACACTTATGGATTCCTTGTTGTTGGGGAACCTCCACCATAGTAACAAAGTATCAAAAGGGGTGAGTGTTTAGGACAAGAGGGTTAGGAAGCACAAGTTCACAAGTATTCTGCCAGCATTTTAGGTTATTTTCTATGTGTTTAAGCCTCGTATTAGGGTCTTATTTATAGGGAATGATTAGGTCTAGGGTAAAGAGCATTCTGCCGTTGCAGGTTTCGCGCGCAACTGGATGAGTTGCGCGCGGCCATAGCGCGCAAGTGAATAAGTCGTGCGCAGGTTACGCGCGCAAATATTTTTCTTTCGCGCAGCTTTATGGTAAGATTCGATTTTCTGATTTTTTGATATTCTGAATCTTTTGCAAGCGCGTCTCCAGAAGTTGCGCGGCGTGTCGCGCGCAACTGAATAAGTTGCGCGCGACTTCCCAGCGCGACTTTATGAGATGCGCGTGACACTTTCCGCGGTAGCTTTAATTTTAACCTAGGCGCTCCTAAATCCGTCATTATTGGGTTTTAAGCACGGGCTTAAGCCTAATTATGATCGGGTTTAGTTAATTGGACCTTGTATTGGCCTCGTTCTTCTATTCAGGTTAGTCTTTTGTGTTTTGTGGCTTAACCAGTTATCCATAAGTATTATTCACTTTAATCCAACATGAAGACGACTTTAATTATCGTCATTGCACTTCTTGTCGAGACAGGAGGCCAAAGGTAGATGTCTACAGTTAGCCCTCATTTTGATCGAATCTAGGATATACGATGATCAAAGTAGTCAAGGAAAAATCCGAGACTCCTTCTGCAAAGTTCTCTAAGGTTAGAGAATCTTTCAGTAATGTTTAAGGATGTCGAAACAGTCCTCGGTTTGCTAAGTGTTTGAAACAAGTAGCTAATAAGGCTAGAGAAAGTTTTCCCTAGTCTTAACGCGCTAAAGAATCTAGATTGATTCTTTGTAATTGTAGAATACTTTTACAAGTAAATGTATTCTGGGTGATGTCAAGTCATGAGAAGAGATCGGTTTTAAAAAGAATAAAAGGGGATGATTTCCTCTCAATCATGTCATCGTTGATCTAAAGTCCCTCGATATGCCATTGAAATTTTAGCCTGACTTTAACAAAGTAAAAAGAATGAAAAGGAGTTTTCGATATTCGAACCGAAAAGGGTCCGGCATTTGAGCCGGGTCCGGTATTGACAGGGTAAAGTCGTATTCCCTAATCAAAAAAATAATTACCTAATTCACTAACTAAAGTAGATAGGGAAGTAGGGTCGATCTCCACAGGGAAACAAGTCTTTTTACTCCTAATTAAATATTATACTCTAAATTATTTAAGTAACCAATATTAAAAGTTGAATATGAAACTAAACTAAAAAGAGTAGGAAAAGGGAGAAAATAATATATAAAAGGATCTAGGGCATAGGTTCACCAATAAATAATACTCCGGGGCAAAATAGGGTAATCAATCATTGACATTGCATAAATAACATGATTAACAGGCTCTCGCAATTTATTAACCAACATAGACCTAATAGGCTCTCGTAATTTACTAGATCTAAGTTCTTATTGAAAATAGCCTTTAATATCAAATTAACATCTGCTCGATTCATCAATTTAATATTGCTATACTTTTACAAGCCGCAATTGTAAAACATTAAAACAATCCAATAAGAAATCATCATGCAATACTAACAATCAATAATAGTCAATCATCAATGCATCAATTAACCAGATTGTAAAGGGCTCACACTACTTATTGCAATCACACAATTAATTTATTGGTAATAAATCTCATCTCTCGAATCTTGACTTAACCATTTATAAATTAACTTGCCTATTAAAACTAGACCTAAACATTAATTCTCATCTCTCGATTCTTGAATCAATATTGTCAAACTCATGCATAAAAGATAGGCCTAATCTAGTCACAGAGCATTAAATCAATCAATAGGAAATTAATCTAGCATTGATAATCAACAACAATAATTTACCCCTTCATATTATTTATTAGATCCCCATGAACCCTAGAAATTAAACTACTCACACATAATTAAATATAAACCAAACAAAGCAATAAAATAAATCATGATCAAAGGAATAAAATAAATAACTAAGATTAAGGGAAGAGAAATCGTCACCAAAATAAATCTGGAATTAATGAAATAATTAAGAACAAAAGTTTAGAGAGAGATTAAGAGAGAGAAAACTAAGTAGAGAGAGAAAGACTAAGAGAAAGGATTAAGAGAGGAAGAAGAGGTCCTCAAATCGTATTACAGAGGAGTATTTATACTCCGTACAAGAATCCTAAACTAAAACAAATTAAAACGACGTTAATCGTCCCCTAAAAATACACGCGCCCGATCGGGCGAAGGGCCGCCCGATCGAGCCCGCCTTTTTCACAACGCCTATACTAATGTGCCGCGCCCGATCGAGCCTACGCTCACCCGACCGGGCCCGGTCTTCTTCTTCGAGGCTTGGACTTCGATTGGGCTAGATTTCTCGGCCCAATCCATATTTCCTTCCGGGTCTCGAATACATGGTCCAAATGCCTCGTGATCCCAATTACCGAGCCCTTAATCACCGGCTCTCACCGATCTTGGGCTCCAAAAGTGGTCGTGTCCTTCTAGCTTCCGTAGTCGATCCAATAAAGCCCGGGAAAATGCTCCAAGAGTGCAATTTCCTGTAAAATACAACTAAAACTACGAAAACACTAGAACACACAAATTAGTAATAAAAGTGGCCCGAAGGAGCCAAAAACACTACTAATAACGACCAAGGGACGGGGGTAAAACACTATATAAAATGGACACATCAGGTATTCGAGCCGGGTCCGGTATTCAAACCGGATGTCCACAAGATAGAAATACATGTCTTAGGACTAGAGGCATATATCCAAATCTAGTGAGAGGGAAGAAAGTCAGCAACTCTCTCAGCAGTTTTGTCCACAAGATGAGTACACGCGTCTCAGGACTGGGGGCACGTGACTACATGGGTGCAACATTGTCTCGTTGCTCTTTATACAAGGGGTGGACGAATACCCTAAATGTCCGGTTAGTTAGTAAGCTCACTAACTACCGCATTTGCTTCCATTCAAGAAGTGCCTGTTCCTGAAGGTTCGGCGCGCCTGTCGACTCGTAAGCTAACGCCTACAGTAATAGTCTACCTTTTAGTTCCAAGAGGTAGATCTCACAAAGCTTGGGCTGAGGTGAAATTTTACGCAACACTACGCTGTACAATTTTACGTTGTACGCTACGCCATTTGCATTTTTACGCTGCATGAAAACGCCTTCCTTTTGCTTTGGACGTGAAAAAGAAGAAAACCCGGAAACTTATAACGTCAGTACAGTAAAATGAAAAACCTGTCTAAGGGGGCTTTTACGTAAAGCACCACCACGGAACGTCTTAAGGCACACTTACGAAATACGTTCAAAACGTATTCTTGGGGAAGGCACAAAGCACGGTGTGCATGCAAAATGATGCAAAAAACTATCAAAGAAGAAAATAAACTACATATGCAAAGCAATTAAAAAAGGATTTTGATAATTTGCGCGCCATTACGTCTAATAACGAGCAAAATCCGTTGAAAAAATGATCAAATGGATCGAAATCCGAATACCGGTCATTTTAGTGACAGTATCCGCGCGCAACTCAGTAGGTCGCGCTGGCCAGGCGCACGCATCATTCTGAGTTGCGCTGGTCGGTCACGCGCAACTGTTTTAGTTGCGCGCGACATTTAAATCAGCAAAAAGAGATCGCTGAGCGCGATTTTAATTTCGCTCACTTCTTTCTTCTTCCTTTTCTATTTTGGTTCCTTACTCTCTCTAAGAAGCTTAGTTTTTTGCAATTTTTTGAGGCCAAAGGAAGTATATTTCGCCCTTAATTCATATTCGCCATAATCTAATGTAAAATTTTTGCTAAAACTTGTTCTTTTTCGGCTGAATTTGGACGATTTTCGAATCGTTAAACCCCAAATTTCAAATTTGGGGGGTTTTGAGTCATCCATTATTCTTGAAATTGTTTTCTCTATGTTTCTATGCTATGTTTAGGGAGTGTTTTGCAACAAATTTCATGAAAAATGGTGAAGTATTGAACCTGTTATGAGCATTTCTTTGTTTGAGTGCGTTTTTTTGCAATTTGGTTTGATTTTCTATTATTTTGTTTGCTCATTTTGGTTATACTTGTCAATTATGAAGTAATTGTAGTATTAAAACTAGTCTTACTTTCATAACTAATATTTTGAAAATTTTGAATCTAAAAAAATTGGCGCGAAGTGTATACTTAGCCTATTTTTGCCATATTTGAACTTCAAAATTGTTTGGTAGACGATAATTGTGTTAATGCTATTATTATTCATATGGGAATACTTGATTCTTTGAGATTTTGAAATACAATCCGTTGAATGCTTAGTCAAAACTGGTATAAGATGACTTTTGTGGGTGTTAAAAGCCCCCATTTAATGAGTTTAACTGCAGGTATCGTAGCCCCCAAGTATAGGTGGCATTCGACTTTTTTTCATGAATTTGTTTGTATGTCGTTTATATTGCAACAAATTTCATGCGAAGTGATAAAGTATTGATCCTGTATGAGCATGTCAAGCATATATGTGTTTTTTTTTGTTCTAATTTTGACTTTGTGCTTGAACTTTATTTCTCTTTTGTTTTGCTCACATAGACTATACTTGTTACTTTTAATGTAAATTGAAGTGTTTAGAACAACAATTATGCATTAAACTTATAAATGAAAATTTGAACTTTTATAATAGCATGAATTTGTTCTTGTGACTCATGTTTATTTATTCATGCGTAAGTTGCAAAATTTAGTTTTATCAATGATAAAAATAACCGATGGTTATTATTATTCACTAATAAAACTGTAATTTCAAGATTTGCACCAAAACTAGTTAGTTTAGGAAATTCTTGAAGACATCATCGAACTAGAGTAGTTTGGCTATACTTCGGGCTTTTGAGCCCCCATTTTATGTTATCGAATATTGTAGCCCCCAATGTTGGGTGACTTCGATGACTTGTTTGTTTTTAATAATTAGACTCTTTCATGTTGCTTGAAATGGGTCTAGAAATCCTGTGTTTCGTTTTATTATGATAACAACTAGGATCTTGGAAACGAATAAACTAGTGTGTTTAAATCGTTTTTTGACCATTCATACTTTTAACAAAGAAATTTGCTAAGTCTAGTAATATTGGTCATTCATTAGAACAAGTAAGAGGAAAATGGAATGTTGTTCAAATTTTTCGTCTATTCTTTCTACTTTTGAATTCTTTCTTTTGAGTTCGAATTTTGTCAATGTTTTGAAGCTCGAGAAAGTAGATGTTATCCTCCTTGCAAAATTCCAATGGAGAATAATTTAGAATGAAGCCTCCTTAATTTAGAATTTAGGAGTCTTTTGTTTACATTCTAACTCATGAAAGTGTTTGTCTTATGTTAACTATGTGTCTTGATACAATTTTCATGATGAATGATTGAGTACTAAACTTTCGTATGAGCAAATATTATTTATGTATCATGATTTTGTTTCTTTGCTCTTTACTAGTCATACTCTCTAATCTCTAGAGTAAATTGAGGTATTGAAACAACAATTATGCACTAAGATTAGTTCTTGAAGTTTGAACTTGAAAATGGCTCGAATGTGTAACTTGTTTCATGGCCAAGTTCAACTGTAAACTTAGTTTTCAAAGGAACAAAATGATTATTAAATCATTGTGATGCATGTGAAAATTGTAAGGCTCGAGTTCTATGTAAACTATTTGTAGTTTAGGCGATTTACGAAAGTAGCTCGAATGGCATGAATATCTCATTTTTTTGTTGATATTGGAGCCCCTATGTGTCGGGTTATGCGCATTCTTGCTATTTCACAAGTCTTGGAGCCCCCACTTTGGGGTAGTTCTAATGACTTGCTATTGTTTAGGCCATTCATATAATCATGATATTGGGATGGACCTATGTATGTATCCTATTTTTGTTTTTTTAGATATTTAGGACACTGACATGGCTTTTGCATTTAAGTTAAAGTCATGTTCAAGAGAGCAAGTTAGTTCTTTGCTTGTTTACAAACCAAAAACAATTGTGTTTAAGGTTTAGTAATCTTACCTAATATCTAAACGTTTGTAAAGATCATTGCGGTGATTTTATTCTCAAAGTTGATTTAGAACATCAAATATTTTCTTTGTTCTTATCAATCTTTGATTTTGGTCTTGTAGGTGGTTCGTTTACCATCCCTTAGCCAATATTCGCAGGAAAACTAAGCGAGAACAAGTTCGAGTTAATTAAGAAGAAGTCGAATCTTGATTCATTCCTTTTGGAAATATTTATGTATAAACATGTATTATCCAAACGGTTTTTGAGAATCTAAAAATTTATTTATTTGAGAAAACAAAAATTCAGAAAGGAAATTTTGAATACTATTTTTATTAGAAACATGTTGTTTCGAATTAGAATTCAAAATTTGAAAAGGGTCCAATAGTTTGTTTTGAAAAAAACAACTTTTTCTAGTAGGCAAAAATCATAATCATATTATTTTCAAAACTGGACCCAAAATGGAAAGAAAAGTCTAGCTCGTAATTGAGTATGGCTTTTTTGTCCAAGATTGATGAAGGTAAGTTGTAATTTGCTACTTATTTCAACAAAGATATGAAAATGTGAGCAAACTTTTGTATATCCAATTTTGTCATCTCTCCTTTTTTAGTGTTTGTCATCATTGCATATTTTGATAATTGAAAGTGAAGTTCTTCCAATTAGAAAGTGCCGTAATTTGAAAATGAATGTTTATCAAACTTAGGTTTGGTGAAGTGTTAGAATAATTTATGAAAATTTTCTAATCACTTTCCAAAATATGGTCTTATTTCAAAACGAAAGTTGATGTGAGACCTATATTTTTAATTTTAAGCCTCCAAGCATAGACCTTAGGTGGCTTTTGGAATTCATGTATAAATATGCTAGGGGATATTTCTCATGTTTATTTCAACCCCAAGGTTTGTGTTCCAGGTATGGATCCAAGGGTTCTGCTGGGTAATAAGCTGGGTACCGTCAACAACCTACACACGGCAGCACACGTAAACTGCCCTCGGGGGTGGCTCGAGGAAACCCCTCCGAAGCTTAAGTCAGAGAGTGTTTAGAGAGAGAAAGTGTACTTAGAGGGATATAGAAAGTGTAATAATTTGAGTGTCTAACCTCCTTTCCGTTGTACTTTACCCTCTATTTATAGGCGTACTATCTCCTTCGTGGAGAGTTTAGACTGGTCAGCCCTGCGAGCTGGCTCTGCCGGGCTGATGAGCCCTTCTTTAGTTGCTTACTCGGCAGTGAGTGCGCACCCCGGGGGTTGGGCGATAGTTCAGCGGGAGCTACCCTATACAACTAGCCCCTCAAGAGGTGGTTTGAGGTCACTCATGCCGACTCTTTGACTGTAAGAACGTTCTTCTCAACTGAGCCCAGCTAGAAGGAATAGCTCAGTAGGAGCTATCCCCTAAAACTAGCCCCTCAAGAGATGGCGTGAGGTTCTTTCATGCCAGCTGTTCTGAGCGTGTAGCCTTATCGGCCCTAACTCAACGGGTCTTCTGATTGAAATAACCTGCACACTCCTAGCCCCTCAAGTCTCTAAGGTGTTGAGGCGCCTTGGAGACTTGGGAGGTCAGGTCATTGCTATTGCTGAGTCCGTTTCCCTATTGCTTGTATGGTGACATTGGTTCCAGACTTAAGAAGTGACGAGCTTGCAGAGAGGATTTTCAATCACTCCCGCTGAAGTCTGAGAAATGACGAGCTTGTAGAGAGGATTTTCGATCACTCCCGCTGAAGTCTAAGAAATGACGATCTTGCAGAGAGGATTTTCGATCACTCCTGTTGAAGTCTGAGAAATGACGAGGTTGCAGAGAGAAATTTTGATCACTCCCGCTGAAGTCTGAGAAATGACGAGCTTGCAGAGAGGATTTTCTATCACTCCCGCTGAAGTGCTTCTTCTTAGATGGGTTTAAGGATTTTTTTTTTTTTTTTTTTTTTTTTTGGGGCGGGGATCACATTTGCATGAATGGGACACGTGTTGGCAATCCGGGCTGTCAGTTTGATTATACTGAAGTGACATGCGGTTTGGCTTTGCCTTTAGTCTAACTGCCCATTTACTCCGTATTAATTTCACTGTCCCCCTCTTTAACTTATTTCTTTTCACGCCTCCAATTTTTCATCTTCCCTCTTCATTATTTTGGCATTTCAAAATTTTTTCTCTTTGCTCTTCCTCTGTCAAGCGTCCTTGATCCTCCATTGTTGTGGTAAGTTCCTGCTTCTTCATCTTTGTTTTTGCTTTAATATTCGCTTTACTTGCTTTTTTCTCCTTTTATTCTTTATCTTTTGCTGACTTCTTCCTTCTTTGTTCTTCTTAATTGCAGACTTGAATTTTCGTTTTGTTTGGGCATTTGTCTCCGCCATTGTTGTTGTACTCTGTAGCTTCTGCAACTTTTTTTCTAAAGGTACTTACTTTGTACCTTTTGTTGTTTGTATTTACCCAATTTTGCTTCTTTTTGCTTTTTCTTCGCAAGATTGTGCCTTTTGATTCTTTCCAATTGTGGCTGCTCCCATTTTTTCTCTTTTGTTGTTGTATTTGCATTCTTGGCTTTTTCCTACTTATTCCTTCATTGCCTCTAAACTGATTCGTTAATTTTCTCGTGCCCCATTGCTTTTTCATTCCTTTGTGGGACTGCATTCCTTTGTAGATTTCATAATGTCTGACGCCTCTGATAGTCAGAATATGAGTGAGCCTCAAACGGCCACGGGGTCGAATTCCTCCTCTTCCCGATCTTCTCCTTCAAGTGAGCGCCCTGCGCACGCTTCTTCTTTTTCTCCTACTCCTTTACAAACTGTTTTGCCTTCCGACCTTCCTCCCGCTGCGAGCGGGATGGGTACTGCTGCGACCTCTGCTGCTGCGTTTGGGTCAAGCAGTATTCGTCCCGCTGAGAGTAGTGCGTTTCACCCTTTCCGGTGTAGACCCCGTTCTGATTTCTTTGATCCTTACTGTGAGCGGGTGCTTACGCTGGATGGGGTTCCCTTATCCCATCTTACTCGTCTGAGGATGCGCGCAATGCGCCATCAAATCTTGGCTGATGTTGTTAAGGCCAATCCCCCTGATGTGTCTCTTGTTAGCGCCATTCCCCATGTTCAGCCTTTAAACAGTTTTGCTTGGCTTGATGACATGGCTGACATGCATCGGTTTGATCATTATGTAGTGCGTGGTGGGAATACTAGGACTCCAACACCTTCTCCCTCCCCAGCAGTTCAATCAAGTAGGATGGCTGAATCTCCTGGTGATCGCTCATACTTCGACTGCCAGCCTACTTATGTTGTTGAGCCCGTAGCGGAGGGCAAAACTGAGTTCTTCCTTGACGACAAGTGCTATGGGCCTAAGAGCTGTGTGCTAGATTCCAGTTGGCGTAAGGACGTTGAGAGGCTGGATCTGGCTGCTGTAGGGCAGAAATTTTACGGTTTAGGGGAGGGCTACGAGCTGGTTCTTCCTGCTAATGGTGCTAAGTTATCGGCTCCCCCTGCAGGTCACATTGCTGTATTTGCCTCGCAGCTTGACTTGGGTCTGAGGTTCCCTTTAGACCCTACTTTAGAGAAGTTGCTGCGTGCTTTTAACATCTGTATATCTCTGATTCATCCTGCCTCTCTACACACTCTGGTTTGCTTGCTATGGTTCCTGAGGTTTCGGAGGTACCTTGAGTCTCTCCATTTGTTCAAGTCTCTCATGAGTCTGAAGAGATCAACCTCTAGGACTGAGTCAGGGTGGTACCATGTTGCTCCCAAAGAGAGTAGAGTCTTGTCATACCCAAAACTTGGGCGTTTCAGGGATTGGACTGGTAAGTTTTTCTGGGTGAAGATGCCTTCCAACTTTGCTGCTCCTCGCAACTTCAGAGAGATTCGCACCAACATGGCTGGGGTCACAGCTTCTCCTTCTGAACCTGCTCGTGAGACGGAGGCATTTGAGGCTCTGCAGGGAGCGGGGACAGGTGACTCCAAGTTTCCCAAGGTTTGGCTGCCTAACTCCATTTACATTGTGGGTAATGAGCAGCTTTCTGCCATGTGTTTGTGCCGTACACATGAGTCTGGTAAGCTCATTCTGTCTTTTGCTTTTCTCCTGATTTCCTTCTTTTCTTTTTTTTTTTTTTATATATTCTTGACTTTTTGTCATTTTGTGTTTTTAGGCTATGACAAGTTGGACAAAAGCATGCTCGGGCTGGCTGATAACTGGAAGGACCCCTTGACTGCCACCATTGAGAACCCTCCTCAGCTCTTTGATACGCTGGAGGTGTATGCGGGCTCCCTGAAGGGTGAGGTGCGTTTGGCTCCCGCTGAGCTACGGGTTGTTGTTGGTACCGTGGCCACTGGTGAGCCCGCTGGGTCCAGCCGCGTTGAGCCAGAGCCCTCGTCTTCTACTGTTGGGAGCAGGCGTGAGACTCGCCCTGCTCCTCGAAAGGTGGCTTCAGATTCTGAGGCGTTATTGGCACCTACTGCTTCACTTGAGAAGCAGTCTGTCGCGACTTTCGGCCGGGTGGCACCTCAGACTTCTGCTGCCAAGAGGCAATGTGAACAAGCTTCTGAAGAACCAAAGGTTACTGCCGATGATTTTGCTGACAGTGTTCTCCAATTTCCCTCTGAGGGGATTGAGACCACTACTACGGGTGAAAAACCCGTCTCCTCTGCTGAGCATGTTCTGCTCTATCCTACTTCTACTGTTGATACCACTGCTGCAAAGGACGTTGCAGTCCCTTCTGCTGCAGCTACTGATTTTTAGCTCCCTGATGAATCTGCCATGGAGTTTCCAAGGATCTCGCCGCGTCCCTACGGTTTGAGGGGGCGGCTCCGAAGTGCCACCCGGGGTGGGCTCTCTCGGGCTGTGGGCTCTCTCCAGCAGGATCGTCTAGTGATTGACCTGGAGGATGATCCTGTGTCTTCTCCCCCTGCTAGGGATAAGCCTGAGGCGAAAAAGGCTCGCATCTCTCCTGGCCCAGACCCTTTTGCTTCCACTTCTGCCAACACTGGGCACCCAGGTGGGAACGTAGGTGGGGGAGACACTCAAAATTCCAGTGAGCTTAACCGTTGCGTTCACCAGTTCCTGGGTGATGCCTTTGAGAATCCTCTTTCTGCGTCCTCTCTTTCTGCTGGAGGGACTTTTCGCCCTACCAGGGCCATTGAGTTTGCTGAAGTCCTAATTGACATCCATCTGCGCCCTATACTCTGCCCTTCTCGAGCTGAGAACACTCCTTTTCGGCCTTTGATGAATGTGAGGGCTGATGAGTCTTTATATGTAGACGACCCTCAAAAGGGTGGTACTCTGGGATACCGTCTGACTCAGGGGGTTCGTCTCCCTGCTGATTCTACGCGCAGCTCAGTCAGTCTTACAGTGGCCACTGCCTGCCATGACTTGCAGAGGGTTAGTCTCTGCTTTTAGTTTTTCTTTTACTTGTTTCAGCTCTTCTTTGCTTGTGTTGCAGCTGTTGTCTTGTCTTACTTATTATCATGCTTTACTATTCATTGTTAACTTCTTCTGTTAGCTCCTATTTGGCTAACTCTTCCTCTCTGTCTTTACTGCAACTTGTTATGTCTGTGGGTGATTTGTCTAATGCTTTGCTGTCAGTGGAGAAGGAGTACCAGAACCAAGGCATAACCCTTTCCCAGAAGACTCTGGAGGCTCAGCATGCTCAAGCTGAGAAGGACGCTATGGCCCATGAGGTGACTCCTCTGAGAGAGAAGGCGGATGCCTTGCAGCTCCAATTGGGAGAATTTCAGCTCACTCAGACCAAGCTGAAGGGCTGCCAAGAGTAGTTGGGGACTTCTCAGGCCAGGGTGAAGACGTTAGAGGCGGAGGTGGCGGACTTGCAGGCTGCGCACGCTACTACGCTGGAGGTTGCTCGGAGGGAGGCGCTCAAGTCTTTTGCGCTTTCTCTCGCTTTTGCCAAACTCCTTGCTGATCGCAATGATGGAGGGTAGGAAGCTGCGGCTCGATGCCTTAGCAGTTTGTATGGTGAGGGTGAAGAGCAGCAGGCTCGCTTTAACGCCTTTTGGGCCAAGGTTGAAGCTGCAGGTGAAGCTGGTTTGTTCGATCTCCTTGCTGATCACCCTTGCGCTGAGGGCTGCAATATTCCCAATCAGGCTGTGCTGAACTTAGAGGTGCCTCTCTGTCCTGACGTTGCTGCAGCTATTGGAGTGGAGTCTTTGACCGATGATCAATAAAGGTTATGGCGGCTGTCACCCTCCTACTCCAGTGGTTCCTCTGAGTTTCCTTCACCCAGATCTGTTGTAACTAGGTATTTTTGTTACTATCTTTGGGGTGTATAGCTGCCAAAGATTTATATTTCTCTGTGTATTTTCAGAATACTTTGTCTTTTGTTGCTGGGTCTCCCCAGCTTAACCTGAGTTTGTGATTTACCAACTTTGTTTGCTGAGTGTTTCCTTATCTTGGTGGACGAGGTCTCAGCTTTATTTGCCTTGTATCTGACTTGCTGAATGTTTACTCTGCCTTGGTGGGCACGAGTTCAGCCTTATAATGTATTCTCTTTATGGTTTTCTCCTGCTGCCTTGTTTTGTTACTTATTTCCCTGTTTGCACATTTGCCCATAATCTAATATCTCTTAGCAGTATCGAGGCCTCGTTGTAGCATTTTTGCTATATTTGGTGGGGCCTCGTAGGTTGGGGCTCCCTATCCTTTCGATTTGGTTGTTTAGCGCTTTCTTGTTCCTTTTGCGTTCCGCTGCGTTTCAGCAGGGGTTTTGTTATATTTTATCCTCCCTTTTCCGCTTGCTTCAAGTGTTTGTGCATTGCATACTTCATTTGGCTTTGGCCAACGGTTTCGTCTGCGTGCTGGTTGGTACACTTAGTTTAGCGTTGTTTGGCTTACTCTTGCTGGGACTTGTTTGTGTCGGTCAACTTTTTTTTTTTTATCTATTTTGCCTGTGTCACCGGCTTGTTTTGCTGCGAATTATCTATGTCAGTCAGCTTGCATATGCTGCGGCTTGCTTATGCTGAGACTTGTTTATGTCATTCAGCTTATTTGTGCTGAGGCTTACTTATGCCAATCAGCTTATCCGTGCTGAGACTCATTTATGTCAATCAGCTTTTTCATGCTGAGACTTATTTATGTTAATTAGCTTGTTCGTGCTGAGACTTATTTATGTCAATCACCTTGTTCGTGCTGAGACTTATTTATGTCAATCAGCTTGTTTACGCTGCCTGCTTACTCTTTTCTTTTTTTTTATTTATAAGGGCTTATTGCTTGGCTGTTCTCTCCTACTCTCTCCTCCTCGAAGAGATGTGCTAAATGGGACTAAGAGGACCTTAGTGTTGCCCATGTAGCTCGTCTCTTCTTTTCCTCCTCTCTCCCCTGCTCAAGCTGAACGTGTCAGGCTCCTCCTCAGGCGTCCCCGAGGAAGTACCATGTTTTGCTTTTTGCAAGTGAGGTGAGGTTTTAAGGAGGGATGCCTTTGTGTTGTTATTTTGTGTTAGGGTGCTTCTTGCGTCTAACACTTTACTATTATTCTTGTTTAACTTCTGCATGTTATATGATGCTTGGGCATACTATATTAAACAGATTTATAAAACATACTCCTCACGCAGAGGCTTGTATTTCATTGAATAGAAATGGCTTAAATGCCTTAGTTAACATGACATAGACTGAGTAAAAGTGCATTAAGATTAAAGCAGCTAAATTTCGAGCTAATTAAACAAAGTATTTCTTTAACACATTAGCATTGAAACTGTTTCTTAAGACCTGACCTTCTTGATCTGCAAGGAGGAACGCTCCAGGCCCAACCTGCTCATGGATGATGAAAGGGTCTTCCCAGTTTGCTGACAGCTTTCCATGCTGATTTTCTCTTCCAACTGCTGTTGTCCTCCTGAGGATTAGGTCTCCAGGCAGGAGCTCCATGTGCTTGACCCTCTTGTTGAAAGCTTTTGAGAGCCGCTTTTAGTCTTACTTCCGGCAGGAAATCTAGCTCCTCCAGCATGCGCTTTTCATTCCCCTGCTGCTCATAGTGCTGTATCCTCAGGCTGGGTATTTGTACTTCCACAGGGATAACTGTATCGACCCCGTAGGTCAAAGTGAAGGGGCTTTTACCAGTTGCCTCCTTCTTTGTGGTCCTATTTGCCCACAAGATTTCTGGGACTAAGTCTGCCCATAGACCTTTGTATTCTTCCAACTTTTTCTGTAGGGCTGTCAGGATCAGCTTGTTTGCTGCTTCTGCTTGGCCGTTGCTCTGCGGGTGGTAGACTGAGGCACTTGCATACTTGGTGCCCATGTCTTCCAAGTAATCCTTTATGGTGTCGCAGTCGAATTGACACCCATGATCGAAGACTATGCACTGTGGCACCCCGAATCTGGTGATGATGTTCTTCCATATAAATGTTCTGACCTGGGTTTCCTTTATGTGTTTGGTGGGCTCAGCCTCTATCCACTTCGTAAAGTAATCAACTGCCACAATAAGATACTTCCTGCCCGCCAACCTAGTGGTGAAGGGTCCTAATATGTCCATTCCCCACTAAGTGAACGGGATCGGGCTGAGAATCGGAGTCAGATCGTTTGCTGGCTGATTTATGACTGGTGAATATTTCTGACACTTGTCGCATTTTTTAACGTACGCCAGTGTGTCCTGTGTGAGAGTTGGCCAATATGCCCCTCTTTTAAGGACCTCCACTCCCAATGCTTTCCCGCCAATGTGATTGGCACATATCCCGGAGTGGGCTTCTTCCATGATACCCTCTTGCTCCCATTCTGGGATGCACCGCAGCAGTGGCTTTGAAAAGCCTTTCTTGTTGAGCTCTCCATTCATCATCACATACCAATTTGCATCTTTCTTCACCTTTTTAGCCGGTACTTCCTCATCGGGCAGCGAGCCATGAAGCTTGTATGCCAAGATGTCAGAGAACCAGGCTCTCTGACTCCCAATGCAGTTTACCTGCTCCTTTTCGGAAATGCTACTTTCTTCTAACACTTCGACCATCAATGTTCTTGTGAGGCTTTGCAAGGTGGAGCTGGCCAACTTAGATAAGGCATCAGCCTGAGAGTTTCCTGCTCGGGGGACTAAGTCTATCTGGAAATGGACTAGCTGGGCTGCCAGTTCCTTCACTTTGGTCACATATTTCATCATAGTGGCTTCCCTTATCTCTTATGCCCCCTGTAGCTGGCTGGCAACGAGCTGAGAGTCAGTCTGCAGGTGTAATTTGCGAGCTCCGGCTGCGAGGCTCATCCGCAAGCCTGCTAGCGTCGCCTCGTACTCTGCTTCATTGTTAGACGCTTTGAACTTGAACTTGATGGCATACTCGAATACGTTTCCTTCTGGAGACGTCATTATGACTCCTGCTCCACTCCCCGTTTGGGCTGAGGACCCATCCACTTCCACCTTCCAGACTCCAATGTCGTCTTCCTTTTCCTCATAAGAGGCTTCTACTATGAAGTCTGCTAGAGCTTGTGCCTTGATGGCTACTCTAGGCTTGACCTCGAATTCATACTCGGAAAGTTCAATTGCCCATTTCAAGAGTCTGCCTGATGCATCCATCTGTTGTAATGCTTTTTCCAGCGGGTGTTTGTGAGGACCTCTATTATATGCGCGTCGAAGTATGGTTTTAGCTTTCTTGCTGTCGTGACCACTGCGAATGCTATCTTTTCTACCAGGGGATATCTTTGCTCTGCGTCAGTCAGCACATGACTCACAAAATATATTGGCCTTTGATGTTTCTGTCTTTCTACCAGCAGAACGACTGCAATTGTTTGTATTGATGCTGAGATGTATAACTGCAGCTTTTCCCTCAGCTCCGGGCTGATCATTGTCGGGAGCTTAGTCAGATGCTCCTTGATGCCCTCAAAGGCTTCTTTCTCCTTGGCTCCCCACTTGAATTCCCTATTTCCTTTCAATAGCTGATAGAATGGTAAGGCTTTGTTTGCTGACTTACTGATGAACCTGGTCAGTGCGGCCATTCTGCCCGTCAACCTCATGACATCCTTAATGCTCTTAGGCTCGGGCAGGTTGAGAACTGCTTTGATCTTTTCCGGGTTGGCATCTATTCCTCTCTCGCTGATCAAAAAACCCAAGAACTTTCCCGAGCTCACTCCAAAGACGCATTTCTTCGAGTTGAGCTTGATCTTATACTTGTTCAAGGTAGCGAATGTTTCCTCTAAATCCATGATATGTCCAGCCTGCGTGACGCTCTTGACAATTGAGTCGTCAACGTATACTTCTACATTTCGTCCTTTTTGGTGGAGGAACATTCTATCCATTGCCTTCTGGAAAGTTACCCCCGCATTATTCAGCCCGAAGGGCATAGCTATGTAATTGTATACTCCCCCTTCAGTGATGAATGCAGTTTTCTGCCTGTCTGGCTCGTGCAGGCTGATCTGGTGGTATCTTGAGAAGGCGTCCATAAAGCTTAGCAGGGCGTGCCCGCTCGTTGAGTCTACCAGTTGATCTATTCGTGGCAATGGGTAACAGTCCTTCGGGCAGGCCTTGTTAAGGTCTGTTAAATCGACACACATTCTCCATTGACCATTTGCCTTCTTCACCATGACCACGTAGGCTAACCATTCTGGATAGTCACAGGGTTCGATAAATCCTGCTTCCAAGAGTTTTTCCACCTCTTCCTGGATTGCCTGGTTTTTCTCCGTGGAGAAGCTTCGCTTTTTCTGCTTGACTGGCCTAATGTCCTCCTTCACATTCAGCCTATGTACCATGACCGCTAGATCAATTCCGGGCATCTCATCTGTAGAAAATGCAAAAATGTCTTTATTCTTTCTTAGCAGCTCTATGAGGTGGACCCCCACTCCTGGATTAATGTCTTTTCCAATTTTCACTGCTCTCGAGGGGTCACCTTCTGTGAGCTCGACCGTGACATGCTCCCCGTTGGGAAGTGGTCTGGCCACTTCTTCTTTTGCAGGCTCGAAGTTTTCCATTGCCAAATTTTTTTTTATCCTTCTCCCTGTGATACTCTTCACGCTTTCTCTTCCTTGACTTCCTCTCAAGCTGCTCAGGGAGTCTTCTGTCAGAACCTGACTGCTGTCTGGTTTTGGCGGGCTGCTTCAAGGCAGTTATATAACATTGTTGGGATGTCTTCTGACTTCCCCTGAGCTTTGCTGATCGCCCCTCATTGGTTGTGTAAGCCATCGTCAGGTGGTAAGTGGATACCACCTCGCCTATCTTGTGGATGAGCGGTCTTCCCATGATTACATTGTAGGGTGAGGGAGAGTTTATCACGAGAAATTCTGCTCGGACATCACGCCTTCTTGACCTCTCTCCTACCCGGACTGAGAGCTCGATTATGCCCTCTAGGGTAAGCCCCGAGCCATTAAACCCGGTGACCTCGTAGTTTACTCTCTTTAGATCCTTTCTGTCCAACTTCAGCTCGTTGAATGCATTGATGTAGATGATGTTGGATGAGCTGCCTCCGTTTATCAGTATTCTATCCACCTCCCAGTTTGCAATTCTCATTGTTACCACCAGCGGGTCGTCATGAGGGTAAATTATGCCCTTCTGGTCATACTCATCAAACATGGCTCGTGGCTGTGGGGGAAGGGGTGGCCATCTACACTTGTCATTGTCATTAATCTGATGTATCATTGCCCTTAGGTCAGCCCGCGCTCTGTTGACTGTCCCCCCATGTACTGGTCCTCCACTGATCACATACACCCTGCTCTCTGGCTTGCTATCTCTGTCCCAGTCTCCTGCTAGACCCCTATGACCTCCTCTGCGGTCAGCTCGGCCCGCTCTATCCTCCTCCCTCCTTTTGGGAGGATCATCACGCTGCTTAAATTGGGTCAGGTATCCTCTCCTGATTAAGTCCTCTATGTTGTCCTTCAAGTGTGTGCACTCCTCAGTGGTGTGGCCATGGTCCCTATGGAAGTCACACCACTTACTGATATCACGGCTTCTGTTTATCATCCTTGGGGGCCTCTGCCACTTATCATCAGCTATGTTCACGCTGAATATGTGAGATCTTGAATGGGTCAGTGGGGTGTATTGATCAAACTTCCCAGGCCTTGGCCTTCTCCGCGGATCGGATCTTCTCAGCCCTACGACTCTGTCCGCTTCTCTGCGGATTTGCTCTCCCCTGCTTGGCTGGTCCGCCCTGGGCGCGTTCTCTGCCCAGGTGACCTCGGCTCGCCTTACTGGGTCTCCTGCTGCTTTCCTCCCCTGCATTTCCCTGTCAGTCTCACCTGCCTTGATGAACTCGTGCGCTTTACCCAGCGCTTCCGCGAGCAATTTGAGGTTATTACGCCCCATATACGCTCTAAAGGGTGACCCTGGCAGTAGACCGCTTTGCATTGCCAACAGTGCTACCTCCTGGCTCATGTTTGGAATGGTTGTTGCCTCTTTGTTGAATCTGCTAATAAAATCCCTCAGGGGCTCGTCTTTTCCTTGAACCAAGGACATCAGCTCGGTTGTCATCTTGGTCCTGTCCACCAGGGTTATGAAGTGCTCCATGAACATCCTCTTCAGCTGGTTGTACGAGTATACAGAACATTTAGGGATGGCGCCATACCATTCCGCTGCCAGCCCCTCCAGACTGGTGGGAAAGCCTTACACCAGACTGAGTCTGTCATGGTGTAGAGTACCATATGATTCTCGAAAGCTGATATATGGCTTTTGGGTGTTGTAGTCCCATTGTATTTGCAGCTCGGCATCTTCACCTTCTCCATGGGTTCCTCCAGAATCTCCCGGCAAAATGGGGAATCATCTGGAACAACCTAGATTCGCGCTCGTTTGTCTCTCTCCGGGCTGAGTCCCCGCTCTGCGGCCGGTGACCAGCTACGCGGGACCCGCTTCTTCGGGATGATCTGAGTGGGGGTTATTTCCTCCACGCTCCATTCTCGATTCAGGTTGCGAGCCTCCAGCTCCAATATTTTCTTTCTCAATTGAATGAGCTCCTTCTGCTCAGGGGTGAGAGTCGAGGCCTCCGGCTTTTTTACTGCGGGCTGCACAGCTGCCGTTGCCGATGATGGACCGGCTCCCTTACCCATGTTGGTAAGGACCGCCGTCATTGCAGCCAATTGCTCCTTACTGCACTTAGAGAGGTTCTGCAGAATGGCTGGCATATTCACGGGCTGCGGTTTCTGGGTTACAGGTGCTGAAACAATAAGTTCATTGTTCGCATCAGTTAACGACATTCCGTACCTGAAAATAGAGCTGGATCCTACCGGATCTACTAGTTTCGCCACTGCTTTAGCAGTAGCTGACATTGATCCGACATGGTTCGCTTTCTGTGAGATGGTCGATTTGGGGTTTCCGGTGGATCCTTTTAGATCGTTAGTTACTAGGGGTGCTTTTTGTGGTGTTTGGTTGGTCTCATTAGCTTTAGATGTGGGTGTTTGCACAGTTTCTTCTCCGGCCATGGTGGTAAGATAAATAGTCCGTAGCTCAGTTGGTGAAGCTCATGTTAGGTGATGTAGATCCCTTCTTTCTAGTGCCAATTATTCCAAGTATGGATCCAAGGGTAAGTTGGGTCCCGTCAACAACCTACACACGCCAGCACACGTAAACTTCCCTCGAGGGTGGCTCGAGGAACCCCCCTCCGAAGCTTAAGTCAGAGAGTGTTTAGAGAGAGAAAGTGTACTTAGAGGGATATAGAAAGTGTAATAATTTGAGTGTCTAACCTATTTTCCGTTGTACTTTACCCTCTATTTATAGGCGTATTATCTCCTTCGTGGACAGTTTAGCCTGGTTTGCCCTGCGGGCTGACTCTGCCGGGCTGACGAGCCCTCCTTTAGTCGCTTATTCAGCGGTGAGTGCGCACCCTGGGGGCTGGGCGATAGTTCAGCGGGAGCTATCCTATACAATAATAATATTCATAATCATCATAAATTATAACAATTATAATCATAATCATGTTGTAGGGAATAATTTCAAGCGTTAACCCCTCTAGCTTGAACCCCACTGTGATCATACACTAAAGTACGGTGGCGTCCAAAAGGGAAGAAGATAGAGAAAACGAGTCGCCAACAAGTTTTTTAGGAACTTGTAAACCGTTCATAGGATGAAGGTTACACCCCTTAACTATCCAAGAGATCGTCAACTCCATAAGGTCTAGAACCAAATAAGGGTTCGGGGATGAAGGTACAAATCCAACCTAAAAGAGATTGAACCTGCCCTAATAATAGGCCTCTACTTTATTCTGATCGTATTCATGTGCGCTTTCTGACTAACATGCAATCAATAGGTTTAACCCTAACCCTGTTTATCTATGTTGGTTGAACATTAATGCACAAACAAACTATTATTGGCGATCACTTGAATTATAATCATATTAACCCTAACAAGATTATTAAATATCTTATTAAGCGTGAATACAAGTACCAATTCCCTTTAAACATGCATAGAAGGTGATTAAGCAATAAAAAAATAAATATCAAGAAACATAATAAACATCATCATCATAAAAATAAATTATAATTGAAATAATCATAATAATAATCATAAAATAAAATAATCATCATATTAATAATAATATTCATAATATTCATAAGTTATAACAATTATAATCATAATCATGTTCATGTTAATATTAAAGCATAATAAAAATAGCAAGATCCTAGGCATGATACTAACAAGATTAATTACAAACCCTAGCATGTCACTAAGCAATAAAAATCAAAACTTTAACCCTAACATGATACTAACAATCATAAATATTAGGAAGAACATAGGAAGCATCGCATGAATCATATTTAATATTACCCTAGACATGATACTAGGAATATCATAGTAACAATGTAAACATGATTTCTACATCATAATATCAATTAATCAATTAAAGTACTTACTTTGATGCCTCGTACCTCTTTCTAATAACAAAATACACACGTTAGTAACTTCAAGGAAAATAATAAACAAACAATTAAATTAAATAATTGAAAGAGAGATTAAGAAAATTTAGACTAGATTTGGGACTAAACCCTCAGAAATTAAAACCTTTCACGTCTATGGAAAAGGCAACTTCGAATATGGCTAGGTGTTTCTAGATCTTGTGAATGCAGAATTTTGTATGTGAAAAAGCAATTTTAGAAGAGAGAAAGAGAGAGAGAGAGATGAATGAATTAAAGAATGAATTAAAGAATGCTAATGAAAACTTGTGAATGAGGAGAATTGGTGAACCTTGATTCATGAAAACGGAGTTTTTAATACGATATTTATAGAGAAAATCAGCCAAAAAGATAAATTAAACAAAACAGAGTCTGACGCACAGAAAACAGAGTTGGCGCCACCCTTGGCTAACTGGCGCCAAGCACCAACACTAGCGGCAGGCGCCAATGGCTAGCGCCAGGCGCCAAGCTTAAATTTAACGCGTTTTCGAAAATCAGATAAGTTTGCCGTACTGGAGGATAAAATCATATAATTTCCTCGAAAATGCTATTTGATTTTAATTAAAACTTTGAAAAGTCAAAATTTAATTTATCAATGCTAATTGAATTAGGAATGACAAAAACCTTCTAGAAGATTCTAGAAGACCAAAACCATTCCTAATTACATTAGGAATGAAAAATCATATTTGGCCCTCCCCTAGATCATTGGGCCGTATATAAAGCTCAAACCGGGCCTAGTTTGGTAAATTGGCCATAACTTCCTCAATAGTCATCGGAATTGGGCTTATAATATATCGTTGGAAAGGTCTTTGCAAGCCTCATCCAACTACACTATTATTGGACCCATATCATGGACCAACAAAACTGGATTGGCTGTTTTATTAAAATAAGTTTTTAAAAACAAAGAGAAGAGAAAAGAAAATAAAACTTTCCGCAACACTAGACTTTCCACACTTTCGCTTCATTCGATTATGATTTGACGTGAAAGGTACTCATCACCGGGTTTGGTTTTGGGGAGACACAAATGGGTGTCTACAGAAGCCCCCACTTTGACTGAGTTTTGAGAAACGCAAGTTTCGAAAACAAAAGTCAAAGTATCGATAGGGACGGAGAATGATTCAGAACATTATGCGATCCTAAATCACTCTTGTAACGCCGATACTTGCAAACTAGCGTTAGTTAAAACATATAAGAGAGTTAAGAAACGCGTATTTTGCACCGTCGAGCACACGTCTCTGAAAGTAACCAAATTGTTTTGATGACCTCTACAAGCTAGAGAATGCCATCCCGCTTGAAAACCGCTACGCCCGTAACTGCTTCCAATTTTGGAAGATTGCTTCTCCTGAAACGATCCTCCCCTGCAATGATAATATTTCGCGTCCAAGGGAATACTATCGAAGATTATTTCTCTTGAAACAATCCTCATCCGCATTGACAATATTCCACATCCAAGGGAATACTATTGAAGATTATTTCTCTTGAAATAATCCTCATCCGCATTATGACCATCTTCCATGCCTGAGAGAATATGATCGAAGATAACTTCACTCAAAATTACCTCCAGTTGTTTGTGACAACTCTCCGCAAGCTAGGGAATGCTGTCGAAGATATCTTCTCTTGAAGTCATCCTCATTTGATGCGATAATTTTCCAAAGGAAATCACCGAAGATCCACGCCTGTCGATCTTTAAAAAGTTCGCCTGAACTTTGCTTACGCTATGCCTGTACGTCGGCGCTTCCGTTGCTTTGAACCTGTACGTCGGTGCTTCTGCTGCTTTGAACCTGTATGTCGGTGCCTTTTGCTTTTGAACCTATATGTCGGTGCTTTTTGCTAATGAGCCAATGCTTAGGCGCTTTAAGCTAAGTGAGACGATCTTTCATCAGGTCAATCACTTTACATAATCAAGCCGATTACTAAATTATGTCAAATTTCTTAGAGGGGCTAACTGGCGTACCAAGGAACCCAAACAATATGTTGCAGAAAGGTAGATCAACCCCACCAGGGGCTGGGTGATCTGGCGCCGCTGAAAAGCCATTAGCGCCAGAGCCAAATTTGTGAAGCCAATGCATAGGTCTTGGCGCCAGCACGAGGATTTCCTTAAATACCCCTTTCCTCTTCATTTGCTGCTTTGTTCATCGCGATTTTGCTCGAAAAAAGTCCAAAAACTTCAATTGCTTGGTTCTTGCTCGTTTCTCAACTGAATTTGCTCAAATTTGTTGCAAATCAAAGCTCTTTTCATCTATTTTCCTGATCTATGTAAGTTTTCTTCAAACTCACATCGGTTTTTATGAAATTTTTGGCATGTTCATTCACAAATTTCATGAAAATTCGAAACTTATAATGCTCAATTTGCTTTGTTTATCAAGTTTTATGCCATGAAATTTCTTGATTATGTTTATATACTGCCTTGTTAGTAATTTGAGACTTGTTTGACTCAATTTGGTGAAGAAATGAGCAATTTGCCATTGTTGGACCTCTTAAGGTCGTGAAGAACAATGTGACTCGTTCTTGATATTTTTGCTAGTAATTCTTGTCCAATTCGTCACAATAATTACTATAGTATTGCAAGAAATTGTTTGATTGCTTGAAAAAATGTCGTTATGCTCAATTTGAATTTGTGCTCTGTTTTAGTACTACGTACTCTGTTTTTGCGAACATAGTATCATGCGGCTAGGAGAACTTTAGATACTATAGAACCTTAATTCATGATAATTTTGCACAATTTAGCATGGCTAGACAGCGAGGCTCGGGTTCACGGTCCCGAAACACTAGACGGGAGCATGAGCCCGTAGAGGATGACATCACGCCTTCCACTTCGCTTGGTCGATTTCCGGAGTGGGATGAGCGGACCCTGTTCTTCGCCCCTGTCCACCACATTTCTGAGAGGGTGAGACAGGGCATCGCGCCCGGGAGGACACGGCATCACGACTCTGGCTATGATGGTTTGGGCGATTTGTACAGGATGTACATCGCCGGGGATCTTGAGACGAGACTCCTATGGGAGTCTTGCGGGCTAGCTACTCTGTTTGAGACCTCTAAGGCTATGGTCGCCTCCAGCGGGGGTCATCATGTAGTGCGCTCTAGGACACTACCAACACCTTCCATTTCCCCTGGGGCGAGATGATGGTCACCCCTACGAACTTCAGTCTCATCACAGGACTAGAGTTCACCTATGTGCCACTGCCGTTTGACAGCGAAATCGATGTCTTTTCTTCGGAGGTCGAGGAGCTGTTGGGGCCGATCGCTATTTGGGCCCGAGCTGAGGTCGAGACGACTCAGTTTAGTGCTAGAGGAATTCGCCGCTCGACGCTGGCAGCGACTCTTGATGACGATGCAACCACCCGAGAGCAGCGGGTGCGCATCTTTGTGCTGATGTTGTTGTCAGGGACATTCTCCCCTAACAAGGGTAGTAGGGCATTTCTTTACGACCTCCCTGCTGTCCGTGATCTCCATCGGATCGGGACTTATGACTGGGCCAACTTGGCCTATGCTGACTTTGTTCGTGCGCTGAGGGACTCGTGTCGACACCGGTCCTTTGGGACGAACGTTGCTTTGTCTGCCTTTTGGATGGTCGTAGAGGTAAACATTTACTCCCTATAAAGTTTAGCTCTACATATTAGTTTAGCATTTACTCACACTTTTAGCTCTTTATAGATTTGGTTCTACGAGTATTTTCCTTCTGTTACGCCGGCGAGACCATCGCCGCGGGGATTTCTTGTGAGCGCCTCTTGGGGCGGCCACCATGTGGACATGTCCACTACACATGTCCGGAACCGGATCATCGCGGGACGACTTTTATTATTTATTTTGCTTTTTCGCGATGCTTTAAGTATACCTTCGCCTGATTGATGTTCGTTGTAGGGTCCTGAGGTGGTGTACCGACCGTGGGGCGGTTGGACAGTCCTTGGGTTAGCCGCACAGTATTCTGCTGAGCGTCGCTATTTGTTGGGGACTTATGGAGCGGTCGCGTACTTAGGAGAGAGGGTTGCTAGACAGCATTCCTCTTATGTCTTCGTCGTTCCCACTCCTCCACCACGTCATATGTTCAATGACGCGTGTTGGTCGAGCATGTCTGAGGGAGCTGGTACCCCTTCGCGGTCCTATGTGATCCTCGGGCAGTGCTATGCTGAGGAGCTACTACCTTTGTTAGCTCCAGCCCCCGTACCGGCTGAGGATGTGAGGGTGATATACGTGTTTTATACAATGGTTTTCCCCGGTTTTACTTAGTAATTTTATATGGTTTTGAGCTCTACGGAGCCATTTCTTGCTAACAATCTCTTCTTTAGTGTATTCGATTGTTTTAGTAAGCTTTTCAGGAATATGAAGCGTTTCTAGGCAATTGGACGTGTTTTTAGTAGATTCGGAAGAGTTGATAGCCAAGAACTGCAATTTATGTGGAGTGCCCGACCGGGCATGGCTTGCCCGGGCAGACCGGGCAATGAAGAGTTCACAGGAAGAAGCCCAATTCTGAACGGTGCAACGCGCGCCCGATCGGGCAGGCTTCGCCCGGTCAGACCGGGCGATGAAGAAGTCAAGTTATGAAGATGCAATTCTGGAAACGTGTTACGCGCGCCCGACCGGGCGAGGTTCGCCCGGTCTGACCGGGCAAAGAAGGAAAACTGTCGTATTTTACGCAGCCTTCCTCCGCCCGATCGGGCGAGGTTTGCCCGGTCTGACCGGGCGATGTTCAAGATTGCGCGATTTCAGCTATTTCCGAATTTCTATCTTTTGAGGGTATAAATACCCTTTTGTAATTAACTTTTAAAGAGAGTTTTTTCATTAGTTTTTCTCCTTAAGCCCTAGAAAACTCTCAAGAACCCTAGTTTTATTTCCTTTAAGCAATTTCAATCTTTTAATCCCAGATTAATCAATTGTTCATCAACAATTTGAGTTCTTTCAATTGGAGTAATTGGTATTTATCTTACTTCACTCTTTTCTGATATTCACTGTTCTCTAAATATGTTTTCTTTACTGTTTCTTGTTTTTGAACTTGATTTTGATTTTATTATGATGTGTGAGTAGTTTCCTTAATCCGGGATCTTGCTAAGCTCGATTATGATTGATGTATAAAGTAGATCTTTAAATTCCCCAATAATAATCCCAATTGACATGCTTAATTGATTGTGTTTATGCCAATACTAGATTAGGAATAATTAGTATTGTTATCATCCCTTTGTTCTTATTGCAACGGAAGTTGGGTATTAACGGGATTAGGTTATTCCAATTAAGGGTTTGAAGATCATCACGGAAGTAGATGATTGAATAATTAGGAATCTAGGCATGGTGTTTAATGTCCCTTATTCGCTTGATTCCACGGAAGTAGGCTTGATAGTTAATTTGGGAAGCCATTGATAACTTGGAAGAGACCTTTGGTATTATTATTAGGGATTGCTTTTCTTCTTGTCAATTGATTTATATATTGGGGGTAGATTTATTAGTTTATCAATCATAATCGTGGTAATGCTTGATCTTGGATGCTTTAGTTTATTGATTAATATTTCCTCTAGTTAATTGTGTTATTTAATATATTAGTTGATTATTATCATCCATTATTGATTGGTGACGTGCTTAGTGATTAATTGAGTCTGATTAATTGAATGAACCATAGTCTCTTGGGATTCGATCCTTACTTGCCCTACTACACAGTTAGAAGGAATAGTTAGGTTATTTTTGTTAGGTACGCGATAAGCCTATCAAATTTTGGCGCCGTTGCCGGGGACTAACGGTTTCATATTGATTTTCCGTGATTCGTTTTTACTAAGCGTTGTTTGTTGCTTCGGCTATTGCCTCCTGTGTTTTTGATGTTCTTTGCCTAGTTCTTTGTTGTATGCAAACACGTCGCTCAGGGTCAGACGACTTAGTGCCTCTCGATTCAGAAATTGAAGCGACTGCAAGAAGACGAAGAAGTAGAAGAAGAGCAGGTAACAGAAATATGGAAGACCAAGCAACAAAGTCTCTTTTGGAGTACGGTATCCCTGACACAACAACCGGACTCCTTTCTAGCATTGTTAGACCACCTATCACCGCTCAGAATTTTGAATTGAAACCGCAGTTTATTCAATTCATATCCAATGATTCATTTGCTGGCACACCTCTTGATTGCCCAGTGAATCATATAGATGGTTTCTTGGAAAAGTGTGACACTATGAAGCTGAATGGTGTTACAGATGATGCTCTTAGACTTCGCCTTTTTCCATTCTCATTACGGGATAGGGCGAAGGAATGGTTAAGAGATGAGGGTTCTGGTTCCTTTGATACATGGGATAAACTAGTAAAAGCTTTTCTGGTCAAGTTCTTGGGACAAGAAAAGACTGCAAGATTAAGGAACGAGCTATCCACTTTCAGGCAATCAGATGAAGAATCCTTATATGACGCATGGAGGAGATTCAAGAGATTACAGAGACAGTGCCCTCATCATGGCATACCTGAATGGATGTTAATCCAAACCTTTTATAACGGTCTAACCCATGAATTCCGGATCTATATCGACGCCGCATCTGGAGGCTCCCTTTTAACTAAAAATCCAACCGAAGCAAAGGAGCTGGTTGAGAAGATGTCAGCCAATGACAACTATCACCCAGGCGGCCGAAATAGTGTCAAGAAAGGAGGTAAATTAGATGTTGATGCTCTAACTCTTTTAACTAGTTCTGTGCAGGCACTTTCAAGCAAGTTCGATAGATTACAAACTGGATCTTCTAATAATGTGCTAGAAACTTGTCAAATGTGTAATACTCAAGGTCACATCGCACCTAATTGCCCACGAAATTCGAATGAGGTATCAATTGAGGAAGCCAATGCCTTCTACAATTCCAACCCTAAAAGACCATACGATCCCCATTCTAATACTTATAATGAAGGTTGGAAGAATCACCCAAATTTCTCATACAAAAACACCCAGGCCCAGCAAAATCCACCTCCGCCCCCACCTCGAAACAACAATTATAATCCACCTGGTTTTCAACCAAGACCACCCCTAGTACAACAACCCATGCAACCTATGCAACCACTCCCTCAAAAATCCAATCTCGAACTAATGATGGAGAACTTCATCAACACCACAAATAATTCCATCCAACAGTTACAAGCCCAGAATAAGCTCATGGAAAATCAAATAAGCCAACTTGCTCATCAAGTCGGCCAATCTTCAAAAACACCAGGTACGTTTCCTGGCCAAACAGAGCAACCACAAAAGGGGCACATGAATGCTGTAATTTTAAGGAGTGGAAAACAGTTGGAAGACCTTCCCGTAAGGGAACCATCAACGATAGATATTGAGGGAATGAGTGAAAAACAGGGGATTTTGCAAAATTCTTCTTCGCCCGGTCAGACCGGGCAATGTCCGCCCGATCGGGCGCGAGAAGCAGTCGAAGAAAAACAGGGGACTGTGCGAATTTCTTCTTCGCCCGGTCAGACCGGGCAAGGTCCGCCCGATCGGGCGCAAGAAGAAATTCCAGACAAACAGAAGAACATAAGCAGCTCTTCTTCGCCCGGTCAGACCGGGCAATCACTGCCCGACCGGGCGGGAGATCCAGACAGCCTAATTCCAAGGAATGATGTTCAAGAAAAGCCACGGGAACCGATCCCACCTCTCGCCCCATACATGCCAAGAGTCCCTTTCCCACAGAGGTTAGCCCAGGCTAAGTTAGAGAAAAAGTACGGTAAATTTCTAGACGTCCTTAAGAAACTTCACATTAATATACCGTTCTTGGATGCAATTTCTGAAATGCCTTCTTATGCAAAGTTTTTGAAAGACATGCTATCTAACAAGAAGAAGCTTGCAGAGAATGCTACTGTTTCTCTAACTGCAGAATGTAGTGCCATTCTGCAAAACACTCTTCCTAAGAAACTAGGTGATCCAGGCAGCTATTCAATCCCAGTGAAGCTCGGAGATATAGAGATCAATAGAGCGCTATGCGATCTTGGTGCAAGTGTAAGCCTTATGCCGCTCTCCATCTGCGAAAAGCTTCAAATGGGTGAGCTAAAGCCTACAAGGATATCTCTGCAACTTGCAGACAGGTCAGTTAAATTTCCCCTCGGTATACTTGAAGATGTTCCATTGCGAGTTGGTAAATTCTTTATTCCATGTGATTTTGTTGTTATGGAAATGGAAGAAGATGCCCATGTCCCTATTATTCTTGGTAGACCATTCTTAGCTACTGCAGGTGCAATTATTGACATGAAGAATGGGAAAATAACATTTGAAGTAGGGGATGAGAAAATGGAGTATTCATTACTGAATGCTATGGGAAATCCGTCTATGGGTGAGACTATTTGTCAAGTGGATGTCCTCGATGATCTACAACAAGAACAACTTCCCCTGATCAAAAAGGAAGATGCTCTTGAAACGGTGTTGATAGGGAGTATCCATGATGAAGATTGGGAAGTAAGGGAGTACACGAGGCTACTAGAAGACGCAAAAGCTAATCCAATCATCGCTCCAGTCAAGGAAGTCCTTAGTACATCGAGTGTTGGGGAGAGTTCGACGCCTCCCGAGGTAGAGTTGAAACCCCTTCCATCTAATCTTAAATATGCATATCTTGGTCCTAAAAATACATACCCTGTTATTGTTAATGCTGAGCTTAATAACATTGAATTAGAGAAACTTCTCGCTGTTTTAAGAAAATATAGAAATGTTATTGGGTATACCATTGATGATATCAAGGGTATTAATCCCTCTTTTTGTATGCATAAGATCATTCTTGAGGACGATCATGCCTCCTCTAGAGAACCTCAAAGAAGGCTAAATCCAACTATGATGGAGGTAGTCAAGAAAGAGGTTCTCAAATTGCTTGCTGCAGGAATAATCTACCCTATCTCAGATAGTAAGTGGGTTAGTCCTGTACAAGTAGTACCAAAGAAAGGAGGTATGACAGTTGTCAAGAATGACAAAGGCGAGCCTGTTGCCACAAGAACTGTTACAGGGTGGCGGATGTGCATTGATTACAGACAATTAAATAAAGCCACCCGTAAAGATCATTTCCCCTTGCCTTTCATTGATCAAATGCTCGAACGATTGGCTAACCATTCCTTTTTCTGTTACTTGGATGGATATTCCGGTTTTTTTCAAATCCCCATCCGCCCTTGTGATCAGGAAAAGACTACATTCACATGTCCATATGGCACCTTCGCATATCGCAGAATGCCATTCGGACTGTGTAATGCCCCAGCCACGTTCCAACGGTGTATTATGGCTATTTTCTCAGGTCTCATAGAAAATTCTATGGAAGTTTTTATGGATGATTTTTCTGTTTATGGTTCATCTTTCGATATTTGCCTTGATAATCTAACAAAGGTGCTCCATAGATGCCAGGATGTCAATCTGATATTGAACTGGGAGAAGTGCCATTTTATGGTACAACAGGGAATCGTTTTAGGCCATGTAGTTTCAAACAAAGGGATTGAGGTGGACAAAGCCAAAGTAGAGGTAATAGAGAAACTTCCCCCTCCAAATTCTGTGAAAGAAGGAGAGCAAGTCCTTCTATTCA